>NW_027672960.1:0-326000 GCF_964194105.1 Spermophilus citellus
CACGTTCTATCTCTATGTTTTGTTTCCTCTTGATGTAGCCCTAACAGTGACTGGCGAGAAACACTTTCATGGAAAGGGGTTGCCAGGCTTCCCAAAATTACGAATCTCCAGAAATCTCAGCAAATATTTTTTCACCCAAACTGGATGATACTTTCAGGTAATGATCAGTACACTAACGCGACTTGGTTCCCCAAATTTCGTTCTTCTATGTTGAAGCGTTCGTTTCCAGTAACAGTTTGAATTTTGGCGTTTCACTCTGTTTTCTCCTATATTGATAGATGTATTTGGAACTCTAAATCCAACACGGTTTGTGCTATCTTCTTGAAACTTGACACAATAAAGCAGTTTCACGTTCTATCTCTATGTTTTGTTTCCTCTTGATGTAGCCCTAAGCAGTGACTGGCGAGAAACACTTTCATGGAAAGGGGTTGCCAGGCTTCCCAAAATTACGAATCTCCAGAAATCTCAGCAAATATTTTTTCACCCAAACTGGATGATACTTTCAGGTAATGATCAGTACACTAAGGCGACTTGGTTCCCCAAATTTCGTTCTTCTATGTTGAAGCGTTCGTTTCCAGTAACAGTTTGAATTTTGGCGTTTCACTCTGTTTTCTCCTATATTGATAGATGTATTTGGAACTCTAAATCCAACACGGTTTGTGCTAGCTTCTTGAAACTTGACACAATAAAGTAGTTTCACGTTCTATCTCTATGTTTTGTTTCCTCTTGATGTAGCCCTAACAGTGACTGGCGAGAAACACTTTCATGGAAAGGGGTTGCCAGGCTTCCCAAAATTACGAATCTCCAGAAATCTCAGCAAATATTTTTTCACCCAAACTGGATGATACTTTCAGGTAATGATCAGTACACTAAGGCGACTTGGTTCCCCAAATGTCGTTCTTCTATGTTGAAGCGTTCGTTTCCAGTAACAGTTTGAATTTTTAGGTTTCACTCTGTTTTCACCTATATTGATAGATGTATTTGGAACTCTAAATCAAACACGGTTTGTGCTAGCTTCTTGAAACTTGACACAATAAAGCAGTTTCACGTTCTATCTCTATGTTTTGTTTCCTCTTGATGTAGCCCTAACAGTGACTGGCGAGAAACACTTTCATGGAAAGGGGTTGCCAGGCTTCCCAAATATACGAATCTCCAGAAATCTCAGCAAATATTTTTTCACCCAAACTGGATGATACTTTCAGGTAATGATCAGTACACTAAGGCGACTTGGTTCCCCAAATTTCGTTCTTCTATGTTGAAGCGTTCGTTTCCAGTAACAGTTTGAATTTTTAGGTTTCACTCTGTTTTCTCCTATATTGATAGATGTATTTGGAACTCTAAATCCAACACGGTTTGTGCTAGCTTCTTGAAACTTGACACAATAAAGTAGTTTCACGTTCTATCTCTATGTTTTGTTTCCTCTTGATGTAGCCCTAACAGTGACTGGCGAGAAACACTTTCATGGAAAGGGGTTGCCAGGCTTCCCAAAATTACGAATCTCCAGAAATCTCAGCAAATATTTTTTCACCCAAACTGGATGATACTTTCAGGTAATGATCAGTACACTAAGGCGACTTGGTTCCCCAAATGTCGTTCTTCTATGTTGAAGCGTTCGTTTCCAGTAACAGTTTGAATTTTTAGGTTTCACTCTGTTTTCTCCTATATTGATAGATGTATTTGGAACTCTAAATCAAACACGGTTTGTGCTAGCTTCTTGAAACTTGACACAATAAAGCAGTTTCACGTTCTATCTCTATGTTTTGTTTCCACTTGATGTAGCCCTAACAGTGACTGGCGAGAAACACTTTCATGGAAAGGGGTTGCCAGGCTTCCCAAATATACGAATCTCCAGAAATCTCAGGAAATATTTTTTCACCCAAACAGGATGATACTTTCAGGTAATGATCAGTACACTAAGGCGACTTGGTTCCCCAAATTTCGTTCTTCTATGTTGAAGCGTTCGTTTCCAGTAACAGTTTGAATTTTTAGGTTTCACTCTGTTTTCTCCTATATTGATAGATGTATTTGGAACTCTAAATCCAACACGGTTTGTGCTAGCTTCTTGAAACTTGACACAATAAAGTAGTTTCACGTTCTATCTCTATGTTTTGTTTCCTCTTGATGTAGCCCTAACAGTGACTGGCGAGAAACACTTTCATGGAAAGGGGTTGCCAGGCTTCCCAAATATACGAATCTCCAGAAATCTCAGCAAATATTTTTTCACCCAAACAGGATGATACTTTCAGGTAATGATCAGTACACAAAGGCGACTTGGTTCCCCAAATTTCGTTCTTCTATGTTGAAGCGTTCGTTTCCAGTAACAGTTTGAATTTTTAGGTTTCACTCTGTTTTCTCCTATATTGATAGATGTATTTGGAACTCTAAATCCAACACGGTTTGTGCTAGCTTCTTGAAACTTGACACAATAAAGTAGTTTCACATTCTATCTCTATGTTTTGTTTCCTCTTGATGTAGCCCTAAGCAGTGACTGGCGAGAAACACTTTCATGGAAAGGGGTTGCCAGGCTTCCCAAAATTACGAATCTCCAGAAATCTCAGCAAATATTTTTTCACCCAAACTGGATGATACTTTCAGGTAATGATCACTACACTAACGCGACTTGGTTCCCCAAATTTCGTTCTTCTATGTTGAAGCGTTCGTTTCCAGTAACAGTTTGAATTTTTAGGTTTCACTCTGTTTTCTCCTATATTGATAGATGTATTTGGAACTCTAAATCCAACACGGTTTGTGCTAGCTTCTTGAAACTTGACACAATAAAGTAGTTTCACGTTCTATCTCTATGTTTTGTTTCCTCTTGATGTAGCCCTAAGCAGTGACTGGCGAGAAACACTTTCATGGAAAGGGGTTGCCAGGCTTCCCAAAATTACGAATCTCCAGAAATCTCAGCAAATATTTTTTCACCCAAACTGGATGATACTTTCAGGTAATGATCACTACACTAACGCGACTTGGTTCCCCAAATTTCGTTCTTCTATGTTGAAGCGTTCGTTTCCAGTAACAGTTTGAATTTTTAGGTTTCACTCTGTTTTCTCCTATATTGATAGATGTATTTGGAACTCTAAATCCAACACGGTTTGTGCTAGCTTCTTGAAACTTGACACAATAAAGCAGTTTCACGTTCTATCTCTATGTTTTGTTTCCTCTTGATGTAGCCCTAAGCAGTGACTGGCGAGAAACACTTTCATGGAAAGGGGTTGCCAGGCTTCCCAAAATTACGAATCTCCAGAAATCTCAGCAAATATTTTTTCACCCAAACTGGATGATACTTTCAGGTAATGATCAGTACACTAAGGCGACTTGGTTCCCCAAATGTCGTTCTTCTATGTTGAAGCGTTCGTTTCCAGTAACAGTTTGAATTTTTAGGTTTCACTCTGTTTTCTCCTATATTGATAGATGTATTTGGAACTCTAAATCCAACACGGTTTGTGCTAGCTTCTTGAAACTTGACACAATAAAGTAATTTCACGTTCTATCTCTATGTTTTGTTTCCTCTTGATGTAGCCCCAAGCAGTGACTGAGGAGAAACACTTTCATGGAAAGGGGTTGCCAAGCTTCCTAAAATTACAAATCTCCAGAAATCTCAGCAAATATTTTTTCACCCAAACTGGATGATACTTTCAGGTAATGATCAGTACACTAAGGCGACTTGGTTCCCCAAATTTCGTTCTTCTATGTTGAAGCGTTCGTTTCCAGTAACAGTTTGAATTTTTAGGTTTCACTCTGTTTTCTCCTATATTGATAGATGTATTTGGAACTCTAAATCCAACACGGTTTGTGCTAGCTTCTTGAAACTTGACACAATAAAGTAGTTTCACGTTCTATCTCTATGTTTTGTTTCCTCTTGATGTAGCCCTAAGCAGTGACTGGCGATAAACACTTTCATGGAAAGGGGTGGCTTTCCAAAATTACGAATCTCCAGAAATCTCAGCAAATATTTTTTCACCCAAACTGGATGATACTTTCAGGTAATGATCACTACACTAACGCGACTTGGTTCCCCAAGTTTCGTTCTTCTATGTTGAAGCGTTCGTTTCCAGTAACAGTTTGAA
Source organism: Spermophilus citellus (assembly GCF_964194105.1). Lineage (NCBI taxonomy): Eukaryota > Metazoa > Chordata > Mammalia > Rodentia > Sciuridae > Spermophilus > Spermophilus citellus. The sequence continues at coordinate 4,071 of NW_027672960.1, forward strand.
TTTTTAGGTTTCACTCTGTTTTCTCCTATATTGATAGATGTATTTGGAACTCTAAATCCAACACGGTTTGTGCTAGCTTCTTGAAACTTGACACAATAAAGCAGTTTCACGTTCTATCTCTATGTTTTGTATCCTCTTGATGTAGCCCTAAGCAGTGACTGGCGAGAAACACTTTCATGGAAAGGGGTTGCCAGGCTTCCCAAATATACGAATCTCCAGAAATCTCAGCAAATATTTTTTCACCCAAACTGGATGATACTTTCAGGTAATGATCAGTACACTAAGGCGACTTGGTTCCCCAAATGTCGTTCTTCTATGTTGAAGCGTTCGTTTCCAGTAACACTTTGAATTTTTAGGTTTCACTCTGTTTTCACCTATATTGATAGATGTATTTGGAACTCTAAATCCAACACGGTTTGTGCTAGCTTCTTGAAACTTGACACAATAAAGCAGTTTCACGTTCTATCTCTATGTTTTGTTTCCTCTTGATGTAGCCCTAAGCAGTGACTGGCGAGAAACACTTTCATGGAAAGGGGTTGCCAGGCTTCCCAAAATTACGAATCTCCAGAAATCTCAGCAAATATTTTTTCACCCAAACTGGATGATACTTTCAGGTAATGATCAGTACACTAAGGCGACTTGGTTCCCCAAATGTCGTTCTTCTATGTTGAAGCGTTCGTTTCCAGTAACAGTTTGAATTTTTAGGTTTCACTCTGTTTTCTCCTATATTGATAGATGTATTTGGAACTCTAAATCCAACACGGTTTGTGCTAGCTTCTTGAAACTTGACACAATAAAGCAGTTTCACGTTCTATCTCTATGTTTTGTTTCCTCTTGATGTAGCCCTAAGCAGTGACTGGCGAGAAACACTTTCATGGAAAGGGGTTGCCAGGCTTCCCAAAATTACGAATCTCCAGAAATCTCAGCAAATATTTTTTGACCCAAACTGGATGATACTTTCAGGTAATGATCACTACACTAAGGCGACTTGGTTCCCCAAATGTCGTTCTTCTATGTTGAAGCGTTCGTTTCCAGTAACAGTTTGAATTTTTAGGTTTCACTCTGTTTTCTCCTATATTGATAGATGTATTTGGAACTCTAAATCCAACACGGTTTGTGCTAGCTTCTTGAAACTTGACACAATAAAGTAATTTCACGTTCTATCTCTATGTTTTGTTTCCTCTTGATGTAGCCCCAAGCAGTGACTGAGGAGAAACACTTTCATGGAAAGGGGTTGCCAAGCTTCCTAAAATTACAAATCTCCAGAAATCTCAGCAAATATTTTTTCACCCAAACTGGATGATACTTTCAGGTAATGATCAGTACACTAAGGCGACTTGGTTCCCCAAATTTCGTTCTTCTATGTTGAAGCGTTCGTTTCCAGTAACAGTTTGAATTTTTAGGTTTCACTCTGTTTTCTCCTATATTGATAGATGTATTTGGAACTCCAAATCCAACACGGTTTGTGCTAGCTTCTTGAAACTTGACACAATAAAGTAGTTTCACGTTCTATCTCTATGTTTTGTTTCCTCTTGATGTAGCCCTAACAGTGACTGGCGAGAAACACTTTCATGGAAAGGGGTTGCCAGGCTTCCCAAAATTACGAATCTCCAGAAATCTCAGCAAATATTTTTTCACCCAAACTGGATGATACTTTCAGGTAATGATCAGTACACTAAGGCGACTTGGTTCCCCAAATGTCGTTCTTCTATGTTGAAGCGTTCGTTTCCAGTAACAGTTTGAATTTTTAGGTTTCACTCTGTTTTCTCCTATATTGATAGATGTATTTGGAACTCTAAATCAAACACGGTTTGTGCTAGCTTCTTGAAACTTGACACAATAAAGCAGTTTCACGTTCTATCTCTATGTTTTGTTTCCACTTGATGTAGCCCTAACAGTGACTGGCGAGAAACACTTTCATGGAAAGGGGTTGCCAGGCTTCCCAAATATACGAATCTCCAGAAATCTCAGGAAATATTTTTTCACCCAAACAGGATGATACTTTCAGGTAATGATCAGTACACTAAGGCGACTTGGTTCCCCAAATTTCGTTCTTCTATGTTGAAGCGTTCGTTTCCAGTAACAGTTTGAATTTTTAGGTTTCACTCTGTTTTCTCCTATATTGATAGATGTATTTGGAACTCTAAATCCAACACGGTTTGTGCTAGCTTCTTGAAACTTGACACAATAAAGTAGTTTCACGTTCTATCTCTATGTTTTGTTTCCTCTTGATGTAGCCCTAACAGTGACTGGCGAGAAACACTTTCATGGAAAGGGGTTGCCAGGCTTCCCAAATATACGAATCTCCAGAAATCTCAGCAAATATTTTTTCACCCAAACAGGATGATACTTTCAGGTAATGATCAGTACACAAAGGCGACTTGGTTCCCCAAATTTCGTTCTTCTATGTTGAAGCGTTCGTTTCCAGTAACAGTTTGAATTTTTAGGTTTCACTCTGTTTTCTCCTATATTGATAGATGTATTTGGAACTCTAAATCCAACACGGTTTGTGCTAGCTTCTTGAAACTTGACACAATAAAGTAGTTTCACATTCTGTCTCTATGTTTTGTTTCCTCTTGATGTAGCCCTAAGCAGTGACTGGCGAGAAACACTTTCATGGAAAGGGGTTGCCAGGCTTCCCAAAATTACGAATCTCCAGAAATCTCAGCAAATATTTTTTCACCCAAACTGGATGATACTTTCAGGTAATGATCACTACACTAACGCGACTTGGTTCCCCAAATTTCGTTCTTCTATGTTGAAGCGTTCGTTTCCAGTAACAGTTTGAATTTTTAGGTTTCACTCTGTTTTCTCCTATATTGATAGATGTATTTGGAACTCTAAATCCAACACGGTTTGTGCTAGCTTCTTGAAACTTGACACAATAAAGTAGTTTCACGTTCTATCTCTATGTTTTGTTTCCTCTTGATGTAGCCCTAAGCAGTGACTGGCGAGAAACACTTTCATGGAAAGGGGTTGCCAGGCTTCCCAAAATTACGAATCTCCAGAAATCTCAGCAAATATTTTTTCACCCAAACTGGATGATACTTTCAGGTAATGATCACTACACTAACGCGACTTGGTTCCCCAAATTTCGTTCTTCTATGTTGAAGCGTTCGTTTCCAGTAACAGTTTGAATTTTTAGGTTTCACTCTGTTTTCTCCTATATTGATAGATGTATTTGGAACTCTAAATCCAACACGGTTTGTGCTAGCTTCTTGAAACTTGACACAATAAAGCAGTTTCACGTTCTATCTCTATGTTTTGTTTCCTCTTGATGTAGCCCTAAGCAGTGACTGGCGAGAAACACTTTCATGGAAAGGGGTTGCCAGGCTTCCCAAAATTACGAATCTCCAGAAATCTCAGCAAATATTTTTTCACCCAAACTGGATGATACTTTCAGGTAATGATCAGTACACTAAGGCGACTTGGTTCCCCAAATGTCTTTCTTCTATGTTGAAGCGTTCGTTTCCAGTAACAGTTTGAATTTTTAGGTTTCACTCTGTTTTCTCCTATATTGATAGATGTATTTGGAACTCTAAATCCAACACGGTTTGTGCTAGCTTCTTGAAACTTGACACAATAAAGTAATTTCACGTTCTATCTCTATGTTTTGTTTCCTCTTGATGTAGCCCCAAGCAGTGACTGAGGAGAAACACTTTCATGGAAAGGGGTTGCCAAGCTTCCTAAAATTACAAATCTCCAGAAATCTCAGCAAATATTTTTTCACCCAAACTGGATGATACTTTCAGGTAATGATCAGTACACTAAGGCGACTTGGTTCCCCAAATTTCGTTCTTCTATGTTGAAGCGTTCGTTTCCAGTAACAGTTTGAATTTTTAGGTTTCACTCTGTTTTCTCCTATATTGATAGATGTATTTGGAACTCTAAATCCAACACGGTTTGTGCTAGCTTCTTGAAACTTGACACAATAAAGTAGTTTCACGTTCTATCTCTATGTTTTGTTTCCTCTTGATGTAGCCCTAAGCAGTGACTGGCGATAAACACTTTCATGGAAAGGGGTGGCTTTCCAAAATTACGAATCTCCAGAAATCTCAGCAAATATTTTTTCACCCAAACTGGATGATACTTTCAGGTAATGATCACTACACTAACGCGACTTGGTTCCCCAAGTTTCGTTCTTCTATGTTGAAGCGTTCGTTTCCAGTAACAGTTTGAATTTTTAGGTTTCACTCTGTTTTCTCCTATATTGATAGATGTATTTGGAACTCTAAATCCAACACGGTTTGTGCTAGCTTCTTGAAACTTGACACAATAAAGCAGTTTCACGTTCTATCTCTATGTTTTGTATCCTCTTGATGTAGCCCTAAGCAGTGACTGGCGAGAAACACTTTCATGGAAAGGGGTTGCCAGGCTTCCCAAATATACGAATCTCCAGAAATCTCAGCAAATATTTTTTCACCCAAACTGGATGATACTTTCAGGTAATGATCAGTACACTAAGGCGACTTGGTTCCCCAAATGTCGTTCTTCTATGTTGAAGCGTTCGTTTCCAGTAACACTTTGAATTTTTAGGTTTCACTCTGTTTTCACCTATATTGATAGATGTATTTGGAACTCTAAATCCAACACGGTTTGTGCTAGCTTCTTGAAACTTGACACAATAAAGCAGTTTCACGTTCTATCTCTATGTTTTGTTTCCTCTTGATGTAGCCCTAAGCAGTGACTGGCGATAAACACTTTCATGGAAAGGGGTGGCTTTCCAAAATTACGAATCTCCAGAAATCTCAGCAAATATTTTTTCACCCAAACTGGATGATACTTTCAGGTAATGATCACTACACTAACGCGACTTGGTTCCCCAAGTTTCGTTCTTCTATGTTGAAGCGTTCGTTTCCAGTAACAGTTTGAATTTTTAGGTTTCACTCTGTTTTCTCCTATATTGATAGATGTATTTGGAACTCTAAATCCAACACGGTTTGTGCTAGCTTCTTGAAACTTGACACAATAAAGCAGTTTCACGTTCTATCTCTATGTTTTGTATCCTCTTGATGTAGCCCTAAGCAGTGACTGGCGAGAAACACTTTCATGGAAAGGGGTTGCCAGGCTTCCCAAATATACGAATCTCCAGAAATCTCAGCAAATATTTTTTCACCCAAACTGGATGATACTTTCAGGTAATGATCAGTACACTAAGGCGACTTGGTTCCCCAAATGTCGTTCTTCTATGTTGAAGCGTTCGTTTCCAGTAACACTTTGAATTTTTAGGTTTCACTCTGTTTTCACCTATATTGATAGATGTATTTGGAACTCTAAATCCAACACGGTTTGTGCTAGCTTCTTGAAACTTGACACAATAAAGCAGTTTCACGTTCTATCTCTATGTTTTGTTTCCTCTTGATGTAGCCCTAAGCAGTGACTGGCGAGAAACACTTTCATGGAAAGGGGTTGCCAGGCTTCCCAAAATTACGAATCTCCAGAAATCTCAGCAAATATTTTTTCACCCAAACTGGATGATACTTTCAGGTAATGATCAGTACACTAAGGCGACTTGGTTCCCCAAATGTCGTTCTTCTATGTTGAAGCGTTCGTTTCCAGTAACAGTTTGAATTTTTAGGTTTCACTCTGTTTTCTCCTATATTGATAGATGTATTTGGAACTCTAAATCCAACACGGTTTGTGCTAGCTTCTTGAAACTTGACACAATAAAGCAGTTTCACGTTCTATCTCTATGTTTTGTTTCCTCTTGATGTAGCCCTAAGCAGTGACTGGCGAGAAACACTTTCATGGAAAGGGGTTGCCAGGCTTCCCAAAATTACGAATCTCCAGAAATCTCAGCAAATATTTTTTCACCCAAACTGGATGATACTTTCAGGTAATGATCAGTACACTAAGGCGACTTGGTTCCCCAAATGTCGTTCTTCTATGTTGAAGCGTTCGTTTCCAGTAACAGTTTGAATTTTTAGGTTTCACTCTGTTTTCTCCTATATTGATAGATGTATTTGGAACTCTAAATCCAACACGGTTTGTGCTAGCTTCTTGAAACTTGACACAATAAAGTAATTTCACGTTCTATCTCTATGTTTTGTTTCCTCTTGATGTAGCCCCAAGCAGTGACTGAGGAGAAACACTTTCATGGAAAGGGGTTGCCAAGCTTCCTAAAATTACAAATCTCCAGAAATCTCAGCAAATATTTTTTCACCCAAACTGGATGATACTTTCAGGTAATGATCAGTACACTAAGGCGACTTGGTTCCCCAAATGTCGTTCTTCTATGTTGAAGCGTTCGTTTCCAGTAACAGTTTGAATTTTTAGGTTTCACTCTGTTTTCTCCTATATTGATAGATGTATTTGGAACTCCAAATCCAACACGGTTTGTGCTAGCTTCTTGAAACTTGACACAATAAAGTAGTTTCACGTTCTATCTCTATGTTTTGTTTCCTCTTGATGTAGCCCTAACAGTGACTGGCGAGAAACACTTTCATGGAAAGGGGTTGCCAGGCTTCCCAAATATACGAATCTCCAGAAATCTCAGGAAATATTTTTTCACCCAAACAGGATGATACTTTCAGGTAATGATCAGTACACTAAGGCGACTTGGTTCCCCAAATTTCGTTCTTCTATGTTGAAGCATTCGTTTCCAGTAACAGTTTGAATTTTTAGGTTTCACTCTGTTTTCTCCTATATTGATAGATGTGTTTGGAACTCTAAATCCAACACGGTTTGTGCTAGCTTCTTGAAACTTGACACAATAAAGTAGTTTCACGTTCTATCTCTATGTTTTGTTTCCTCTTGATGTAGCCCTAAGCAGTGACTGGCGATAAACACTTTCATGGAAAGGGGTGGCTTTCCAAAATTACGAATCTCCAGAAATCTCAGCAAATATTTTTTCACCCAAACTGGATGATACTTTCAGGTAATGATTACTACACTAACGCGACTTGGTTCCCCAAATGTCGTTCTTCTATGTTGAAGCGTTCGTTTCCAGTAACAGTTTGAATTTTGGCGTTTCACTCTGTTTTCTCCTATATTGATAGATGTATTTGGAACTCTAAATCCAACACGGTTTGTGCTAGCTTCTTGAAACTTGACACAATAAAGCAGTTTCACGTTCTATCTCTATGTTTTGTTTCCTCTTGATGTAGCCCTAAGCAGTGACTGGCGAGAAACACTTTCATGGAAAGGGGTTGCCAGGCTTCCCAAAATTACGAATCTCCAGAAATCTCAGCAAATATTTTTTCACCCAAACTGGATGATACTTTCAGGTAATGATCAGTACACTAAGGCGACTTGGTTCCCCAAATTTCGTTCTTCTATGTTGAAGCGTTCGTTTCCAGTAACAGTTTGAATTTTTAGGTTTCACTCTGTTTTCTCCTATATTGATAGATGTATTTGGAACTCTAAATCCAACACGGTTTGTGCTAGCTTCTTGAAACTTGACACAATAAAGTAGTTTCACGTTCTATCTCTATGTTTTGTTTCCTCTTGATGTAGCCCTAAGCAGTGACTGGCGAGAAACACTTTCATGGAAAGGGGTTGCCAGGCTTCCCAAAATTACGAATCTCCAGAAATCTCAGCAAATATTTTTTCACCCAAACTGGATGATACTTTCAGGTAATGATCACTACACTAACGCGACTTGGTTCCCCAAATTTCGTTCTTCTATGTTGAAGCGTTCGTTTCCAGTAACAGTTTGAATTTTTAGGTTTCACTCTGTTTTCTCCTATATTGATAGATGTATTTGGAACTCTAAATCCAACACGGTTTGTGCTAGCTTCTTGAAACTTGACACAATAAAGTAATTTCACGTTCTATCTCTATGTTTTGTTTCCTCTTGATGTAGCCCCAAGCAGTGACTGAGGAGAAACACTTTCATGGAAAGGGGTTGCCAAGCTTCCTAAAATTACAAATCTCCAGAAATCTCAGCAAATATTTTTTCACCCAAACTGGATGATACTTTCAGGTAATGATCAGTACACTAAGGCGACTTGGTTCCCCAAATTTCGTTCTTCTATGTTGAAGCGTTCGTTTCCAGTAACAGTTTGAATTTTTAGGTTTCACTCTGTTTTCTCCTATATTGATAGATGTATTTGGAACTCTAAATCCAACACGGTTTGTGCTAGCTTCTTGAAACTTGACACAATAAAGTAGTTTCACGTTCTATCTCTATGTTTTGTTTCCTCTTGATGTAGCCCTAAGCAGTGACTGGCGATAAACACTTTCATGGAAAGGGGTGGCTTTCCAAAATTACGAATCTCCAGAAATCTCAGCAAATATTTTTTCACCCAAACTGGATGATACTTTCAGGTAATGATCACTACACTAACGCGACTTGGTTCCCCAAGTTTCGTTCTTCTATGTTGAAGCGTTCGTTTCCAGTAACAGTTTGAATTTTTAGGTTTCACTCTGTTTTCTCCTATATTGATAGATGTATTTGGAACTCTAAATCCAACACGGTTTGTGCTAGCTTCTTGAAACTTGACACAATAAAGCAGTTTCACGTTCTATCTCTATGTTTTGTATCCTCTTGATGTAGCCCTAAGCAGTGACTGGCGAGAAACACTTTCATGGAAAGGGGTTGCCAGGCTTCCCAAATATACGAATCTCCAGAAATCTCAGCAAATATTTTTTCACCCAAACTGGATGATACTTTCAGGTAATGATCAGTACACTAAGGCGACTTGGTTCCCCAAATGTCGTTCTTCTATGTTGAAGCGTTCGTTTCCAGTAACACTTTGAATTTTTAGGTTTCACTCTGTTTTCACCTATATTGATAGATGTATTTGGAACTCTAAATCCAACACGGTTTGTGCTAGCTTCTTGAAACTTGACACAATAAAGCAGTTTCACGTTCTATCTCTATGTTTTGTTTCCTCTTGATGTAGCCCTAAGCAGTGACTGGCGAGAAACACTTTCATGGAAAGGGGTTGCCAGGCTTCCCAAAATTACGAATCTCCAGAAATCTCAGCAAATATTTTTTCACCCAAACTGGATGATACTTTCAGGTAATGATCAGTACACTAAGGCGACTTGGTTCCCCAAATGTCGTTCTTCTATGTTGAAGCGTTCGTTTCCAGTAACAGTTTGAATTTTTAGGTTTCACTCTGTTTTCTCCTATATTGATAGATGTATTTGGAACTCTAAATCCAACACGGTTTGTGCTAGCTTCTTGAAACTTGACACAATAAAGCAGTTTCACGTTCTATCTCTATGTTTTGTTTCCTCTTGATGTAGCCCTAAGCAGTGACTGGCGAGAAACACTTTCATGGAAAGGGGTTGCCAGGCTTCCCAAAATTACGAATCTCCAGAAATCTCAGCAAATATTTTTTCACCCAAACTGGATGATACTTTCAGGTAATGATCAGTACACTAAGGCGACTTGGTTCCCCAAATGTCGTTCTTCTATGTTGAAGCGTTCGTTTCCAGTAACAGTTTGAATTTTTAGGTTTCACTCTGTTTTCTCCTATATTGATAGATGTATTTGGAACTCTAAATCCAACACAGTTTGTGCTAGCTTCTTGAAACTTGACACAATAAAGTAATTTCACGTTCTATCTCTATGTTTTGTTTCCTCTTGATGTAGCCCCAAGCAGTGACTGAGGAGAAACACTTTCATGGAAAGGGGTTGCCAAGCTTCCTAAAATTACAAATCTCCAGAAATCTCAGCAAATATTTTTTCGCCCCAACTGGATGATACTTTCAGGTAATGATCAGTACACTAAGGCGACTTGGTTCCCCAAATGTCGTTCTTCTATGTTGAAGCGTTCGTTTCCAGTAACAGTTTGAATTTTTAGGTTTCACTCTGTTTTCTCCTATATTGATAGATGTATTTGGAACTCCAAATCCAACACGGTTTGTGCTAGCTTCTTGAAACTTGACACAATAAAGTAGTTTCACGTTCTATCTCTATGTTTTGTTTCCTCTTGATGTAGCCCTAACAGTGACTGGCGAGAAACACTTTCATGGAAATTGGTTGCCAGGCTTCCCAAATATACGAATCTCCAGAAATCTCAGGAAATATTTTTTCACCCAAACAGGATGATACTTTCAGGTAATGATCAGTACACTAAGGCGACTTGGTTCCCCAAATTTCGTTCTTCTATGTTGAAGCGTTCGTTTCCAGTAACAGTTTGAATTTTTAGGTTTCACTCTGTTTTCTCCTATATTGATAGATGTGTTTGGAACTCTAAATCCAACACGGTTTGTGCTAGCTTCTTGAAACTTGACACAATAAAGTAGTTTCACGTTCTATCTCTATGTTTTGTTTCCTCTTGATGTAGCCCTAAGCAGTGACTGGCGATAAACACTTTCATGGAAAGGGGTGGCTTTCCAAAATTACGAATCTCCAGAAATCTCAGCAAATATTTTTTCACCCAAACTGGATGATACTTTCAGGTAATGATTACTACACTAACGCGACTTGGTTCCCCAAATGTCGTTCTTCTATGTTGAAGCGTTCGTTTCCAGTAACAGTTTGAATTTTGGCGTTTCACTCTGTTTTCTCCTATATTGATAGATGTATTTGGAACTCTAAATCCAACACGGTTTGTGCTAGCTTCTTGAAACTTGACACAATAAAGCAGTTTCACGTTCTATCTCTATGTTTTGTTTCCTCTTGATGTAGCCCTAAGCAGTGACTGGCGAGAAACACTTTCATGGAAAGGGGTTGCCAGGCTTCCCAAAATTACGAATCTCCAGAAATCTCAGCAAATATTTTTTCACCCAAACTGGATGATACTTTCAGGTAATGATCAGTACACTAAGGCGACTTGGTTCCCCAAATTTCGTTCTTCTATGTTGAAGCGTTCGTTTCCAGTAACAGTTTGAATTTTTAGGTTTCACTCTGTTTTCTCCTATATTGATAGATGTATTTGGAACTCTAAATCCAACACGGTTTGTGCTAGCTTCTTGAAACTTGACACAATAAAGTAGTTTCACGTTCTATCTCTATGTTTTGTTTCCTCTTGATGTAGCCCTAAGCAGTGACTGGCGAGAAACACTTTCATGGAAAGGGGTTGCCAGGCTTCCCAAAATTACGAATCTCCAGAAATCTCAGCAAATATTTTTTCACCCAAACTGGATGATACTTTCAGGTAATGATCACTACACTAACGCGACTTGGTTCCCCAAATTTCGTTCTTCTATGTTGAAGCGTTCGTTTCCAGTAACAGTTTGAATTTTTAGGTTTCACTCTGTTTTCTCCTATATTGATAGATGTATTTGGAACTCTAAATCCAACACGGTTTGTGCTAGCTTCTTGAAACTTGACACAATAAAGTAATTTCACGTTCTATCTCTATGTTTTGTTTCCTCTTGATGTAGCCCCAAGCAGTGACTGAGGAGAAACACTTTCATGGAAAGGGGTTGCCAAGCTTCCTAAAATTACAAATCTCCAGAAATCTCAGCAAATATTTTTTCACCCAAACTGGATGATACTTTCAGGTAATGATCAGTACACTAAGGCGACTTGGTTCCCCAAATTTCGTTCTTCTATGTTGAAGCGTTCGTTTCCAGTAACAGTTTGAATTTTTAGGTTTCACTCTGTTTTCTCCTATATTGATAGATGTGTTTGGAACTCTAAATCCAACACGGTTTGTGCTAGCTTCTTGAAACTTGACACAATAAAGTAGTTTCACGTTCTATCTCTATGTTTTGTTTCCTCTTGATGTAGCCCTAAGCAGTGACTGGCGATAAACACTTTCATGGAAAGGGGTGGCTTTCCAAAATTACGAATCTCCAGAAATCTCAGCAAATATTTTTTCACCCAAACTGGATGATACTTTCAGGTAATGATTACTACACTAACGCGACTTGGTTCCCCAAATGTCGTTCTTCTATGTTGAAGCGTTCGTTTCCAGTAACAGTTTGAATTTTTAGGTTTCACTCTGTTTTCTCCTATATTGATAGATGTATTTGGAACTCTAAATCCAACACGGTTTGTGCTAGCTTCTTGAAACTTGACACAATAAAGCAGTTTCACGTTCTATCTCTATGTTTTGTTTCCTCTTGATGTAGCCCTAAGCAGTGACTGGCGAGAAACACTTTCATGGAAAGGGGTTGCCAGGCTTCCCAAAATTACGAATCTCCAGAAATCTCAGCAAATATTTTTTCACCCAAACTGGATGATACTTTCAGGTAATGATCAGTACACTAAGGCGACTTGGTTCCCCAAATTTCGTTCTTCTATGTTGAAGCGTTCGTTTCCAGTAACAGTTTGAATTTTTAGGTTTCACTCTGTTTTCTCCTATATTGATAGATGTATTTGGAACTCTAAATCCAACACGGTTTGTGCTAGCTTCTTGAAACTTGACACAATAAAGTAGTTTCACGTTCTATCTCTATGTTTTGTTTCCTCTTGATGTAGCCCTAAGCAGTGACTGGCGAGAAACACTTTCATGGAAAGGGGTTGCCAGGCTTCCCAAAATTACGAATCTCCAGAAATCTCAGCAAATATTTTTTCACCCAAACTGGATGATACTTTCAGGTAATGATCAGTACACTAAGGCGACTTGGTTCCCCAAATTTCGTTCTTCTATGTTGAAGCGTTCGTTTCCAGTAACAGTTTGAATTTTTAGGTTTCACTCTGTTTTCTCCTATATTGATAGATGTATTTGGAACTCTAAATCCAACACGGTTTGTGCTAGCTTCTTGAAACTTGACACAATAAAGTAATTTCACGTTCTATCTCTATGTTTTGTTTCCTCTTGATGTAGCCCCAAGCAGTGACTGAGGAGAAACACTTTCATGGAAAGGGGTTGCCAAGCTTCCTAAAATTACAAATCTCCAGAAATCTCAGCAAATATTTTTTCACCCAAACTGGATGATACTTTCAGGTAATGATCAGTACACTAAGGCGACTTGGTTCCCCAAATTTCGTTCTTCTATGTTGAAGCGTTCGTTTCCAGTAACAGTTTGAATTTTTAGGTTTCACTCTGTTTTCTCCTATATTGATAGATGTATTTGGAACTCTAAATCCAACACGGTTTGTGCTAGCTTCTTGAAACTTGACACAATAAAGTAGTTTCACGTTCTATCTCTATGTTTTGTTTCCTCTTGATGTAGCCCTAAGCAGTGACTGGCGATAAACACTTTCATGGAAAGGGGTGGCTTTCCAAAATTACGAATCTCCAGAAATCTCAGCAAATATTTTTTCACCCAAACTGGATGATACTTTCAGGTAATGATCACTACACTAACGCGACTTGGTTCCCCAAGTTTCGTTCTTCTATGTTGAAGCGTTCGTTTCCAGTAACAGTTTGAATTTTTAGGTTTCACTCTGTTTTCTCCTATATTGATAGATGTATTTGGAACTCTAAATCCAACACGGTTTGTGCTAGCTTCTTGAAACTTGACACAATAAAGCAGTTTCACGTTCTATCTCTATGTTTTGTATCCTCTTGATGTAGCCCTAAGCAGTGACTGGCGAGAAACACTTTCATGGAAAGGGGTTGCCAGGCTTCCCAAATATACGAATCTCCAGAAATCTCAGCAAATATTTTTTCACCCAAACTGGATGATACTTTCAGGTAATGATCAGTACACTAAGGCGACTTGGTTCCCCAAATGTCGTTCTTCTATGTTGAAGCGTTCGTTTCCAGTAACACTTTGAATTTTTAGGTTTCACTCTGTTTTCACCTATATTGATAGATGTATTTGGAACTCTAAATCCAACACGGTTTGTGCTAGCTTCTTGAAACTTGACACAATAAAGCAGTTTCACGTTCTATCTCTATGTTTTGTTTCCTCTTGATGTAGCCCTAAGCAGTGACTGGCGAGAAACACTTTCATGGAAAGGGGTTGCCAGGCTTCCCAAAATTACGAATCTCCAGAAATCTCAGCAAATATTTTTTCACCCAAACTGGATGATACTTTCAGGTAATGATCAGTACACTAAGGCGACTTGGTTCCCCAAATGTCGTTCTTCTATGTTGAAGCGTTCGTTTCCAGTAACAGTTTGAATTTTTAGGTTTCACTCTGTTTTCTCCTATATTGATAGATGTATTTGGAACTCTAAATCCAACACGGTTTGTGCTAGCTTCTTGAAACTTGACACAATAAAGCAGTTTCACGTTCTATCTCTATGTTTTGTTTCCTCTTGATGTAGCCCTAAGCAGTGACTGGCGAGAAACACTTTCATGGAAAGGGGTTGCCAGGCTTCCCAAAATTACGAATCTCCAGAAATCTCAGCAAATATTTTTTCACCCAAACTGGATGATACTTTCAGGTAATGATCAGTACACTAAGGCGACTTGGTTCCCCAAATGTCGTTCTTCTATGTTGAAGCGTTCGTTTCCAGTAACAGTTTGAATTTTTAGGTTTCACTCTGTTTTCTCCTATATTGATAGATGTATTTGGAACTCTAAATCCAACACGGTTTGTGCTAGCTTCTTGAAACTTGACACAATAAAGTAATTTCACGTTCTATCTCTATGTTTTGTTTCCTCTTGATGTAGCCCCAAGCAGTGACTGAGGAGAAACACTTTCATGGAAAGGGGTTGCCAAGCTTCCTAAAATTACAAATCTCCAGAAATCTCAGCAAATATTTTTTCACCCAAACTGGATGATACTTTCAGGTAATGATCAGTACACTAAGGCGACTTGGTTCCCCAAATGTCGTTCTTCTATGTTGAAGCGTTCGTTTCCAGTAACAGTTTGAATTTTTAGGTTTCACTCTGTTTTCTCCTATATTGATAGATGTATTTGGAACTCCAAATCCAACACGGTTTGTGCTAGCTTCTTGAAACTTGACACAATAAAGTAGTTTCACGTTCTATCTCTATGTTTTGTTTCCTCTTGATGTAGCCCTAACAGTGACTGGCGAGAAACACTTTCATGGAAAGGGGTTGCCAGGCTTCCCAAATATACGAATCTCCAGAAATCTCAGGAAATATTTTTTCACCCAAACAGGATGATACTTTCAGGTAATGATCAGTACACTAAGGCGACTTGGTTCCCCAAATTTCGTTCTTCTATGTTGAAGCGTTCGTTTCCAGTAACAGTTTGAATTTTTAGGTTTCACTCTGTTTTCTCCTATATTGATAGATGTGTTTGGAACTCTAAATCCAACACGGTTTGTGCTAGCTTCTTGAAACTTGACACAATAAAGTAGTTTCACGTTCTATCTCTATGTTTTGTTTCCTCTTGATGTAGCCCTAAGCAGTGACTGGCGATAAACACTTTCATGGAAAGGGGTGGCTTTCCAAAATTACGAATCTCCAGAAATCTCAGCAAATATTTTTTCACCCAAACTGGATGATACTTTCAGGTAATGATTACTACACTAACGCGACTTGGTTCCCCAAATGTCGTTCTTCTATGTTGAAGCGTTCGTTTCCAGTAACAGTTTGAATTTTGGCGTTTCACTCTGTTTTCTCCTATATTGATAGATGTATTTGGAACTCTAAATCCAACACGGTTTGTGCTAGCTTCTTGAAACTTGACACAATAAAGCAGTTTCACGTTCTATCTCTATGTTTTGTTTCCTCTTGATGTAGCCCTAAGCAGTGACTGGCGAGAAACACTTTCATGGAAAGGGGTTGCCAGGCTTCCCAAAATTACGAATCTCCAGAAATCTCAGCAAATATTTTTTCACCCAAACTGGATGATACTTTCAGGTAATGATCAGTACACTAAGGCGACTTGGTTCCCCAAATTTCGTTCTTCTATGTTGAAGCGTTCGTTTCCAGTAACAGTTTGAATTTTTAGGTTTCACTCTGTTTTCTCCTATATTGATAGATGTATTTGGAACTCTAAATCCAACACGGTTTGTGCTAGCTTCTTGAAACTTGACACAATAAAGTAGTTTCACGTTCTATCTCTATGTTTTGTTTCCTCTTGATGTAGCCCTAAGCAGTGACTGGCGAGAAACACTTTCATGGAAAGGGGTTGCCAGGCTTCCCAAAATTACGAATCTCCAGAAATCTCAGCAAATATTTTTTCACCCAAACTGGATGATACTTTCAGGTAATGATCACTACACTAACGCGACTTGGTTCCCCAAATTTCGTTCTTCTATGTTGAAGCGTTCGTTTCCAGTAACAGTTTGAATTTTTAGGTTTCACTCTGTTTTCTCCTATATTGATAGATGTATTTGGAACTCTAAATCCAACACGGTTTGTGCTAGCTTCTTGAAACTTGACACAATAAAGTAATTTCACGTTCTATCTCTATGTTTTGTTTCCTCTTGATGTAGCCCCAAGCAGTGACTGAGGAGAAACACTTTCATGGAAAGGGGTTGCCAAGCTTCCTAAAATTACAAATCTCCAGAAATCTCAGCAAATATTTTTTCACCCAAACTGGATGATACTTTCAGGTAATGATCAGTACACTAAGGCGACTTGGTTCCCCAAATTTCGTTCTTCTATGTTGAAGCGTTCGTTTCCAGTAACAGTTTGAATTTTTAGGTTTCACTCTGTTTTCTCCTATATTGATAGATGTATTTGGAACTCTAAATCCAACACGGTTTGTGCTAGCTTCTTGAAACTTGACACAATAAAGTAGTTTCACGTTCTATCTCTATGTTTTGTTTCCTCTTGATGTAGCCCTAAGCAGTGACTGGCGATAAACACTTTCATGGAAAGGGGTGGCTTTCCAAAATTACGAATCTCCAGAAATCTCAGCAAATATTTTTTCACCCAAACTGGATGATACTTTCAGGTAATGATCACTACACTAACGCGACTTGGTTCCCCAAGTTTCGTTCTTCTATGTTGAAGCGTTCGTTTCCAGTAACAGTTTGAATTTTTAGGTTTCACTCTGTTTTCTCCTATATTGATAGATGTATTTGGAACTCTAAATCCAACACGGTTTGTGCTAGCTTCTTGAAACTTGACACAATAAAGCAGTTTCACGTTCTATCTCTATGTTTTGTATCCTCTTGATGTAGCCCTAAGCAGTGACTGGCGAGAAACACTTTCATGGAAAGGGGTTGCCAGGCTTCCCAAATATACGAATCTCCAGAAATCTCAGCAAATATTTTTTCACCCAAACTGGATGATACTTTCAGGTAATGATCAGTACACTAAGGCGACTTGGTTCCCCAAATGTCGTTCTTCTATGTTGAAGCGTTCGTTTCCAGTAACACTTTGAATTTTTAGGTTTCACTCTGTTTTCACCTATATTGATAGATGTATTTGGAACTCTAAATCCAACACGGTTTGTGCTAGCTTCTTGAAACTTGACACAATAAAGCAGTTTCACGTTCTATCTCTATGTTTTGTTTCCTCTTGATGTAGCCCTAAGCAGTGACTGGCGAGAAACACTTTCATGGAAAGGGGTTGCCAGGCTTCCCAAAATTACGAATCTCCAGAAATCTCAGCAAATATTTTTTCACCCAAACTGGATGATACTTTCAGGTAATGATCAGTACACTAAGGCGACTTGGTTCCCCAAATGTCGTTCTTCTATGTTGAAGCGTTCGTTTCCAGTAACAGTTTGAATTTTTAGGTTTCACTCTGTTTTCTCCTATATTGATAGATGTATTTGGAACTCTAAATCCAACACGGTTTGTGCTAGCTTCTTGAAACTTGACACAATAAAGCAGTTTCACGTTCTATCTCTATGTTTTGTTTCCTCTTGATGTAGCCCTAAGCAGTGACTGGCGAGAAACACTTTCATGGAAAGGGGTTGCCAGGCTTCCCAAAATTACGAATCTCCAGAAATCTCAGCAAATATTTTTTCACCCAAACTGGATGATACTTTCAGGTAATGATCAGTACACTAAGGCGACTTGGTTCCCCAAATGTCGTTCTTCTATGTTGAAGCGTTCGTTTCCAGTAACAGTTTGAATTTTTAGGTTTCACTCTGTTTTCTCCTATATTGATAGATGTATTTGGAACTCTAAATCCAACACGGTTTGTGCTAGCTTCTTGAAACTTGACACAATAAAGTAATTTCACGTTCTATCTCTATGTTTTGTTTCCTCTTGATGTAGCCCCAAGCAGTGACTGAGGAGAAACACTTTCATGGAAAGGGGTTGCCAAGCTTCCTAAAATTACAAATCTCCAGAAATCTCAGCAAATATTTTTTCACCCAAACTGGATGATACTTTCAGGTAATGATCAGTACACTAAGGCGACTTGGTTCCCCAAATGTCGTTCTTCTATGTTGAAGCGTTCGTTTCCAGTAACAGTTTGAATTTTTAGGTTTCACTCTGTTTTCTCCTATATTGATAGATGTATTTGGAACTCCAAATCCAACACGGTTTGTGCTAGCTTCTTGAAACTTGACACAATAAAGTAGTTTCACGTTCTATCTCTATGTTTTGTTTCCTCTTGATGTAGCCCTAACAGTGACTGGCGAGAAACACTTTCATGGAAAGGGGTTGCCAGGCTTCCCAAATATACGAATCTCCAGAAATCTCAGGAAATATTTTTTCACCCAAACAGGATGATACTTTCAGGTAATGATCAGTACACTAAGGCGACTTGGTTCCCCAAATTTCGTTCTTCTATGTTGAAGCGTTCGTTTCCAGTAACAGTTTGAATTTTTAGGTTTCACTCTGTTTTCTCCTATATTGATAGATGTGTTTGGAACTCTAAATCCAACACGGTTTGTGCTAGCTTCTTGAAACTTGACACAATAAAGTAGTTTCACGTTCTATCTCTATGTTTTGTTTCCTCTTGATGTAGCCCTAAGCAGTGACTGGCGATAAACACTTTCATGGAAAGGGGTGGCTTTCCAAAATTACGAATCTCCAGAAATCTCAGCAAATATTTTTTCACCCAAACTGGATGATACTTTCAGGTAATGATTACTACACTAACGCGACTTGGTTCCCCAAATGTCGTTCTTCTATGTTGAAGCGTTCGTTTCCAGTAACAGTTTGAATTTTGGCGTTTCACTCTGTTTTCTCCTATATTGATAGATGTATTTGGAACTCTAAATCCAACACGGTTTGTGCTAGCTTCTTGAAACTTGACACAATAAAGCAGTTTCACGTTCTATCTCTATGTTTTGTTTCCTCTTGATGTAGCCCTAAGCAGTGACTGGCGAGAAACACTTTCATGGAAAGGGGTTGCCAGGCTTCCCAAAATTACGAATCTCCAGAAATCTCAGCAAATATTTTTTCACCCAAACTGGATGATACTTTCAGGTAATGATCAGTACACTAAGGCGACTTGGTTCCCCAAATTTCGTTCTTCTATGTTGAAGCGTTCGTTTCCAGTAACAGTTTGAATTTTTAGGTTTCACTCTGTTTTCTCCTATATTGATAGATGTATTTGGAACTCTAAATCCAACACGGTTTGTGCTAGCTTCTTGAAACTTGACACAATAAAGCAGTTTCACGTTCTATCTCTATGTTTTGTTTCCTCTTGATGTAGCCCTAAGCAGTGACTGGCGATAAACACTTTCATGGAAAGGGGTTGCCAAGCTTACTAAAATTACAAATCTCCAGAAATCTCAGCAAATATTTTTTCACCCAAACTGGATGATACTTTCAGGTAATGATCACTACACTAACGCGACTTGGTTCCCCAAATGTCGTTTTTCTATGTTGAAGCGTTCGTTTCCAGTAACAGTTTGAATTTTTAGGTTTCACTCTGTTTTCTCCTATATTGATAGATGTATTTGGAACTCTAAATCCAACACGGTTTGTGCTAGCTTCTTGAAACTTGACACAATAAAGTAGTTTCACGTTCTATCTCTATGTTTTGTTTCCTCTTGATGTAGCCCTAAGCAGTGACTGGCGATAAACACTTTCATGGAAAGGGGTGGCTTTCCAAAATTACGAATCTCCAGAAATCTCAGCAAATTTTTTTCACCCAAACTGGATGATACTTTCAGGTAATGATCACTACACTAACGCGACTTGGTTCCCCAAATTTCGTTCTTCTATGTTGAAGCGTTCGTTTCCAGTAACAGTTTGAATTTTGGCGTTTCACTCTGTTTTCTCCTATATTGATAGATGTATTTGGAACTCTAAATCCAACACGGTTTGTGCTAGCTTCTTGAAACTTGACACAATAAAGCAGTTTCACGTTCTATCTCTATGTTTTGTTTCCTCTTGATGTAGCCCTAAGCAGTGACTGGCGAGAAACACTTTCATGGAAAAAGGTTGCCAGGCTTCCCAAAATTACGAATCTCTAGAAATCTCAGCAAATATTTTTTCACCCAAACTGGATGATACTTTCAGGTAATGATCAGTACACTAAGGCGACTTGGTTCCCCAAATGTCGTTCTT
Organism: Spermophilus citellus; assembly: GCF_964194105.1. Taxonomy (NCBI): domain Eukaryota; kingdom Metazoa; phylum Chordata; class Mammalia; order Rodentia; family Sciuridae; genus Spermophilus; species Spermophilus citellus. The sequence goes on from NW_027672960.1 coordinate 24,214, forward strand.
CTATGTTGAAGCGTTCGTTTCCAGTAACAGTTTGAATTTTTAGGTTTCACTCTGTTTTCTCCTATATTGATAGATGTATTTGGAACTCTAAATCCAACACGGTTTGTGCTAGCTTCTTGAAACTTGACACAATAAAGCAGTTTCACGTTCTATCTCTATGTTTTGTTTCCTCTTGATGTAGCCCTAACAGTGACTGGCGAGAAACACTTTCATGGAAAGGGGTTGCCAGGCTTCCCAAATATACGAATCTCCAGAAATCTCAGGAAATATTTTTTCACCCAAACAGGATGATACTTTCAGGTAATGATCAGTACACTAAGGCGACTTGGTTGCCCAAATGTCGTTCTTCTATGTTGAAGCGTTCGTTTCCAGTAACAGTTTGAATTTTTAGGTTTCACTCTGTTTTCTCCTATATTGATAGATGTATTTGGAACTCTAAATCCAACACGGTTTGTGCTAGCTTCTTGAAACTTGACACAATAAAGTAGTTTCACGTTCTATCTCTATGTTTTGTTTCCTCTTGATGTAGCCCTAACAGTGACTGGCGAGAAACACTTTTATGGAAAGGGGTTGCCAGGCTTCCCAAATATACGAATCTCCAGAAATCTCAGCAAATATTTTTTCACCCAAACAGGATGATACTTTCAGGTAATGATCAGTACACTAAGGCGACTTGGTTCCCCAAATTTCGTTCTTCTATGTTGAAGCGTTCGTTTCCAGTAACAGTTTGAATTTTTAGGTTTCACTCTGTTTTCTCCTATATTGATAGATGTATTTGGAACTCTAAATCCAACACGGTTTGTGCTAGCTTCTTGAAACTTGACACAATAAAGTAGTTTCACGTTCTATCTCTATGTTTTGTTTCCTCTTGATGTAGCCCTAAGCAGTGACTGGCGATAAACACTTTCATGGAAAGGGGTGGCTTTCCAAAATTACGAATCTCCAGAAATCTCAGCAAATATTTTTTCACCCAAACTGGATGATACTTTCAGGTAATGATCACTACACTAACGCGACTTGGTTCCCCAAATGTCGTTCTTCTATGTTGAAGCGTTCGTTTCCAGTAACAGTTTGAATTTTTAGGTTTCACTCTGTTTTCTCCTATATTGATAGATGTATTTGGAACTCTAAATCCAACACGGTTTGTGCTAGCTTCTTGAAACTTGACACAATAAAGCAGTTTCACGTTCTATCTCTATGTTTTGTTTCCTCTTGATGTAGCCCTAAGCAGTGACTGGCGAGAAACACTTTCATGGAAAGGGGTTGCCAGGCTTCCCAAAATTACGAATCTCCAGAAATCTCAGCAAATATTTTTTCACCCAAACTGGATGATACTTTCAGGTAATGATCAGTACACTAAGGCGACTTGGTTCCCCAAATGTCGTTCTTCTATGTTGAAGCGTTCGTTTCCAGTAACAGTTTGAATTTTTAGGTTTCACTCTGTTTTCTCCTATATTGATAGATGTATTTGGAACTCTAAATCCAACACGGTTTGTGCTAGCTTCTTGAAACTTGACACAATAAAGTAGTTTCACGTTCTATCTCTATGTTTTGTTTCCTCTTGATGTAGCCCTAAGCAGTGACTGGCGAGAAACACTTTCATGGAAAGGGGTTGCCAGGCTTCCCAAAATTACGAATCTCCAGAAATCTCAGCAAATATTTTTTCACCCAAACTGGATGATACTTTCAGGTAATGATCAGTACACTAAGGCGACTTGGTTCCCCAAATGTCGTTCTTCTATGTTGAAGCGTTCGTTTCCAGTAACAGTTTGAATTTTTAGGTTTCACTCTGTTTTCTCCTATATTGATAGATGTATTTGGAACTCTAAATCCAACACGGTTTGTGCTAGCTTCTTGAAACTTGACACAATAAAGCAGTTTCACGTTCTATCTCTATGTTTTGTTTCCTCTTGATGTAGCCCTAACAGTGACTGGCGAGAAACACTTTCATGAAAGGGGTAGCCAGGCTTCCCAAATATACGAATCTACAGAAATCTCAGCAAATATTTTTTCACCCAAACAGGATGATACTTTCAGGTAATGATCAGTACACTAAGGCGACTTGGTTCCCCAAATGTCGTTCTTCTATGTTGAAGCGTTCGTTTCCAGTAACAGTTTGAATTTTTAGGTTTCACTCTGTTTTCTCCTATATTGATAGATGTATTTGGAACTCTAAATCCAACACGGTTTGTGCTAGCTTCTTGAAACTTGACACAATAAAGTAATTTCACGTTCTATCTCTATGTTTTGTTTCCTCTTGATGTAGCCCTAACAGTGACTGGCGAGAAACACTTTCATGGAAAGGGGTTGCCAGGCTTCCCAAATATACGAATCTCCAGAAATCTCAGCAAATATTTTTTCACCCAAACAGGATGATACTTTCAGGTAATGATCAGTACACTAAGGCGACTTGGTTCCCCAAATTTCGTTCTTCTATGTTGAAGCGTTCATTTCCAGTAACAGTTTGAATTTTTAGGTTTCACTCTGTTTTCTCCTATATTGATAGATGTATTTGGAACTCTGAATCCTACAAGGTTTGTGCTAGCTTCTTGAAACTTGACACAATAAAGTAGTTTCACGTTCTATCTCTATGTTTTGTTTCCTCTTGATGTAGCCCTAACAGTGACTGGCGAGAAACACTTTCATGGAAAGGGGTTGCCAGGCTTCCCAAATATACGAATCTCCAGAAATCTCAGGAAATATTTTTTCACCCAAACAGGATGATACTTTCAGGTAATGATCAGTACACTAAGGCGACTTGGTTCCCCAAATTTCGTTCTTCTATGTTGAAGCGTTCGTTTCCAGTAACAGTTTGAATTTTTAGGTTTCACTCTGTTTTCTCCTATATTGATAGATGTATTTGGAACTCTAAATCCAACACGGTTTGTGCTAGCTTCTTGAAACTTGACACAATAAAGTAGTTTCACGTTCTATCTCTATGTTTTGTTTCCTCTTGATGTAGCCCTAAGCAGTGACTGGCGATAAACACTTTCATGGAAAGGGGTGGCTTTCCAAAATTACGAATCTCCAGAAATCTCAGCAAATATTTTTTCACCCAAACTGGATGATACTTTCAGGTAATGATCACTACACTAACGCGACTTGGTTCCCCAAGTTTCGTTCTTCTATGTTGAAGCGTTCGTTTCCAGTAACAGTTTGAATTTTTAGGTTTCACTCTGTTTTCTCCTATATTGATAGATGTATTTGGAACTCTAAATCCAACATGGTTTGTGCTAGCTTCTTGAAACTTGACACAATAAAGCAGTTTCACGTTCTATCTCTATGTTTTGTTTCCTCTTGATGTAGCCCTAAGCAGTGACTGGCGAGAAACACTTTCATGGAAAGGGGTTGCCAGGCTTCCCAAAATTACGAATCTCCAGAAATCTCAGCAAATATTTTTTCACCCAAACTGGATGATACTTTCAGGTAATGATCAGTACACTAAGGCGACTTGGTTCCCCAAATGTCGTTCTTCTATGTTGAAGCGTTCGTTTCCAGTAACAGTTTGAATTTTTAGGTTTCACTCTGTTTTCTCCTATATTGATAGATGTATTTGGAACTCTAAATCCAACACGGTTTGTGCTAGCTTCTTGAAACTTGACACAATAAAGCAGTTTCACGTTCTATCTCTATGTTTTGTTTCCTCTTGATGTAGCCCTAAGCAGTGACTGGCGAGAAACACTTTCATGGAAAGGGGTTGCCAGGCTTCCCAAAATTACGAATCTCCAGAAATCTCAGCAAATATTTTTTCACCCAAACTGGATGATACTTTCAGGTAATGATCAGTACACTAAGGCGACTTGGTTCCCCAAATGTCGTTCTTCTATGTTGAAGCGTTCGTTTCCAGTAACAGTTTGAATTTTTAGGTTTCACTCTGTTTTCTCCTATATTGATAGACGTATTTGGAACTCTAAATCCAACACGGTTTGTGCTAGCTTCTTGAAACTTGACACAATAAAGTAATTTCACGTTCTATCTCTATGTTTTGTTTCCTCTTGATGTAGCCCCAAGCAGTGACTGAGGAGAAACACTTTCATGGAAAGGGGTTGCCAAGCTTCCTAAAATTACAAATCTCCAGAAATCTCAGCAAATATTTTTTCACCCAAACTGGATGATACTTTCAGGTAATGATCAGTACACTAAGGCGACTTGGTTCCCCAAATGTCGTTCTTCTATGTTGAAGCGTTCGTTTCCAGTAACAGTTTGAATTTTTAGGTTTCACTCTGTTTTCTCCTATATTGATAGATGTATTTGGAACTCCAAATCCAACACGGTTTGTGCTAGCTTCTTGAAACTTGACACAATAAAGTAGTTTCACGTTCTATCTCTATGTTTTGTTTCCTCTTGATGTAGCCCTAACAGTGACTGGCGAGAAACACTTTCATGGAAAGGGGTTGCCAGGCTTCCCAAATATACGAATCTCCAGAAATCTCAGGAAATATTTTTTCACCCAAACAGGATGATACTTTCAGGTAATGATCAGTACACTAAGGCGACTTGGTTCCCCAAATTTCGTTCTTCTATGTTGAAGCGTTCGTTTCCAGTAACAGTTTGAATTTTTAGGTTTCACTCTGTTTTCTCCTATATTGATAGATGTGTTTGGAACTCTAAATCCAACACGGTTTGTGCTAGCTTCTTGAAACTTGACACAATAAAGTAGTTTCACGTTCTATCTCTATGTTTTGTTTCCTCTTGATGTAGCCCTAAGCAGTGACTGGCGATAAACACTTTCATGGAAAGGGGTGGCTTTCCAAAATTACGAATCTCCAGAAATCTCAGCAAATATTTTTTCACCCAAACTGGATGATACTTTCAGGTAATGATTACTACACTAACGCGACTTGGTTCCCCAAATGTCGTTCTTCTATGTTGAAGCGTTCGTTTCCAGTAACAGTTTGAATTTTGGCGTTTCACTCTGTTTTCTCCTATATTGATAGATGTATTTGGAACTCTAAATCCAACACGGTTTGTGCTAGCTTCTTGAAACTTGACACAATAAAGCAGTTTCACGTTCTATCTCTATGTTTTGTTTCCTCTTGATGTAGCCCTAAGCAGTGACTGGCGAGAAACACTTTCATGGAAAGGGGTTGCCAGGCTTCCCAAAATTACGAATCTCCAGAAATCTCAGCAAATATTTTTTCACCCAAACTGGATGATACTTTCAGGTAATGATCAGTACACTAAGGCGACTTGGTTCCCCAAATTTCGTTCTTCTATGTTGAAGCGTTCGTTTCCAGTAACAGTTTGAATTTTTAGGTTTCACTCTGTTTTCTCCTATATTGATAGATGTATTTGGAACTCTAAATCCAACACGGTTTGTGCTAGCTTCTTGAAACTTGACACAATAAAGTAGTTTCACGTTCTATCTCTATGTTTTGTTTCCTCTTGATGTAGCCCTAAGCAGTGACTGGCGATAAACACTTTCATGGAAAGGGGTTGCCAAGCTTACTAAAATTACAAATCTCCAGAAATCTCAGCAAATATTTTTTCACCCAAACTGGATGATACTTTCAGGTAATGATCACTACACTAACGCGACTTGGTTCCCCAAATGTCGTTCTTCTATGTTGAAGCGTTCGTTTCCAGTAACAGTTTGAATTTTTAGGTTTCACTCTGTTTTCTCCTATATTGATAGATGTATTTGGAACTCTAAATCCAACACGGTTTGTGCTAGCTTCTTGAAACTTGACACAATAAAGTAGTTTCACGTTCTATCTCTATGTTTTGTTTCCTCTTGATGTAGCCCTAAGCAGTGACTGGCGATAAACACTTTCATGGAAAGGGGTGGCTTTCCAAAATTACGAATCTCCAGAAATCTCAGCAAATTTTTTTCACCCAAACTGGATGATACTTTCAGGTAATGATCACTACACTAACGCGACTTGGTTCCCCAAATTTCGTTCTTCTATGTTGAAGCGTTCGTTTCCAGTAACAGTTTGAATTTTGGCGTTTCACTCTGTTTTCTCCTATATTGATAGATGTATTTGGAACTCTAAATCCAACACGGTTTGTGCTAGCTTCTTGAAACTTGACACAATAAAGCAGTTTCACGTTCTATCTCTATGTTTTGTTTCCTCTTGATGTAGCCCTAATCAGTGACTGGCAAGAAACACTTTCATGGAAAAAGGTTGCCAGGCGTCCCAAAATTACGAATCTCTAGAAATCTCAGCAAATATTTTTTCACCCAAACTGGATGATACTTTCAGGTAATGATCAGTACACTAAGGCGACTTGGTTCCCCAAATGTCGTTCTTCTATGTTGAAGCGTTCGTTTCCAGTAACAGTTTGAATTTTTAGGTTTCACTCTGTTTTCTCCTATATTGATAGATGTATTTGGAACTCTAAATCCAACACGGTTTGTGCTAGCTTCTTGAAACTTGACACAATAAAGCAGTTTCACGTTCTATCTCTATGTTTTGTTTCCTCTTGATGTAGCCCTAACAGTGACTGGCGAGAAACACTTTCATGGAAAGGGGTTGCCAGGCTTCCCAAATATACGAATCTCCAGAAATCTCAGGAAATATTTTTTCACCCAAACAGGATGATACTTTCAGGTAATGATCAGTACACTAAGGCGACTTGGTTGCCCAAATGTCGTTCTTCTATGTTGAAGCGTTCGTTTCCAGTAACAGTTTGAATTTTTAGGTTTCACTCTGTTTTCTCCTATATTGATAGATGTATTTGGAACTCTAAATCCAACACGGTTTGTGCTAGCTTCTTGAAACTTGACACAATAAAGTAGTTTCACGTTCTATCTCTATGTTTTGTTTCCTCTTGATGTAGCCCTAAGCAGTGACTGGCGATAAACACTTTCATGGAAAGGGGTGGCTTTCCAAAATTACGAATCTCCAGAAATCTCAGCAAATTTTTTTCACCCAAACTGGATGATACTTTCAGGTAATGATCACTACACTAACGCGACTTGGTTCCCCAAATTTCGTTCTTCTATGTTGAAGCGTTCGTTTCCAGTAACAGTTTGAATTTTGGCGTTTCACTCTGTTTTCTCCTATATTGATAGATGTATTTGGAACTCTAAATCCAACACGGTTTGTGCTAGCTTCTTGAAACTTGACACAATAAAGCAGTTTCACGTTCTATCTCTATGTTTTGTTTCCTCTTGATGTAGCCCTAAGCAGTGACTGGCGAGAAACACTTTCATGGAAAAAGGTTGCCAGGCGTCCCAAAATTACGAATCTCTAGAAATCTCAGCAAATATTTTTTCACCCAAACTGGATGATACTTTCAGGTAATGATCAGTACACTAAGGCGACTTGGTTCCCCAAATGTCGTTCTTCTATGTTGAAGCGTTCGTTTCCAGTAACAGTTTGAATTTTTAGGTTTCACTCTGTTTTCTCCTATATTGATAGATGTATTTGGAACTCTAAATCCAACACGGTTTGTGCTAGCTTCTTGAAACTTGACACAATAAAGCAGTTTCACGTTCTATCTCTATGTTTTGTTTCCTCTTGATGTAGCCCTAACAGTGACTGGCGAGAAACACTTTCATGGAAAGGGGTTGCCAGGCTTCCCAAATATACGAATCTCCAGAAATCTCAGGAAATATTTTTTCACCCAAACAGGATGATACTTTCAGGTAATGATCAGTACACTAAGGCGACTTGGTTGCCCAAATGTCGTTCTTCTATGTTGAAGCGTTCGTTTCCAGTAACAGTTTGAATTTTTAGGTTTCACTCTGTTTTCTCCTATATTGATAGATGTATTTGGAACTCTAAATCCAACACGGTTTGTGCTAGCTTCTTGAAACTTGACACAATAAAATAGTTTCACGTTCTATCTCTATGTTTTGTTTCCTCTTGATGTAGCCCTAACAGTGACTGGCGAGAAACACTTTTATGGAAAGGGGTTGCCAGGCTTCCCAAATATACGAATCTCCAGAAATCTCAGCAAATATTTTTTCACCCAAACAGGATGATACTTTCACGTAATGATCAGTACACTAAGGCGACTTGGTTCCCCAAATTTCGTTCTTCTATGTTGAAGCGTTCGTTTCCAGTAACAGTTTGAATTTTTAGGTTTCACTCTGTTTTCTCCTATATTGATAGATGTATTTGGAACTCTAAATCCAACACGGTTTGTGCTAGCTTCTTGAAACTTGACACAATAAAGTAGTTTCACGTTCTATCTCTATGTTTTGTTTCCTCTTGATGTAGCCCTAAGCAGTGACTGGCGATAAACACTTTCATGGAAAGGGGTGGCTTTCCAAAATTACGAATCTCCAGAAATCTCAGCAAATATTTTTTCACCCAAACTGGATGATACTTTCAGGTAATGATCACTACACTAACGCGACTTGGTTCCCCAAATGTCGTTCTTCTATGTTGAAGCGTTCGTTTCCAGTAACAGTTTGAATTTTTAGGTTTCACTCTGTTTTCTCCTATATTGATAGATGTATTTGGAACTCTAAATCCAACACGGTTTGTGCTAGCTTCTTGAAACTTGACACAATAAAGCAGTTTCACGTTCTATCTCTATGTTTTGTTTCCTCTTGATGTAGCCCTAAGCAGTGACTGGCGAGAAACACTTTCATGGAAAGGGGTTGCCAGGCTTCCCAAAATTACGAATCTCCAGAAATCTCAGCAAGTATTTTTTCACCCAAACTGGATGATACTTTCAGGTAATGATCAGTACACTAAGGCGACTTGGTTCCCCAAATGTCGTTCTTCTATGTTGAAGCGTTCGTTTCCAGTAACAGTTTGAATTTTTAGGTTTCACTCTGTTTTCTCCTATATTGATAGATGTATTTGGAACTCTAAATCCAACACGGTTTGTGCTAGCTTCTTGAAACTTGACACAATAAAGTAGTTTCACGTTCTATCTCTATGTTTTGTTTCCTCTTGATGTAGCCCTAAGCAGTGACTGGCGAGATACACTTTCATGGAAAGGGGTTGCCAGGCTTCCCAAAATTACGAATCTCCAGAAATCTCAGCAAATATTTTTTCACCCAAACTGGATGATACTTTCAGGTAATGATCACTACACTAACGCGACTTGGTTCCCCAAATTTCGTTCTTCTATGTTGAAGCGTTCGTTTCCAGTAACAGTTTGAATTTTGGCGTTTCACTCTGTTTTCTCCTATATTGATAGATGTATTTGGAACTCGAAATCCAACACGGTTTGTGCTAGCTTCTTGAAACTTGACACAATAAAGTAGTTTCACGTTCTATCTCTATGTTTTGTTTCCTCTTGATGTAGCCCTAAGCAGTGACTGGCGAGAAACACTTTCATGGAAAGGGGTTGCCAGGCTTCCCAAAATTACGAATCTCCAGAAATCTCAGCAAATATTTTTTCACCCAAACTGGATGATACTTTCAGGTAATGATCAGTACACTAAGGCGACTTGGTTCCCCAAATGTCGTTCTTCTATGTTGAAGCGTTCGTTTCCAGTAACAGTTTGAATTTTTAGGTTTCACTCTGTTTTCTCCTATATTGATAGATGTATTTGGAACTCTAAATCCAACACGGTTTGTGCTAGCTTCTTGAAACTTGACACAATAAAGTAGTTTCACGTTCTATCTCTATGTTTTGTTTCCTCTTGATGTAGCCCTAAGCAGTGACTGGCGATAAACACTTTCATGGAAAGGGGTGGCTTTCCAAAATTACGAATCTCCAGAAATCTCAGCAAATTTTTTTCACCCAAACTGGATGATACTTTCAGGTAATGATCACTACACTAACGCGACTTGGTTCCCCAAATTTCGTTCTTCTATGTTGAAGCGTTCGTTTCCAGTAACAGTTTGAATTTTGGCGTTTCACTCTGTTTTCTCCTATATTGATAGATGTATTTGGAACTCTAAATCCAACACGGTTTGTGCTAGCTTCTTGAAACTTGACACAATAAAGCAGTTTCACGTTCTATCTCTATGTTTTGTTTCCTCTTGATGTAGCCCTAAGCAGTGACTGGCGAGAAACACTTTCATGGAAAAAGGTTGCCAGGCGTCCCAAAATTACGAATCTCTAGAAATCTCAGCAAATATTTTTTCACCCAAACTGGATGATACTTTCAGGTAATGATCAGTACACTAAGGCGACTTGGTTCCCCAAATGTCGTTCTTCTATGTTGAAGCGTTCGTTTCCAGTAACAGTTTGAATTTTTAGGTTTCACTCTGTTTTCTCCTATATTGATAGATGTATTTGGAACTCTAAATCCAACACGGTTTGTGCTAGCTTCTTGAAACTTGACACAATAAAGCAGTTTCACGTTCTATCTCTATGTTTTGTTTCCTCTTGATGTAGCCCTAACAGTGACTGGCGAGAAACACTTTCATGGAAAGGGGTTGCCAGGCTTCCCAAATATACGAATCTCCAGAAATCTCAGGAAATATTTTTTCACCCAAACAGGATGATACTTTCAGGTAATGATCAGTACACTAAGGCGACTTGGTTGCCCAAATGTCGTTCTTCTATGTTGAAGCGTTCGTTTCCAGTAACAGTTTGAATTTTTAGGTTTCACTCTGTTTTCTCCTATATTGATAGATGTATTTGGAACTCTAAATCCAACACGGTTTGTGCTAGCTTCTTGAAACTTGACACAATAAAATAGTTTCACGTTCTATCTCTATGTTTTGTTTCCTCTTGATGTAGCCCTAACAGTGACTGGCGAGAAACACTTTTATGGAAAGGGGTTGCCAGGCTTCCCAAATATACGAATCTCCAGAAATCTCAGCAAATATTTTTTCACCCAAACAGGATGATACTTTCACGTAATGATCAGTACACTAAGGCGACTTGGTTCCCCAAATTTCGTTCTTCTATGTTGAAGCGTTCGTTTCCAGTAACAGTTTGAATTTTTAGGTTTCACTCTGTTTTCTCCTATATTGATAGATGTATTTGGAACTCTAAATCCAACACGGTTTGTGCTAGCTTCTTGAAACTTGACACAATAAAGTAGTTTCACGTTCTATCTCTATGTTTTGTTTCCTCTTGATGTAGCCCTAAGCAGTGACTGGCGATAAACACTTTCATGGAAAGGGGTGGCTTTCCAAAATTACGAATCTCCAGAAATCTCAGCAAATATTTTTTCACCCAAACTGGATGATACTTTCAGGTAATGATCACTACACTAACGCGACTTGGTTCCCCAAATGTCGTTCTTCTATGTTGAAGCGTTCGTTTCCAGTAACAGTTTGAATTTTTAGGTTTCACTCTGTTTTCTCCTATATTGATAGATGTATTTGGAACTCTAAATCCAACACGGTTTGTGCTAGCTTCTTGAAACTTGACACAATAAAGCAGTTTCACGTTCTATCTCTATGTTTTGTTTCCTCTTGATGTAGCCCTAAGCAGTGACTGGCGAGAAACACTTTCATGGAAAGGGGTTGCCAGGCTTCCCAAAATTACGAATCTCCAGAAATCTCAGCAAGTATTTTTTCACCCAAACTGGATGATACTTTCAGGTAATGATCAGTACACTAAGGCGACTTGGTTCCCCAAATGTCGTTCTTCTATGTTGAAGCGTTCGTTTCCAGTAACAGTTTGAATTTTTAGGTTTCACTCTGTTTTCTCCTATATTGATAGATGTATTTGGAACTCTAAATCCAACACGGTTTGTGCTAGCTTCTTGAAACTTGACACAATAAAGTAGTTTCACGTTCTATCTCTATGTTTTGTTTCCTCTTGATGTAGCCCTAAGCAGTGACTGGCGAGATACACTTTCATGGAAAGGGGTTGCCAGGCTTCCCAAAATTACGAATCTCCAGAAATCTCAGCAAATATTTTTTCACCCAAACTGGATGATACTTTCAGGTAATGATCACTACACTAACGCGACTTGGTTCCCCAAATTTCGTTCTTCTATGTTGAAGCGTTCGTTTCCAGTAACAGTTTGAATTTTGGCGTTTCACTCTGTTTTCTCCTATATTGATAGATGTATTTGGAACTCGAAATCCAACACGGTTTGTGCTAGCTTCTTGAAACTTGACACAATAAAGTAGTTTCACGTTCTATCTCTATGTTTTGTTTCCTCTTGATGTAGCCCTAAGCAGTGACTGGCGAGAAACACTTTCATGGAAAGGGGTTGCCAGGCTTCCCAAAATTACGAATCTCCAGAAATCTCAGCAAATATTTTTTCACCCAAACTGGATGATACTTTCAGGTAATGATCAGTACACTAAGGCGACTTGGTTCCCCAAATGTCGTTCTTCTATGTTGAAGCGTTCGTTTCCAGTAACAGTTTGAATTTTTAGGTTTCACTCTGTTTTCTCCTATATTGATAGATGTATTTGGAACTCTAAATCCAACACGGTTTGTGCTAGCTTCTTGAAACTTGACACAATAAAGCAGTTTCACGTTCTATCTCTATGTTTTGTTTCCTCTTGATGTAGCCCTAACAGTGACTGGCGAGAAACACTTTCATGAAAGGGGTAGCCAGGCTTCCCAAATATACGAATCTACAGAAATCTCAGCAAATATTTTTTCACCCAAACAGGATGATACTTTCAGGTAATGATCAGTACACTAAGGCGACTTGGTTCCCCAAATGTCGTTCTTCTATGTTGAAGCGTTCGTTTCCAGTAACAGTTTGAATTTTTAGGTTTCACTCTGTTTTCTCCTATATTGATAGATGTATTTGGAACTCTAAATCCAACACGGTTTGTGCTAGCTTCTTGAAACTTGACACAATAAAGTAATTTCACGTTCTATCTCTATGTTTTGTTTCCTCTTGATGTAGCCCTAACAGTGACTGGCGAGAAACACTTTCATGGAAAGGGGTTGCCAGGCTTCCCAAATATACGAATCTCCAGAAATCTCAGCAAATATTTTTTCACCCAAACAGGATGATACTTTCAGGTAATGATCAGTACACTAAGGCGACTTGGTTCCCCAAATTTCGTTCTTCTATGTTGAAGCGTTCATTTCCAGTAACAGTTTGAATTTTTAGGTTTCACTCTGTTTTCTCCTATATTGATAGATGTATTTGGAACTCTGAATCCTACAAGGTTTGTGCTAGCTTCTTGAAACTTGACACAATAAAGTAGTTTCACGTTCTATCTCTATGTTTTGTTTCCTCTTGATGTAGCCCTAACAGTGACTGGCGAGAAACACTTTCATGGAAAGGGGTTGCCAGGCTTCCCAAATATACGAATCTCCAGAAATCTCAGGAAATATTTTTTCACCCAAACAGGATGATACTTTCAGGTAATGATCAGTACACTAAGGCGACTTGGTTCCCCAAATTTCGTTCTTCTATGTTGAAGCGTTCGTTTCCAGTAACAGTTTGAATTTTTAGGTTTCACTCTGTTTTCTCCTATATTGATAGATGTATTTGGAACTCTAAATCCAACACGGTTTGTGCTAGCTTCTTGAAACTTGACACAATAAAGTAGTTTCACGTTCTATCTCTATGTTTTGTTTCCTCTTGATGTAGCCCTAAGCAGTGACTGGCGATAAACACTTTCATGGAAAGGGGTGGCTTTCCAAAATTACGAATCTCCAGAAATCTCAGCAAATATTTTTTCACCCAAACTGGATGATACTTTCAGGTAATGATCACTACACTAACGCGACTTGGTTCCCCAAATGTCGTTCTTCTATGTTGAAGCGTTCGTTTCCAGTAACAGTTTGAATTTTTAGGTTTCACTCTGTTTTCTCCTATATTGATAGATGTATTTGGAACTCTAAATCCAACACGGTTTGTGCTAGCTTCTTGAAACTTGACACAATAAAGTAGTTTCACGTTCTATCTCTATGTTTTGTTTCCTCTTGATGTAGCCCTAAGCAGTGACTGGCGATAAACACTTTCATGGAAAGGGGTTGCCAAGCTTCCTAAAATTACAAATCTCCAGAAATCTCAGCAAATATTTTTTCACCCAAACTGGATGATACTTTCAGGTAATGATCACTACACTAACGCGACTTGGTTCCCCAAATGTCGTTCTTCTATGTTGAAGCGTTCGTTTCCAGTAACAGTTTGAATTTTTAGGTTTCACTCTGTTTTCTCCTATATTGATAGATGTATTTGGAACTCTAAATCCAACACGGTTTGTGCTAGCTTCTTGAAACTTGACACAATAAAGCAGTTTCACGTTCAATCTCTATGTTTTGTTTCCTCTTGATGTAGCCCTAACAGTGACTGGCGAGAAACACTTTCATGGAAAGGGGTTGCCAGGCTTCTTAAATATACGAATCTCCAGAAATGTCAGCAAATATTTTTTCAGCCAAACAGGATGATACTTTCAGGTAATGATCAGTACACTAAGGCGACTTGGTTCCCCAAATTTCGTTCTTCTATGTTGAAGCGTTCGTTTCCAGTAACAGTTTGAATTTTTAGGTTTCACTCTGTTTTCTCCTATATTGATAGATGTATTTGGAACTCTAAATCCAACACGGTTTGTGCTAGCTTCTTGAAACTTGACACAATAAAGCAGTTTCACGTTCTATCTCTATGTTTTGTTTCCTCTTGATGTAGCCCTAAGCAGTGACTGGCGAGAAACACTTTCATGGAAAGGGGTTGACAGGCTTCCAAAATTACGAATCTCCAGAAATCTCAGCAAATATTTTTTCACCCAAACTGGATGATACTTTCAGGTAATGATCAGTACACTAAGGCGACTTGGTTCCCCAAATGTCATTCTTCTATGTTGAAGCGTTCGTTTCCAGTAACAGTTTGAATTTTTAGGTTTCACTCTGTTTTCTCCTATATTGATAGATGTATTTGGAACTCTAAATCCAACACGGTTTGTGCTAGCTTCTTGAAACTTGACACAATAAAGTAGTTTCACGTTCTATCTCTATGTTTTGTTTCCTCTTGATGTAGCCCTAAGCAGTGACTGGCGAGAAACACTTTCATGGAAAGGGGTTGCCAAGCTTCCTAAAATTACAAATCTCCAGAAATCTCAGCAAATATTTTTTCACCCAAACTGGATGATACTTTCAGGTAATGATCACTACACTAACGCGACTTGGTTCCCCAAATGTCGTTCTTCTATGTTGAAGCGTTCGTTTCCAGTAACAGTTTGAATTTTTAGGTTTCACTCTGTTTTCTCCTATATTGATAGATGTATTTGGAACTCTAAATCCAACACGGTTTGTGCTAGCTTCTTGAAACTTGACACAATAAAGCAGTTTCACGTTCTATCTCTATGTTTTGTTTCCTCTTGATGTAGCCCTAACAGTGACTGGCGAGAAACACTTTCATGGAAAGGGGTTGCCAGGCTTCCCAAATATACGAATCTCCAGAAATGTCAGCAAATATTTTTTCAGCCAAACAGGATGATACTTTCAGGTAATGATCAGTACACTAAGGCGACTTGGTTCCCCAAATTTCGTTCTTCTATGTTGAAGCGTTCGTTTCCAGTAACAGTTTGAATTTTTAGGTTTCACTCTGTTTTCTCCTATATTGATAGATGTATTTGGAACTCTAAATCCAACACGGTTTGTGCTAGCTTCTTGAAACTTGACACAATAAAGTAGTTTCACGTTCTATCTCTATGTTTTGTTTCCTCTTGATGTAGCCCTAAGCAGTGACTGGCTAGATACACTTTCATGGAAAGGGGTTGCCAGGCTTCCCAAAATTACGAATCTCCAGAAATCTCAGCAAATATTTTTTCACCCAAACTGGATGATACTTTCAGGTAATGATCACTACACTAACGCGACTCGGTTCCCCAAATTTCGTTCTTCTATGTTGAAGCGTTCGTTTCCAGTAACAGTTTGAATTTTGGCGTTTCACTCTGTTTTCTCCTATATTGATAGATGTATTTGGAACTCGAAATCCAACACGGTTTGTGCTAGCTTCTTGAAACTTGACACAATAAAGCAGTTTCACGTTCTATCTCTATGTTTTGTTTCCTCTTGATGTAGCCCTAAGCAGTGACTGGCGAGAAACACTTTCATGGAAAGGGGTTGCCAGGCTTCCCAAAATTACGAATCTCCAGAAATCTCAGCAAATATTTTTTCACCCAAACTGGATGATACTTTCAGGTAATGATCAGTACACTAAGGTGACTTGGTTCCCCAAATTTCGTTCTTCTATGTTGAAGCGTTCGTTTCCAGTAACAGTTTGAATTTTTAGGTTTCACTCTGTTTTCTCCTATATTGATAGATGTATTTGGAACTCTAAATCCAACACGGTTTGTGCTAGCTTCTTGAAACTTGACACAATAAAGTAGTTTCACGTTCTATCTCTATGTTTTGTTTCCTCTTGATGTAGCCCTAAGCAG
Source organism: Spermophilus citellus (assembly GCF_964194105.1). Classification (NCBI taxonomy): domain Eukaryota; kingdom Metazoa; phylum Chordata; class Mammalia; order Rodentia; family Sciuridae; genus Spermophilus; species Spermophilus citellus. The sequence goes on from NW_027672960.1 coordinate 40,392, forward strand.
TGACTGGCGATAAACACTTTCATGGAAAGGGGTGGCTTTCCAAAATTACGAATCTCCAGAAATCTCAGCAAATATTTTTTCACCCAAACTGGATGATACTTTCAGGTAATGATCACTACACTAACGCGACTTGGTTCCCCAAATGTCGTTCTTCTATGTTGAAGCGTTCGTTTCCAGTAACAGTTTGAATTTTTAGGTTTCACTCTGTTTTCTCCTATATTGATAGATGTATTTGGAACTCTAAATCCAACACGGTTTGTGCTAGCTTCTTGAAACTTGACACAATAAAGCAGTTTCACGTTCTATCTCTATGTTTTGTTTCCTCTTGATGTAGCCCTAACAGTGACTGGCGAGAAACACTTTCATGGAAAGGGGTTGCCAGGCTTCCCAAATATACGAATCTCCAGAAATGTCAGCAAATATTTTTTCAGCCAAACAGGATGATACTTTCAGGTAATGATCAGTACACTAAGGCGACTTGGTTCCCCAAATTTCGTTCTTCTATGTTGAAGTGTTCGTTTCTAGTAACAGTTTGAATTTTTAGGTTTCACTCTGTTTTCTCCTATATTGATAGATGTATTTGGAACTCTAAATCCAACACGGTTTGTGCTAGCTTCTTGAAACTTGACACAATAAAGTAGTTTCACGTTCTATCTCTATGTTTTGTTTCCTCTTGATGTAGCCCTAAGCAGTGACTGGCGAGAAACACTTTCATGGAAAGGGGTTGCCAGGCTTCCCAAAATTACGAATCTCCAGAAATCTCAGCAAATATTTTTTCACCCAAACTGGATGATACTTTCAGGTAATGATCACTACACTAACGCGACTTGGTTCCCCAAATTTCGTTCTTCTATGTTGAAGCGTTCGTTTCCAGTAACAGTTTGAATTTTGGCGTTTCACTCTGTTTTCTCCTATATTGATAGATGTATTTGGAACTCGAAATCCAACACGGTTTGTGCTAGCTTCTTGAAACTTGACACAATAAAGTAGTTTCACGTTCTATCTCTATGTTTTGTTTCCTCTTGATGTAGCCCTAAGCAGTGACTGGCGAGAAACACTTTCATGGAAAGGGGTTGCCAGGCTTCCCAAAATTACGAATCTCCAGAAATCTCAGCAAATATTTTTTCACCCAAACTGGATGATACTTTCAGGTAATGATCAGTACACTAAGGCGACTTGGTTCCCCAAATGTCGTTCTTCTATGTTGAAGCGTTCGTTTCCAGTAACAGTTTGAATTTTTAGGTTTCACTCTGTTTTCTCCTATATTGATAGATGTATTTGGAACTCTAAATCCAACACGGTTTGTGCTAGCTTCTTGAAACTTGACACAATAAAGCAGTTTCACGTTCTATCTCTATGTTTTGTTTCCTCTTGATGTAGCCCTAACAGTGACTGGCGAGAAACACTTTCATGAAAGGGGTAGCCAGGCTTCCCAAATATACGAATCTACAGAAATCTCAGCAAATATTTTTTCACCCAAACAGGATGATACTTTCAGGTAATGATCAGTACACTAAGGCGACTTGGTTCCCCAAATGTCGTTCTTCTATGTTGAAGAGTTCGTTTCCAGTAACAGTTTGAATTTTTAGGTTTCACTCTGTTTTCTCCTATATTGATAGATGTATTTGGAACTCTAAATCCAACACGGTTTGTGCTAGCTTCTTGAAACTTGACACAATAAAGTAATTTCACGTTCTATCTCTATGTTTTGTTTCCTCTTGATGTAGCCCTAACAGTGACTGGCGAGAAACACTTTCATGGAAAGGGGTTGCCAGGCTTCCCAAATATACGAATCTCCAGAAATCTCAGCAAATATTTTTTCACCCAAACAGGATGATACTTTCAGGTAATGATCAGTACACTAAGGCGACTTGGTTCCCCAAATGTCGTTCTTCTATGTTGAAGCGTTCGTTTCCAGTAACAGTTTGAATTTTTAGGTTTCACTCTGTTTTCTCCTATATTGATAGATGTATTTGGAACTCTAAATCCAACACGGTTTGTGCTAGCTTCTTGAAACTTGACACAATAAAGTAGTTTCATGTTCTATCTCTATGTTTTGTTTCCTCTTGATGTAGCCCTAAGCAGTGACTGGCGATAAACACTTTCATGGAAAGGGGTTGCCAAGCTTCCTAAAATTACAAATCTCCAGAAATCTCAGCAAATATTTTTTCACCCAAACTGGATGATACTTTCAGGTAATGATCACTACACTAACGCGACTTGGTTCCCCAAATGTCGTTCTTCTATGTTGAAGCGTTCGTTTCCAGTAACAGTTTGAATTTTTAGGTTTCACTCTGTTTTCTCCTATATTGATAGATGTATTTGGAACTCTAAATCCAACACGGTTTGTGCTAGCTTCTTGAAACTTGACACAATAAAGCAGTTTCACGTTCTATCTCTATGTTTTGTTTCCTCTTGATGTAGCCCTAACAGTGACTGGCGAGAAACACTTTCATGGAAAGGGGTTGCCAGGATTCCCAAATATACGAATCTCCAGAAATGTCAGCAAATATTTTTTCAGCCAAACAGGATGATACTTTCAGGTAATGATCAGTACACTAAGGCGACTTGGTTCCCCAAATTTCGTTCTTCTATGTTGAAGCGTTCGTTTCCAGTAACAGTTTGAATTTTTAGGTTTCACTCTGTTTTCTCCTATATTGATAGATGTATTTGGAACTCTAAATCCAACACGGTTTGTGCTAGCTTCTTGAAACTTGACACAATAAAGCAGTTTCACGTTCTATCTCTATGTTTTGTTTCCTCTTGATGTAGCCCTAAGCAGTGACTGGCGAGAAACACTTTCATGGAAAGGGGTTGACAGGCTTCCAAAATTACGAATCTCCAGAAATCTCAGCAAATATTTTTTCACCCAAACTGGATGATACTTTCAGGTAATGATCAGTACACTAAGGCGACTTGGTTCCCCAAATGTCATTCTTCTATGTTGAAGCGTTCGTTTCCAGTAACAGTTTGAATTTTTAGGTTTCACTCTGTTTTCTCCTATATTGATAGATGTATTTGGAACTCTAAATCCAACACGGTTTGTGCTAGCTTCTTGAAACTTGACACAATAAAGTAGTTTCACGTTCTATCTCTATGTTTTGTTTCCTCTTGATGTAGCCCTAAGCAGTGACTGGCGATAAACACTTTCATGGAAAGGGGTTGCCAAGCTTCCTAAAATTACAAATCTCCAGAAATCTCAGCAAATATTTTTTCACCCAAACTGGATGATACTTTCAGGTAATGATCACTACACTAACGCGACTTGGTTCCCCAAATGTCGTTCTTCTATGTTGAAGCGTTCGTTTCCAGTAACAGTTTGAATTTTTAGGTTTCACTCTGTTTTCTCCTATATTGATAGATGTATTTGGAACTCTAAATCCAACACGGTTTGTGCTAGCTTCTTGAAACTTGACACAATAAAGCAGTTTCACGTTCTATCTCTATGTTTTGTTTCCTCTTGATGTAGCCCTAACAGTGACTGGCGAGAAACACTTTCATGGAAAGGGGTTGCCAGGCTTCCCAAATATACGAATCTCCAGAAATGTCAGCAAATATTTTTTCAGCCAAACAGGATGATACTTTCAGGTAATGATCAGTACACTAAGGCGACTTGGTTCCCCAAATTTCGTTCTTCTATGTTGAAGCGTTCGTTTCCAGTAACAGTTTGAATTTTTAGGTTTCACTCTGTTTTCTCCTATATTGATAGATGTATTTGGAACTCTAAATCCAACACGGTTTGTGCTAGCTTCTTGAAACTTGACACAATAAAGTAGTTTCACGTTCTATCTCTATGTTTTGTTTCCTCTTGATGTAGCCCTAAGCAGTGACTGGCTAGATACACTTTCATGGAAAGGGGTTGCCAGGCTTCCCAAATATACGAATCTCCAGAAATCTCAGCAAATATTTTTTCACCCAAACTGGATGATACTTTCAGGTAATGATCACTACACTAACGCGACTCGGTTCCCCAAATTTCGTTCTTCTATGTTGAAGCGTTCGTTTCCAGTAACAGTTTGAATTTTGGCGTTTCACTCTGTTTTCTCCTATATTGATAGATGTATTTGGAACTCGAAATCCAACACGGTTTGTGCTAGCTTCTTGAAACTTGACACAATAAAGCAGTTTCACGTTCTATCTCTATGTTTTGTTTCCTCTTGATGTAGCCCTAAGCAGTGACTGGCGAGAAACACTTTCATGGAAAGGGGTTGCCAGGCTTCCCAAAATTACGAATCTCCAGAAATCTCAGCAAATATTTTTTCACCCAAACTGAATGATACTTTCAGGTAATGATCAGTACACTAAGGTGACTTGGTTCCCCAAATTTCGTTCTTCTATGTTGAAGCGTTCGTTTCCAGTAACAGTTTGAATTTTTAGGTTTCACTCTGTTTTCTCCTATATTGATAGATGTATTTGGAACTCTAAATCCAACACGGTTTGTGCTAGCTTCTTGAAACTTGACACAATAAAGTAGTTTCACGTTCTATCTCTATGTTTTGTTTCCTCTTGATGTAGCCCTAAGCAGTGACTGGCGATAAACACTTTCATGGAAAGGGGTGGCTTTCCAAAATTACGAATCTCCAGAAATCTCAGCAAATATTTTTTCACCCAAACTGGATGATACTTTCAGGTAATGATCACTACACTAACGCGACTTGGTTCCCCAAATGTCGTTCTTCTATGTTGAAGCGTTCGTTTCCAGTAACAGTTTGAATTTTTAGGTTTCACTCTGTTTTCTCCTATATTGATAGATGTATTTGGAACTCTAAATCCAACACGGTTTGTGCTAGCTTCTTGAAACTTGACACAATAAAGCAGTTTCACGTTCTATCTCTATGTTTTGTTTCCTCTTGATGTAGCCCTAAGCAGTGACTGGCGAGAAACACTTTCATGGAAAGGGGTTGCCAGGCTTCCCAAAATTACGAATCTCCAGAAATCTCAGCAAGTATTTTTTCACCCAAACTGGATGATACTTTCAGGTAATGATCAGTACACTAAGGCGACTTGGTTCCCCAAATTTCGTTCTTCTATGTTGAAGCGTTCGTTTCCAGTAACAGTTTGAATTTTTAGGTTTCACTCTGTTTTCTCCTATATTGATAGATGTATTTGGAACTCTAAATCCAACACGGTTTGTGCTAGCTTCTTGAAACTTGACACAATAAAGTAGTTTCACGTTCTATCTCTATGTTTTGTTTCCTCTTGATGTAGCCCTAAGCAGTGACTGGCGATAAACACTTTCATGGAAAGGGGTTGCCAAGCTTCCTAAAATTACAAATCTCCAGAAATCTCAGCAAATATTTTTTCACCCAAACTGGATGATACTTTCAGGTAATGATCACTACACTAACGCGACTTGGTTCCCCAAATGTCGTTCTTCTATGTTGAAGCGTTCGTTTCCTGTAACAGTTTGAATTTTTAGGTTTCACTCTGTTTTCTCCTATATTGATAGATGTATTTGGAACTCTAAATCCAACACGGTTTGTGCTAGCTTCTTGAAACTTGACACAATAAAGCAGTTTCACGTTCTATCTCTATGTTTTGTTTCCTCTTGATGTAGCCCTAACAGTGACTGGCGAGAAACACTTTCATGGAAAGGGGTTGCCAGGCTTCCCAAATATACGAATCTCCAGAAATGTCAGCAAATATTTTTTCAGCCAAACAGGATGATACTTTCAGGTAATGATCAGTACACTAAGGCGACTTGGTTCCCCAAATTTCGTTCTTCTATGTTGAAGTGTTCGTTTCTAGTAACAGTTTGAATTTTTAGGTTTCACTCTGTTTTCTCCTATATTGATAGATGTATTTGGAACTCTAAATCCAACACGGTTTGTGCTAGCTTCTTGAAACTTGACACAATAAAGTAGTTTCACGTTCTATCTCTATGTTTTGTTTCCTCTTGATGTAGCCCTAAGCAGTGACTGGCGAGATACACTTTCATGGAAAGGGGTTGCCAGGCTTCCCAAAATTACGAATCTCCAGAAATCTCAGCAAATATTTTTTCACCCAAACTGGATGATACTTTCAGGTAATGATCACTACACTAACGCGACTTGGTTCCCCAAATTTCGTTCTTCTATGTTGAAGCGTTCGTTTCCAGTAACAGTTTGAATTTTGGCGTTTCACTCTGTTTTCTCCTATATTGATAGATGTATTTGGAACTCGAAATCCAACACGGTTTGTGCTAGCTTCTTGAAACTTGACACAATAAAGTAGTTTCACGTTCTATCTCTATGTTTTGTTTCCTCTTGATGTAGCCCTAAGCAGTGACTGGCGAGAAACACTTTCATGGAAAGGGGTTGCCAGGCTTCCCAAAATTACGAATCTCCAGAAATCTCAGCAAATATTTTTTCACCCAAACTGGATGACACTTTCAGGTAATGATCAGTACACTAAGGCGACTTGGTTCCCCAAATGTCGTTCTTCTATGTTGAAGCGTTCGTTTCCAGTAACAGTTTGAATTTTTAGGTTTCACTCTGTTTTCTCCTATATTGATAGATGTATTTGGAACTCTAAATCCAACACGGTTTGTGCTAGCTTCTTGAAACTTGACACAATAAAGTAGTTTCATGTTCTATCTCTATGTTTTGTTTCCTCTTGATGTAGCCCTAAGCAGTGACTGGCGATAAACACTTTCATGGAAAGGGGTTGCCAAGCTTCCTAAAATTACAAATCTCCAGAAATCTCAGCAAATATTTTTTCACCCAAACTGGATGATACTTTCAGGTAATGATCACTACACTAACGCGACTTGGTTCCCCAAATGTCGTTCTTCTATGTTGAAGCGTTCGTTTCCAGTAACAGTTTGAATTTTTAGGTTTCACTCTGTTTTCTCCTATATTGATAGATGTATTTGGAACTCTAAATCCAACACGGTTTGTGCTAGCTTCTTGAAACTTGACACAATAAAGCAGTTTCACGTTCTATCTCTATGTTTTGTTTCCTCTTGATGTAGCCCTAACAGTGACTGGCGAGAAACACTTTCATGGAAAGGGGTTGCCAGGATTCCCAAATATACGAATCTCCAGAAATGTCAGCAAATATTTTTTCAGCCAAACAGGATGATACTTTCAGGTAATGATCAGTACACTAAGGCGACTTGGTTCCCCAAATTTCGTTCTTCTATGTTGAAGCGTTCGTTTCCAGTAACAGTTTGAATTTTTAGGTTTCACTCTGTTTTCTCCTATATTGATAGATGTATTTGGAACTCTAAATCCAACACGGTTTGTGCTAGCTTCTTGAAACTTGACACAATAAAGCAGTTTCACGTTCTATCTCTATGTTTTGTTTCCTCTTGATGTAGCCCTAAGCAGTGACTGGCGAGAAACACTTTCATGGAAAGGGGTTGACAGGCTTCCAAAATTACGAATCTCCAGAAATCTCAGCAAATATTTTTTCACCCAAACTGGATGATACTTTCAGGTAATGATCAGTACACTAAGGCGACTTGGTTCCCCAAATGTCATTCTTCTATGTTGAAGCGTTCGTTTCCAGTAACAGTTTGAATTTTTAGGTTTCACTCTGTTTTCTCCTATATTGATAGATGTATTTGGAACTCTAAATCCAACACGGTTTGTGCTAGCTTCTTGAAACTTGACACAATAAAGTAGTTTCACGTTCTATCTCTATGTTTTGTTTCCTCTTGATGTAGCCCTAAGCAGTGACTGGCGATAAACACTTTCATGGAAAGGGGTTGCCAAGCTTCCTAAAATTACAAATCTCCAGAAATCTCAGCAAATATTTTTTCACCCAAACTGGATGATACTTTCAGGTAATGATCACTACACTAACGCGACTTGGTTCCCCAAATGTCGTTATTCTATGTTGAAGCGTTCGTTTCCAGTAACAGTTTGAATTTTTAGGTTTCACTCTGTTTTCTCCTATATTGATAGATGTATTTGGAACTCTAAATCCAACACGGTTTGTGCTAGCTTCTTGAAACTTGACACAATAAAGCAGTTTCACGTTCTATCTCTATGTTTTGTTTCCTCTTGATGTAGCCCTAACAGTGACTGGCGAGAAACACTTTCATGGAAAGGGGTTGCCAGGCTTCCCAAATATACGAATCTCCAGAAATGTCAGCAAATATTTTTTCAGCCAAACAGGATGATACTTTCAGGTAATGATCAGTACACTAAGGCGACTTGGTTCCCCAAATTTCGTTCTTCTATGTTGAAGCGTTCGTTTCCAGTAACAGTTTGAATTTTTAGGTTTCACTCTGTTTTCTCCTATATTGATAGATGTATTTGGAACTCTAAATCCAACAGGGTTTGTGCTAGCTTCTTGAAACTTGACACAATAAAGTAGTTTCACGTTCTATCTCTATGTTTTGTTTCCTCTTGATGTAGCCCTAAGCAGTGACTGGCTAGATACACTTTCATGGAAAGGGGTTGCCAGGCTTCCCAAAATTACGAATCTCCAGAAATCTCAGCAAATATTTTTTCACCCAAACTGGATGATACTTTCAGGTAATGATCACTACACTAACGCGACTCGGTTCCCCAAATTTCGTTCTTCTATGTTGAAGCGTTCGTTTCCAGTAACAGTTTGAATTTTGGCGTTTCACTCTGTTTTCTCCTATATTGATAGATGTATTTGGAACTCGAAATCCAACACGGTTTGTGCTAGCTTCTTGAAACTTGACACAATAAAGCAGTTTCACGTTCTATCTCTATGTTTTGTTTCCTCTTGATGTAGCCCTAAGCAGTGACTGGCGAGAAACACTTTCATGGAAAGGGGTTGCCAGGCTTCCCAAAATTACGAATCTCCAGAAATCTCAGCAAATATTTTTTCACCCAAACTGGATGATACTTTCAGGTAATGATCAGTACACTAAGGTGACTTGGTTCCCCAAATTTCGTTCTTCTATGTTGAAGCGTTCGTTTCCAGTAACAGTTTGAATTTTTAGGTTTCTCTCTGTTTTCTCCTATATTGATAGATTTATTTGGAACTCTAAATCCAACACGGTTTGTGCTAGCTTCTTGAAACTTGACACAATAAAGTAGTTTCACGTTCTATCTCTATGTTTTGTTTCCTCTTGATGTAGCCCTAAGCAGTGACTGGCGATAAACACTTTCATGGAAAGGGGTGGCTTTCCAAAATTAGGAATCTCCAGAAATCTCAGCAAATATTTTTTCACCCAAACTGGATGATACTTTCAGGTAATGATCACTACACTAACGCGACTTGGTTCCCCAAATGTCGTTCTTCTATGTTGAAGCGTTCGTTTCCAGTAACAGTTTGAATTTTTAGGTTTCACTCTGTTTTCTCCTATATTGATAGATGTATTTGGAACTCTAAATCCAACACGGTTTGTGCTAGCTTCTTGAAACTTGACACAATAAAGCAGTTTCACGTTCTATCTCTATGTTTTGTTTCCTCTTGATGTAGCCCTAAGCAGTGACTGGCGAGAAACACTTTCATGGAAAGGGGTTGCCAGGCTTCCCAAAATTACGAATCTCCAGAAATCTCAGCAAGTATTTTTTCACCCAAACTGGATGATACTTTCAGGTAATGATCAGTACACTAAGGCGACTTGGTTCCCCAAATGTCGTTCTTCTATGTTGAAGCGTTCGTTTCCAGTAACAGTTTGAATTTTTAGGTTTCACTCTGTTTTCTCCTATATTGATAGATGTATTTGGAACTCTAAATCCAACACGGTTTGTGCTAGCTTCTTGAAACTTGACACAATAAAGTAGTTTCACGTTCTATCTCTATGTTTTGTTTCCTCTTGATGTAGCCCTAAGCAGTGACTGGCGATAAACACTTTCATGGAAAGGGGTTGCCAAGCTTCCTAAAATTACAAATCTCCAGAAATCTCAGCAAATATTTTTTCACCCAAACTGGATGATACTTTCAGGTAATGATCACTACACTAACGCGACTTGGTTCCCCAAATGTCGTTCTTCTATGTTGAAGCGTTCGTTTCCTGTAACAGTTTGAATTTTTAGGTTTCACTCTGTTTTCTCCTATATTGATAGATGTATTTGGAACTCTAAATCCAACACGGTTTGTGCTAGCTTCTTGAAACTTGACACAATAAAGCAGTTTCACGTTCTATCTCTATGTTTTGTTTCCTCTTGATGTAGCCCTAACAGTGACTGGCGAGAAACACTTTCATGGAAAGGGGTTGCCAGGCTTCCCAAATATACGAATCTCCAGAAATGTCAGCAAATATTTTTTCAGCCAAACAGGATGATACTTTCAGGTAATGATCAGTACACTAAGGCGACTTGGTTCCCCAAATTTCGTTCTTCTATGTTGAAGCGTTCGTTTCTAGTAACAGTTTGAATTTTTAGGTTTCACTCTGTTTTCTCCTATATTGATAGATGTATTTGGAACTCTAAATCCAACACGGTTTGTGCTAGCTTCTTGAAACTTGACACAATAAAGTAGTTTCACGTTCTATCTCTATGTTTTGTTTCCTCTTGATGTAGCCCTAACAGTGACTGGCGAGAAACACTTTCATGAAAGGGGTAGCCAGGCTTCCCAAATATACGAATCTACAGAAATCTCAGCAAATATTTTTTCACCCAAACAGGATGATACTTTCAGGTAATGATCAGTACACTAAGGCGACTTGGTTCCCCAAATGTCGTTCTTCTATGTTGAAGAGTTCGTTTCCAGTAACAGTTTGAATTTTTAGGTTTCACTCTGTTTTCTCCTATATTGATAGATGTATTTGGAACTCTAAATCCAACACGGTTTGTGCTAGCTTCTTGAAACTTGACACAATAAAGTAATTTCACGTTCTATCTCTATGTTTTGTTTCCTCTTGATGTAGCCCTAACAGTGACTGGCGAGAAACACTTTCATGGAAAGGGGTTGCCAGGCTTCCCAAATATACGAATCTCCAGAAATCTCAGCAAATATTTTTTCACCCAAACAGGATGATACTTTCAGGTAATGATCAGTACACTAAGGCGACTTGGTTCCCCAAATGTCGTTCTTCTATGTTGAAGCGTTCGTTTCCAGTAACAGTTTGAATTTTTAGGTTTCACTCTGTTTTCTCCTATATTGATAGATGTATTTGGAACTCTAAATCCAACACGGTTTGTGCTAGCTTCTTGAAACTTGACACAATAAAGTAGTTTCACGTTCTATCTCTATGTTTTGTTTCCTCTTGATGTAGCCCTAAGCAGTGACTGGCGATAAACACTTTCATGGAAAGGGGTTGCCAAGCTTCCTAAAATTACAAATCTCCAGAAATCTCAGCAAATATTTTTTCACCCAAACTGGATGATACTTTCAGGTAATGATCACTACACTAACGCGACTTGGTTCCCCAAATGTCGTTCTTCTATGTTGAAGCGTTCGTTTCCAGTAACAGTTTGAATTTTTAGGTTTCACTCTGTTTTCTCCTATATTGATAGATGTATTTGGAACTCTAAATCCAACACGGTTTGTGCTAGCTTCTTGAAACTTGACACAATAAAGCAGTTTCACGTTCTATCTCTATGTTTTGTTTCCTCTTGATGTAGCCCTAACAGTGACTGGCGAGAAACACTTTCATGGAAAGGGGTTGCCAGGCTTCCCAAATATACGAATCTCCAGAAATGTCAGCAAATATTTTTTCAGCCAAACAGGATGATACTTTCAGGTAATGATCAGTACACTAAGGCGACTTGGTTCCCCAAATTTCGTTCTTCTATGTTGAAGCGTTCGTTTCCAGTAACAGTTTGAATTTTAAGGTTTCACTCTGTTTTCTCCTATATTGATAGATGTATTTGGAACTCTAAATCCAACACGGTTTGTGCTAGCTTCTTGAAACTTGACACAATAAAGTAGTTTCACGTTCTATCTCTATGTTTTGTTTCCTCTTGATGTAGCCCTAAGCAGTGACTGGCTAGATACACTTTCATGGAAAGGGGTTGCCAGGCTTCCCAAAATTACGAATCTCCAGAAATCTCAGCAAATATTTTTTCACCCAAACTGGATGATACTTTCAGGTAATGATCACTACACTAACGCGACTCGGTTCCCCAAATTTCGTTCTTCTATGTTGAAGCGTTCGTTTCCAGTAACAGTTTGAATTTTGGCGTTTCACTCTGTTTTCTCCTATATTGATAGATGTATTTGGAACTCGAAATCCAACACGGTTTGTGCTAGCTTCTTGAAACTTGACACAATAAAGCAGTTTCACGTTCTATCTCTATGTTTTGTTTCCTCTTGATGTAGCCCTAAGCAGTGACTGGCGAGAAACACTTTCATGGAAAGGGGTTGCCAGGCTTCCCAAAATTACGAATCTCCAGAAATCTCAGCAAATATTTTTTCACCCAAACTGGATGATACTTTCAGGTAATGATCAGTACACTAAGGTGACTTGGTTCCCCAAATTTCGTTCTTCTATGTTGAAGCGTTCGTTTCCAGTAACAGTTTGAATTTTTAGGTTTCACTCTGTTTTCTCCTATATTGATAGATGTATTTGGAACTCTAAATCCAACACGGTTTGTGCTAGCTTCTTGAAACTTGACACAATAAAGTAGTTTCACGTTCTATCTCTATGTTTTGTTTCCTCTTGATGTAGCCCTAAGCAGTGACTGGCGATAAACACTTTCATGGAAAGGGGTGGCTTTCCAAAATTACGAATCTCCAGAAATCTCAGCAAATATTTTTTCACCCAAACTGGATGATACTTTCAGGTAATGATCACTACACTAACGCGACTTGGTTCCCCAAATGTCGTTCTTCTATGTTGAAGCGTTCGTTTCCAGTAACAGTTTGAATTTTTAGGTTTCACTCTGTTTTCTCCTATATTGATAGATGTATTTGGAACTCTAAATCCAACACGGTTTGTGCTAGCTTCTTGAAACTTGACACAATAAAGCAGTTTCACGTTCTATCTCTATGTTTTGTTTCCTCTTGATGTAGCCCTAAGCAGTGACTGGCGAGAAACACTTTCATGGAAAGGGGTTGCCAGGCTTCCCAAAATTACGAATCTCCAGAAATCTCAGCAAGTATTTTTTCACCCAAACTGGATGATACTTTCAGGTAATGATCAGTACACTAAGGCGACTTGGTTCCCCAAATGTCGTTCTTCTATGTTGAAGCGTTCGTTTCCAGTAACAGTTTGAATTTTTAGGTTTCACTCTGTTTTCTCCTATATTGATAGATGTATTTGGAACTCTAAATCCAACACGGTTTGTGCTAGCTTCTTGAAACTTGACACAATAAAGTAGTTTCACGTTCTATCTCTATGTTTTGTTTCCTCTTGATGTAGCCCTAAGCAGTGACTGGCGATAAACACTTTCATGGAAAGGGGTTGCCAAGCTTCCTAAAATTACAAATCTCCAGAAATCTCAGCAAATATTTTTTCACCCAAACTGGATGATACTTTCAGGTAATGATCACTACACTAACGCGACTTGGTTCCCCAAATGTCGTTCTTCTATGTTGAAGCGTTCGTTTCCTGTAACAGTTTGAATTTTTAGGTTTCACTCTGTTTTCTCCTATATTGATAGATGTATTTGGAACTCTAAATCCAACACGGTTTGTGCTAGCTTCTTGAAACTTGACACAATAAAGCAGTTTCACGTTCTATCTCTATGTTTTGTTTCCTCTTGATGTAGCCCTAAGCAGTGACTGGCGAGAAACACTTTCATGGAAAGGGGTTGACAGGCTTCCAAAATTACGAATCTCCAGAAATCTCAGCAAATATTTTTTCACCCAAACTGGATGATACTTTCAGGTAATGATCAGTACACTAAGGCGACTTGGTTCCCCAAATGTCATTCTTCTATGTTGAAGCGTTCGTTTCCAGTAACAGTTTGAATTTTTAGGTTTCACTCTGTTTTCTCCTATATTGATAGATGTATTTGGAACTCTAAATCCAACACGGTTTGTGCTAGCTTCTTGAAACTTGACACAATAAAGTAGTTTCACGTTCTATCTCTATGTTTTGTTTCCTCTTGATGTAGCCCTAAGCAGTGACTGGCGATAAACACTTTCATGGAAAGGGGTTGCCAAGCTTCCTAAAATTACAAATCTCCAGAAATCTCAGCAAATATTTTTTCACCCAAACTGGATGATACTTTCAGGTAATGATCACTACACTAACGCGACTTGGTTCCCCAAATGTCGTTATTCTATGTTGAAGCGTTCGTTTCCAGTAACAGTTTGAATTTTTAGGTTTCACTCTGTTTTCTCCTATATTGATAGATGTATTTGGAACTCTAAATCCAACACGGTTTGTGCTAGCTTCTTGAAACTTGACACAATAAAGCAGTTTCACGTTCTATCTCTATGTTTTGTTTCCTCTTGATGTAGCCCTAAGCATTGACTGGCGAGAAACACTTTCATGGAAAGGGGTGGCTTTCCAAAATTAGGAATCTCCAGAAATCTCAGCAAATATTTTTTCACCCAAACTGGATGATACTTTCAGGTAATGATCACTACACTAACGCGACTTGGTTCCCCAAATGTCGTTCTTCTATGTTGAAGCGTTCGTTTCCAGTAACAGTTTGAATTTTTAGGTTTCACTCTGTTTTCTCCTATATTGATAGATGTATTTGGAACTCTAAATCCAACACGGTTTGTGCTAGCTTCTTGAAACTTGACACAATAAAGCAGTTTCACGTTCTATCTCTATGTTTTGTTTCCTCTTGATGTAGCCCTAAGCAGTGACTGGCGAGAAACACTTTCATGGAAAGGGGTTGCCAGGCTTCCCAAAATTACGAATCTCCAGAAATCTCAGCAAGTATTTTTTCACCCAAACTGGATGATACTTTCAGGTAATGATCAGTACACTAAGGCGACTTGGTTCCCCAAATGTCGTTCTTCTATGTTGAAGCGTTCGTTTCCAGTAACAGTTTGAATTTTTAGGTTTCACTCTGTTTTCTCCTATATTGATAGATGTATTTGGAACTCTAAATCCAACACGGTTTGTGCTAGCTTCTTGAAACTTGACACAATAAAGTAGTTTCACGTTCTATCTCTATGTTTTGTTTCCTCTTGATGTAGCCCTAAGCAGTGACTGGCGATAAACACTTTCATGGAAAGGGGTTGCCAAGCTTCCTAAAATTACAAATCTCCAGAAATCTCAGCAAATATTTTTTCACCCAAACTGGATGATACTTTCAGGTAATGATCACTACACTAACGCGACTTGGTTCCCCAAATGTCGTTCTTCTATGTTGAAGCGTTCGTTTCCTGTAACAGTTTGAATTTTTAGGTTTCACTCTGTTTTCTCCTATATTGATAGATGTATTTGGAACTCTAAATCCAACACGGTTTGTGCTAGCTTCTTGAAACTTGACACAATAAAGCAGTTTCACGTTCTATCTCTATGTTTTGTTTCCTCTTGATGTAGCCCTAACAGTGACTGGCGAGAAACACTTTCATGGAAAGGGGTTGCCAGGCTTCCCAAATATACGAATCTCCAGAAATGTCAGCAAATATTTTTTCAGCCAAACAGGATGATACTTTCAGGTAATGATCAGTACACTAAGGCGACTTGGTTCCCCAAATTTCGTTCTTCTATGTTGAAGCGTTCGTTTTTAGTAACAGTTTGAATTTTTAGGTTTCACTCTGTTTTCTCCTATATTGATAGATGTATTTGGAACTCTAAATCCAACACGGTTTGTGCTAGCTTCTTGAAACTTGACACAATAAAGTAGTTTCACGTTCTATCTCTATGTTTTGTTTCCTCTTGATGTAGCCCTAACAGTGACTGGCGAGAAACACTTTCATGAAAGGGGTAGCCAGGCTTCCCAAATATACGAATCTACAGAAATCTCAGCAAATATTTTTTCACCCAAACAGGATGATACTTTCAGGTAATGATCAGTACACTAAGGCGACTTGGTTCCCCAAATGTCGTTCTTCTATGTTGAAGAGTTCGTTTCCAGTAACAGTTTGAATTTTTAGGTTTCACTCTGTTTTCTCCTATATTGATAGATGTATTTGGAACTCTAAATCCAACACGGTTTGTGCTAGCTTCTTGAAACTTGACACAATAAAGTAATTTCACGTTCTATCTCTATGTTTTGTTTCCTCTTGATGTAGCCCTAACAGTGACTGGCGAGAAACACTTTCATGGAAAGGGGTTGCCAGGCTTCCCAAATATACGAATCTCCAGAAATCTCAGCAAATATTTTTTCACCCAAACAGGATGATACTTTCAGGTAATGATCAGTACACTAAGGCGACTTGGTTCCCCAAATGTCGTTCTTCTATGTTGAAGCGTTCGTTTCCAGTAACAGTTTGAATTTTTAGGTTTCACTCTGTTTTCTCCTATATTGATAGATGTATTTGGAACTCTAAATCCAACACGGTTTGTGCTAGCTTCTTGAAACTTGACACAATAAAGTAGTTTCACGTTCTATCTCTATGTTTTGTTTCCTCTTGATGTAGCCCTAAGCAGTGACTGGCGATAAACACTTTCATGGAAAGGGGTTGCCAAGCTTCCTAAAATTACAAATCTCCAGAAATCTCAGCAAATATTTTTTCACCCAAACTGGATGATACTTTCAGGTAATGATCACTACACTAACGCGACTTGGTTCCCCAAATGTCGTTCTTCTATGTTGAAGCGTTCGTTTCCAGTAACAGTTTGAATTTTTAGGTTTCACTCTGTTTTCTCCTATATTGATAGATGTATTTGGAACTCTAAATCCAACACGGTTTGTGCTAGCTTCTTGAAACTTGACACAATAAAGCAGTTTCACGTTCTATCTCTATGTTTTGTTTCCTCTTGATGTAGCCCTAACAGTGACTGGCGAGAAACACTTTCATGGAAAGGGGTTGCCAGGCTTCCCAAATATACGAATCTCCAGAAATGTCAGCAAATATTTTTTCAGCCAAACAGGATGATACTTTCAGGTAATGATCAGTACACTAAGGCGACTTGGTTCCCCAAATTTCGTTCTTCTATGTTGAAGCGTTCGTTTCCAGTAACAGTTTGAATTTTAAGGTTTCACTCTGTTTTCTCCTATATTGATAGATGTATTTGGAACTCTAAATCCAACACGGTTTGTGCTAGCTTCTTGAAACTTGACACAATAAAGTAGTTTCACGTTCTATCTCTATGTTTTGTTTCCTCTTGATGTAGCCCTAAGCAGTGACTGGCTAGATACACTTTCATGGAAAGGGGTTGCCAGGCTTCCCAAAATTACGAATCTCCAGAAATCTCAGCAAATATTTTTTCACCCAAACTGGATGATACTTTCAGGTAATGATCACTACACTAACGCGACTCGGTTCCCCAAATTTCGTTCTTCTATGTTGAAGCGTTCGTTTCCAGTAACAGTTTGAATTTTGGCGTTTCACTCTGTTTTCTCCTATATTGATAGATGTATTTGGAACTCGAAATCCAACACGGTTTGTGCTAGCTTCTTGAAACTTGACACAATAAAGCAGTTTCACGTTCTATCTCTATGTTTTGTTTCCTCTTGATGTAGCCCTAAGCAGTGACTGGCGAGAAACACTTTCATGGAAAGGGGTTGCCAGGCTTCCCAAAATTACGAATCTCCAGAAATCTCAGCAAATATTTTTTCACCCAAACTGGATGATACTTTCAGGTAATGATCAGTACACTAAGGTGACTTGGTTCCCCAAATTTCGTTCTTCTATGTTGAAGCGTTCGTTTCCAGTAACAGTTTGAATTTTTAGGTTTCACTCTGTTTTCTCCTATATTGATAGATGTATTTGGAACTCTAAATCCAACACGGTTTGTGCTAGCTTCTTGAAACTTGACACAATAAAGTAGTTTCACGTTCTATCTCTATGTTTTGTTTCCTCTTGATGTAGCCCTAAGCAGTGACTGGCGATAAACACTTTCATGGAAAGGGGTGGCTTTCCAAAATTACGAATCTCCAGAAATCTCAGCAAATATTTTTTCACCCAAACTGGATGATACTTTCAGGTAATGATCACTACACTAACGCGACTTGGTTCCCCAAATGTCGTTCTTCTATGTTGAAGCGTTCGTTTCCAGTAACAGTTTGAATTTTTAGGTTTCACTCTGTTTTCTCCTATATTGATAGATGTATTTGGAACTCTAAATCCAACACGGTTTGTGCTAGCTTCTTGAAACTTGACACAATAAAGCAGTTTCACGTTCTATCTCTATGTTTTGTTTCCTCTTGATGTAGCCCTAAGCAGTGACTGGCGAGAAACACTTTCATGGAAAGGGGTTGCCAGGCTTCCCAAAATTACGAATCTCCAGAAATCTCAGCAAGTATTTTTTCACCCAAACTGGATGATACTTTCAGGTAATGATCAGTACACTAAGGCGACTTGGTTCCCCAAATGTCGTTCTTCTATGTTGAAGCGTTCGTTTCCAGTAACAGTTTGAATTTTTAGGTTTCACTCTGTTTTCTCCTATATTGATAGATGTATTTGGAACTCTAAATCCAACACGGTTTGTGCTAGCTTCTTGAAACTTGACACAATAAAGTAGTTTCACGTTCTATCTCTATGTTTTGTTTCCTCTTGATGTAGCCCTAAGCAGTGACTGGCGATAAACACTTTCATGGAAAGGGGTTGCCAAGCTTCCTAAAATTACAAATCTCCAGAAATCTCAGCAAATATTTTTTCACCCAAACTGGATGATACTTTCAGGTAATGATCACTACACTAACGCGACTTGGTTCCCCAAATGTCGTTCTTCTATGTTGAAGCGTTCGTTTCCTGTAACAGTTTGAATTTTTAGGTTTCACTCTGTTTTCTCCTATATTGATAGATGTATTTGGAACTCTAAATCCAACACGGTTTGTGCTAGCTTCTTGAAACTTGACACAATAAAGCAGTTTCACGTTCTATCTCTATGTTTTGTTTCCTCTTGATGTAGCCCTAACAGTGACTGGCGAGAAACACTTTCATGGAAAGGGGTTGCCAGGCTTCCCAAATATACGAATCTCCAGAAATGTCAGCAAATATTTTTTCAGCCAAACAGGATGATACTTTCAGGTAATGATCAGTACACTAAGGCGACTTGGTTCCCCAAATTTCGTTCTTCTATGTTGAAGCGTTCGTTTCTAGTAACAGTTTGAATTTTTAGGTTTCACTCTGTTTTCTCCTATATTGATAGATGTATTTGGAACTCTAAATCCAACACGGTTTGTGCTAGCTTCTTGAAACTTGACACAATAAAGTAGTTTCACGTTCTATCTCTATGTTTTGTTTCCTCTTGATGTAGCCCTAAGCAGTGACTGGCGAGATACACTTTCATGGAAAGGGGTTGCCAGGCTTCCCAAAATTACGAATCTCCAGAAATCTCAGCAAATATTTTTTCACCCAAACTGGATGATACTTTCAGGTAATGATCACTACACTAACGCGACTTGGTTCCCCAAATTTCGTTCTTCTATGTTGAAGCGTTCGTTTCCAGTAACAGTTTGAATTTTGGCGTTTCACTCTGTTTTCTCCTATATTGATAGATGTATTTGGAACTCTAAATCCAACACGGTTTGTGCTAGCTTCTTGAAACTTGACACAATAAAGTAATTTCACGTTCTATCTCTATGTTTTGTTTCCTCTTGATGTAGCCCTAACAGTGACTGGCGAGAAACACTTTCATGGAAAGGGGTTGCCAGGCTTCCCAAAATTACGAATCTCCAGAAATCTCAGCAAATATTTTTTCACCCAAACTGGATGATACTTTCAGGTAATGATCAGTACACTAAGGCGACTTGGTTCCCCAAATTTCGTTCTTCTATGTTGTAGCGTTCATTTCCAGTAACAGTTTGAATTTTTAGGTTTCACTCTGTTTTCTCCTATATTGATAGATGTATTTGGAACTCTGAATCCTACAAGGTTTGTGCTAGCTTCTTGAAACTTGACACAATAAAGTAGTTTCACGTTCTATCTCTATGTTTTGTTTCCTCTTGATGTAGCCCTAACAGTGACTGGCGAGAAACACTTTCATGGAAAGGGGTTGCCAGGCTTCCCAAATATACGAATCTCCAGAAATCTCAGGAAATATTTTTTCACCCAAACAGGATGATACTTTCAGGTAATGATCAGTACACTAAGGCGACTTGGTTCCCCAAATTTCGTTCTTCTATGTTGAAGCGTTCGTTTCCAGTAACAGTTTGAATTTTTAGGTTTCACTCTGTTTTCTCCTATATTGATAGATGTATTTGGAACTCTAAATCCAACACGGTTTGTGCTAGCTTCTTGAAACTTGACACAATAAAGTAGTTTCACGTTCTATCTCTATGTTTTGTTTCCTCTTGATGTAGCCCTAAGCAGTGACTGGCGATAAACACTTTCATGGAAAGGGGTGGCTTTCCAAAATTACGAATCTCCAGAAATCTCAGCAAATATTTTTTCACCCAAACTGGATGATACTTTCAGGTAATGATCACTACACTAACGCGACTTGGTTCCCCAAATGTCGTTCTTCTATGTTGAAGCGTTCGTTTCCAGTAACAGTTTGAATTTTTAGGTTTCACTCTGTTTTCTCCTATATTGATAGATGTATTTGGAACTCTAAATCCAACACGGTTTGTGCTAGCTTCTTGAAACTTGACACAATAAAGCAGTTTCACGTTCTATCTCTATGTTTTGTTTCCTCTTGATGTAGCCCTAAGCAGTGACTGGCGAGAAACACTTTCATGGAAAGGGGTTGACAGGCTTCCAAAATTACGAATCTCCAGAAATCTCAGCAAATATTTTTTCACCCAAACTGGATGATACTTTCAGGTAATGATCAGTACACTAAGGCGACTTGGTTCCCCAAATGTCGTTCTTCTATGTTGAAGCGTTCGTTTCCAGTAACAGTTTGAATTTTTAGGTTTCACTCTGTTTTCTCCTATATTGATAGATGTATTTGGAACTCTAAATCCAACACGGTTTGTGCTAGCTTCTTGAAACTTGACACAATAAAGTAGTTTCACGTTCTATCTCTATGTTTTGTTTCCTCTTGATGTAGCCCTAAGCAGTGACTGGCGAGAAACACTTTCATGGAAAGGGGTTGCCAAGCTTCCTAAAATTACAAATCTCCAGAAATCTCAGCAAATATTTTTTCACCCAAACTGGATGATACTTTCAGGTAATGATCACTACACTAACGCGACTTGGTTCCCCAAATGTCGTTCTTCTATGTTGAAGCGTTCGTTTCCAGTAACAGTTTGAATTTTTAGGTTTCACTCTGTTTTCTCCTATATTGATAGATGTATTTGGAACTCTAAATCCAACACGGTTTGTGCTAGCTTCTTGAAACTTGACACAATAAAGCAGTTTCACGTTCTATCTCTATGTTTTGTTTCCTCTTGATGTAGCCCTAACAGTGACTGGCGAGAAACACTTTCATGGAAAGGGGTTGCCAGGCTTCCCAAATATACGAATCTCCAGAAATGTCAGCAAATATTTTTTCAGCCAAACAGGATGATACTTTCAGGTAATGATCAGTACACTAAGGCGACTTGGTTCCCCAAATTTCGTTCTTCTATGTTGAAGCGTTCGTTTCCAGTAACAGTTTGAATTTTTAGGTTTCACTCTGTTTTCTCCTATATTGATAGATGTATTTGGAACTCTAAATCCAACACGGTTTGTGCTAGCTTCTTGAAACTTGACACAATAAAGTAGTTTCACGTTCTATCTCTATGTTTTGTTTCCTCTTGATGTAGCCCTAAGCAGTGACTGGCTAGATACACTTTCATGGAAAGGGGTTGCCAGGCTTCCCAAAATTACGAATCTCCAGAAATCTCAGCAAATATTTTTTCACCCAAACTGGATGATACTTTCAGGTAATGATCACTACACTAACGCGACTCGGTTCCCCAAATTTCGTTCTTCTATGTTGAAGCGTTCGTTTCCAGTAACAGTTTGAATTTTGGCGTTTCACTCTGTTTTCTCCTATATTGATAGATGTATTTGGAACTCGAAATCCAACACGGTTTGTGCTAGCTTCTTGAAACTTGACACAATAAAGCAGTTTCACGTTCTATCTCTATGTTTTGTTTCCTCTTGATGTAGCCCTAAGCAGTGACTGGCGAGAAACACTTTCATGGAAAGGGGTTGCCAGGCTTCCCAAAATTACGAATCTCCAGAAATCTCAGCAAATATTTTTTCACCCAAACTGGATGATACTTTCAGGTAATGATCAGTACACTAAGGCGACTTGGTTCCCCAAATGTCGTTCTTCTATGTTGAAGCGTTCGTTTCCAGTAACAGTTTGAATTTTTAGGTTTCACTCTGTTTTCTCCTATATTGATAGATGTATTTGGAACTCTAAATCCAACACGGTTTGTGCTAGCTTCTTGAAACTTGACACAATAAAGCAGTTTCACGTTCTATCTCTATGTTTTGTTTCCTCTTGATGTAGCCCTAACAGTGACTGGCGAGAAACACTTTCATGAAAGGGGTTGCCAGGCTTCCCAAATATACGAATCTCCAGAAATCTCAGCAAATATTTTTTCACCCAAACAGGATGATACTTTCAGGTAATGATCAGTACACTAAGGCGACTTGGTTCCCCAAATGTCGTTCTTCTATGTTGAAGCGTTCGTTTCCAGTAACAGTTTGAATTTTTAGGTTTCACTCTGTTTTCTCCTATATTGATAGATGTATTTGGAACTCTAAATCCAACACGGTTTGTGCTAGCTTCTTGAAACTTGACACAATAAAGTAGTTTCACGTTCTATCTCTATGTTTTGTTTCCTCTTGATGTAGCCCTAACAGTGACTGGCGAGAAACACTTTCATGGAAAGGGGTTGCCAGGCTTCCCAAATATACGAATCTCCAGAAATCTCAGCAAATATTTTTTCACCCAAACAGGATGATACTTTCAGGTAATGATCAGTACACTAAGGCGACTTGGTTCCCCAAATTTCGTTCTTCTATGTTGAAGCGTTCATTTCCAGTAACAGTTTGAATTTTTAGGTTTCACTCTGTTTTCTCCTATATTGATAGATGTATTTGGAACTCTGAATCCTACAAGGTTTGTGCTAGCTTCTTGAAACTTGACACAATAAAGTAGTTTCACGTTCTATCTCTATGTTTTGTTTCCTCTTGATGTAGCCCTAACAGTGACTGGCGAGAAACACTTTCATGGAAAGGGGTTGCCAGGCTTCCCAAATATACGAATCTCCAGAAATCTCAGGAAATATTTTTTCACCCAAACAGGATGATACTTTCAGGTAATGATCAGTACACTAAGGCGACTTGGTTCCCCAAATTTCGTTCTTCTATGTTGAAGCGTTCGTTTCCAATAAAAGTTTGAATTTTTAGGTTTCACTCTGTTTTCTCCTATATTGATAGATGTATTTGGAACTCTAAATCCAACACGGTTTGTGCTAGCTTCTTGAAACTTGACACAATAAAGTAGTTTCACGTTCTATCTCTATGTTTTGTTTCCTCTTGATGTAGTCCTAAGCAGTGACTGGCGAGAAACACTTTCATGGAAAGGGGTGGCTTCCCAAAATTACGAATCTCCAGAAATCTCAGCAAATATTTTTTCACCCAAACTGGATGATACTTTCAGGTAATGATCACAACACTAAGGCGACTTGGTTCCCCAAATTTCGTTCTTCTATGTTGAAGCGTTCGTTTCCAGTAACAGTTTGAATTTTTAGGTTTCACTCTGTTTTCTCCTATATTGATAGATGTATTTGGAACACTGAATACAACACGGTTTGTGCTAGCTTCTTGAAACTTGACACAATAAAGTAGTTTCATGTTCTATCTTTATGTTTTGTTTCCTCTTGATGTAGCCCTAAGCAGTGACTGGCGAGAAACACTTTCATGGAAAGGGGTTGCCAGGCTTCCCAAAATTACGAATCTCCAGAAATCTCAGGAAATATTTTTTCACCCAAACAAGATGATACTTTCAGGTAATGATCAGTACACTAAGGCGATTTGGTTCCCCAAATTTCGTTCTTCTATGTTGAAGCGTTCGTTTCCAGTAACAGTTTGAATTTTTAGGTTTCACTGTTTTCTCCTATATTGATAGATGTATTTGGAACTCTAAATCCAACACGGTTTGTGCTAGCTTCTTGAAACTTGACAAAATAAAGTAGTTTCACGTTCTATATCTATGTTTTGTTTCCTCTTGATGTAGCCCTAACAGTGACTGGCGAGAAACACTTTCATGGAAAGGGGTTGCCAGGCTTCCCAAATATACGAATCTCCAGAAATCTCAGGAAATATTTTTTCACCCAAACAGGATGATACTTTCAGGTAATGATCAGTACACTAAGGCGACTTGGTTCCCCAAATTTCGTTCTTCTATGTTGAAGCGTTCGCTTCCAGTAACAGTTTGAATTTTTAGGTTTCACTCTGTTTTCTCCTTTATTGATAGATGTATTTGGAACTCTAAATCCAACACGGTTTGTGCTAGCTTCTTGAAACTTGACACAATAAAGTAGTTTCACGTTCTATCTCTATGTTTTGTTTCCTCTTGATGTAGCCCTAAGCATTGACTGGCGAGAATCACTTTCATGGAAAGGGGTGGCTTCCCAAAATTACGAATCTCCAGAAATCGCAGCAAATATTTTTTCACCCAAACTGGATGATACTTTCAGGTAATGATCAGTACACTAAGGCGACTTGGTTCCCCAAATTTCGTTCTTCTATGTTGAAGCGTTCGTTTCCAGTAACAGTTTGAATTTTTAGGTTTCACTCTGTTTTCTCCTATATTGATAGAGGTATTTGGAACTCTGAATCCAACACGGTTTGTGCTAGCTTCTTGAAACTTGACACAATAAAGTAGTTTCACGTTCTATCTCTATGTTTTGTTTCCTCTTGATGTAGCCCTAACAGTGACTGGCGAGAAACACTTTCATGGAAAGGGGTTGCCAGGCTTCCCAAATATGCGAATCTCCAGAAATCTCAGGAAATATTTTTTCACCCAAACAAGATGATACTTTCAGGTAATGATCAGTACACTAAGGCGATTTGGTTCCCCAAATTTCGTTCTTCTATGTTGAAGCGTTCGTTTCCAGTAACAGTTTGAATTTTTAGGTTTCACTGTTTTCTCCTATATTGATAGATGTATTTGGAACTCTAAATCCAACACGGTTTGTGCTAGCTTCTTGAAACTTGACACAATAAAGTAGTTTCACGTTCTATCTCTATGTTTTGTTTCCTCTTGATGTAGCCCTAAGCAGTGACTGGCGATAAACACTTTCATGGAAATGGGTGGCTTCCCAAAATTACGAATCTCCAGAAATCGCAGCAAATATTTTTTCACCCAAACTGGATGATACTTTCAGGTAATGATCAGTACACTAAGGCGACTTGATTCCCCAAATTTCGTTCTTCTATGTTGAAGCGTTCGTTTCCAGTAACAGTTTGAATTTTTAGGTTTCACTCTGTTTTCTCCTATATTGATAGAGGTATTTGGAACTCTGAATCCAACACGGTTTGTGCTAGCTTCTTGAAACTTGACACAATAAAGTAGTTTCAAGTTCTGTCTCTATGTTTTGTTTCCTCTTGATGTAGCCCTAACAGTGACTGGCGAGAAACACTTTCATGGAAAGGGGTTGCCAGGCTTCCCAAAATTACGAATCTCCAGAAATCTCAGCAAATATTTTTTCACCCAAACAGGATGATACTTTCAGGTAATGATCAGTACACTAAGGCGACTTGGTTCCCCAAATTTCGTTCTTCTATGTTGAAGCGTTCGCTTCCAGTAACAGTTTGAATTTTTAGGTTTCACTCTGTTTTCTCCTATATTGATAGATGTATTTGGAACTCTAAATCCAACACGGTTTGTGCTAGCTTCTGGAAACTTGACACAATAAAGCAGTTTCACGTTCTATCTCTATGTTTTGTTTCCTCTTGATGTAGCCCTAAGCAGTGACTGGCAAAAAACACTTTAATGGAAAGGGGTTGCCAGGCTTCCCAAAATTACTAATCTCCAGAAATCTCAGCAAATATTTTTTCACCCAAACTGGATGATACTTTCAGGTAATGATCAGTACACTAAGGCGACTTGGTTCCCCAAATTTCGTTCTTCTATGTTGAAGCGTTCGTTTCCAGTAACAGTTTGAATTTTTAGGTTTCACTCTGTTTTCTCCTATATTGATAGATGTATTTGGAACTCGAAATCCAACACGGTTTGTGCTAGCTTCTTGAAACTTGACACAATAAAGTAATTTCACGTTCTATCTCTATGTTTTGTTTCCTCTTGATGTAGCCCCAAGCAGTGACTGAGGAGAAACACTTTCATGGAAAGGGGTTGCCAAGCTTCCTAAAATTACAAATCTCCAGAAATCTCAGGAAATATTTTTTCACCCAAACTGGATGATACTTTCAGGTAATGATCACTACACTAACGCGACTTGGTTCCCCAAATGTCGTTCTTCTATGTTGAAGCGTTCGTTTCCAGTAACAGTTTGAATTTTTAGGTTTCACTCTGTTTTCTCCTATATTGATAGATGTATTTGGAACTCTAAATCCAACACGGTTTGTGCTAGCTTATTGAAACTTGACACAATAAAGTAATTTCACGTTCTATCTCTATGTTTTGTTTCCTCTTGATGTAGCCCCAAGCAGTGACTGAGGAGAAACACTTTCATGGAAAGGGGTTGCCAAGCTTCCTAAAATTACAAATCTCCAGAAATCTCAGCAAATATTTTTTCACCCAAACTGGATGATACTTTCAGGTAATGATCAGTACACTAAGGCGACTTGGTTCCCCAAATGTCGTTCTTCTATGTTGAAGCGTTCGTTTCCAGTAACAGTTTGAATTTTTAGGTTTCACTCTGTTTTCTCCTATATTGATAGATGTATTTGGAACTCTAAATCCAACGCGGTTTGTGCTAGCTTCTTGAAACTTGACACAATAAAGTAGTTTCACGTTCTATCTCTATGTTTTGTTTCCTCTTGATGTAGCCCTAAGCAGTAACTGGCGAGAAACACTTTCATGTAAAGGGGTTGCCAGGCTTCCCAAATATACAAATCTCCAGAAATCTCAGGAAATATTTTTTCACCCAAACTGGATGATACTTTCAGGTAATGATCAGTACACTAAGGCGACTTGGTTCCCCAAATGTCGTTCTTCTATGTTGAAGCGTTCGTTTCCAGTAACAGTTTGAATTTTTAGGTTTCACTCTGTTTTCTCCTATATTGATAGATGTATTTGGATCTCTAAATCCAACACGGTTTGTGCTAGCTTCTTGAAACTTGACACAATAAAGTAATTTCACGTTCTATCTCTATGTTTTGTTTCCTCTTGATGTAGCCCCAAGTGGTGACTGAGGAGAAACACTTTCATGGAAAGGGGTTGCCAAGCTTCCTAAAATTACAAATCTCCAGAAATCTCAGCAAATATTTTTTCACCCAAACTGGATGATACTTTCAGGTAATGATCAGTACACTAAGGCGACTTGGTTCCCCAAATGTCGTTCTTCTATGTTGAAGCGTTCGTTTTCAGTAACAGTTTGAATTTTTAGGTTTCACTCTGTTTTCTCCTATATTGATAGATGTATCTGGAACTCTAAATCCAACACGGTTTGTGCTAGCTTCTTGAAACTTGACACAGTAAAGTAGTTTCACGTTCTATCTCTATGGTTTGTTTCCTCTTGATGTAGCCCTAAGCAGTGACTGGCGAGAAACACTTTCATGGAAAGGGGTTGCCAGGCTTCCCAAATATACAAATCTCCAGAAATCTCAGGAAATATTTTTTCACCCAAACAGGATGATACTTTCAGGTAATGATCAGTACACTAAGGCGACTTGGTTCCCCAAATTTCGTTTTTCTATGTTGAAGCGTTCGTTTCCAGTAACAGTTTGAATTTTTAGATTTTACTCTGTTTTCTCCTATATTGATAGATGTATTTGGAACTCTAAATCCAACACGGTTTGTGCTAGCTTCTTGAAACTTGACACAATAAAATAGTTTCACGTTCTATCTCTATGTTTTGTTTCCTCTTGATGTAGCCCTAAGCATTGACTGGCGAGAAACACTTTCATGGAAAGGGGTGGCTTCCCAAAATTACGAATCTCCAGAAATCGCAGCAAATATTTTTTCACCCAAACTGGATGATACTTTCAGTAAATGATCAGTACACTAAGGCGACTTGGTTCCCCAAATTTCGTTCTTCTATGTTGAAGCGTTCGTTTCCAGTAACAGTTTGAATTTTTAGGTTTCACTCTGTTTTCTCCTATATTGATAGAGGTATTTGGAACTCTAAATCCAACACGGTTTTTGCTAGCTTCTTGAAACTTGACACAATAAAGTAGTTTCACGTTCTATTTCTATGTTTTGTTTCCTCTTGATGTAGCCCTAACAGTGACTGGCGAGAAACACTTTCATGGAAAGGGGTTGCCAGGCTTCCCAAATATGCGAATCTCCAGAAATCTCAGGAAATATTTTTTCACCCAAACAGGATGATACTTTCAGGTAATGATCAGTACACTAAGGCGACTTGGTTCCCCAAATTTCGTTCTTCTATGTTGAAGCGTTCGCTTCCAGTAACAGTTTGAATTTTTAGGTTTCACTCTGTTTTCTCCTATATTGATAGATATATTTGGAACTCTAAATCCAACACGGTTTGTGCTAGCTTCTTGAAACTTGACACAATAAAGTAGTTTCACGTTCTATCTCTATGTTTTGTTTCCTCTTGATGTAGCCCCAGGCAGTGACTGGCGAGAAACACTTTCATGGAAAGGGGTGGCTTCCCAAAATTACGAATCTCCAGAAATCTCAGCAAATATTTTTTCACCCAAACTGGATGATACTTTCAGGTAATGATCACTACACTAACGCGACTTGGTTCCCCAAATTTCGTTCTTCTATGTTGAAGCGTTCGTTTCCAGTAACAGTTTGAATTTTTAGGTTTCACTCTGTTTTCTCCTATATTGATAGATGTATTTGGAACTCTAAATCCAACACGGTTTGTGCTAGCTTCTGGAAACTTGACACAATAAAGCAGTTTCACGTTCTATCTCTATGTTTTGTTTCCTCTTGATGTAGCCCTAAGCAGTGACTGGCAAGAAACACTTTCATGGAAAGGGGTTGCCAGGCTTCCCAAAATTACGAATCTCCAGAAATCTCAGCAAATATTTTTTCACCCAAACTGGATGATACTTTCAGGTAATGATCAGTACACTAACGCGACTTGGTTCCCCAAATGTCGTTCTTCTATGTTGAATCGTTCGTTTCCAGTAACAGTTTGAATTTTTAGGTTTCACTCTGTTTTCTCCTATATTGATAGATGTATTTGGAAGTCTAAATCCAACACGGTTTGTGCTAGCTTCTTGAAAGTTGACACAATAAAGCAGTTTCACGTTCTATCTCTATGTTTTGTTTCCTCTTGATGTAGCCCTAAGCAGTGACTGGCAAGAAACACTTTCATGGAAAGGGGTTGCCAGGCTTCCCAAAATTACGAATCTCCAGAAATCTCAGCAAATATTTTTTCACCCAAACTGGATGATACTTTCAGGTAATGATCAGTACACTAAGGCGACTTGGTTCCCCAAATTTCGTTCTTCTATGTTGAAGCGTTCGCTTCCAGTAACAGTTTGAATTTTTAGGTTTCACTCTGTTTTCTCCTATATTGATAGATATATTTGGAACTCTAAATCCAACACGGTTTGTGCTAGCTTCTTGAAACTTGACACAATAAAGTAGTTTCACGTTCTATCTCTATGTTTTGTTTCCTCTTGATGTAGCCCCAGGCAGTGACTGGCGAGAAACAATTTCATGGAAAGGGGTGGCTTCCCAAAATTACGAATCTCCAGAAATCTCAGCAAATATTTTTTCACCCAAACTGGATGATACTTTCAGGTAATGATCACTACACTAACGCGACTTGGTTCCCCAAATTTCGTTCTTCTATGTTGAAGCGTTCGTTTCCAGTAACAGTTTGAATTTTTAGGTTTCACTCTGTTTTCTCCTATATTGATAGATGTATTTGGAACTCTAAATCCAACACGGTTTGTGCTAGCTTCTGGAAACTTGACACAATAAAGCAGTTTCACGTTCTATCTCTATGTTTTGTTTCCTCTTGATGTAGCCCTAAGCAGTGACTGGCAAGAAACACTTTAATGGAAAGGGGTTGCCAGGCTTCCCAAAATTACTAATCTCCAGAAATCTCAGCAAATATTTTTTCACCCAAACTGGATGATACTTTCAGGTAATGATCAGTACACTAACGCGACTTGGTTCCCCAAATGTCGTTCTTCTATGTTGAATCGTTCGTTTCCAGTAACAGTTTGAATTTTTAGGTTTCACTCTGTTTTCTCCTATATTGATAGATGTATTTGGAAGTCTAAATCCAACGCGGTTTGTGCTAGCTTCTTGAAAGTTGACACAATAAAGCAGTTTCACGTTCTATCTCTATGTTTTGTTTCCTCTTGATGTAGCCCTAAGCAGTGACTGGCAAGAAACACTTTCATGGAAAGGGGTTGCCAGGCTTCCCAAAATTACGAATCTCCAGAAATCTCAGCAAATATTTTTTCACCCAAACTGGATGATACTTTCAGGTAATGATCAGTACACTAAGGCGACTTGGTTCCCCAAATTTCGTTCTTCTATGTTGAAGCGTTCGCTTCCAGTAACAGTTTGAATTTTTAGGTTTCACTCTGTTTTCTCCTATATTGATAGATATATTTGGAACTCTAAATCCAACACGGTTTGTGCTAGCTTCTTGAAACTTGACACAATAAAGTAGTTTCACGTTCTATCTCTATGTTTTGTTTCCTCTTGATGTAGCCCCAGGCAGTGACTGGCGAGAAACACTTTCATGGAAAGGGGTGGCTTCCCAAAATTACGAATCTCCAGAAATCTCAGCAAATATTTTTTCACCCAAACTGGATGATACTTTCAGGTAATGATCACTACACTAACGCGACTTGGTTCCCCAAATTTCGTTCTTCTATGTTGAAGCGTTCGTTTCCAGTAACAGTTTGAATTTTTAGGTTTCACTCTGTTTTCTCCTATATTGATAGATGTATTTGGAACTCTAAATCCAACACGGTTTGTGCTAGCTTCTGGAAACTTGACACAATAAAGCAGTTTCACGTTCTATCTCTATGTTTTGTTTCCTCTTGATGTAGCCCTAAGCAGTGACTGGCAAGAAACACTTTCATGGAAAGGGGTTGCCAGGCTTCCCAAAATTACGAATCTCCAGAAATCTCAGCAAATATTTTTTCACCCAAACTGGATGATACTTTCAGGTAATGATCAGTACACTAACGCGACTTGGTTCCCCAAATGTCGTTCTTCTATGTTGAATCGTTCGTTTCCAGTAACAGTTTGAATTTTTAGGTTTCACTCTGTTTTCTCCTATATTGATAGATGTATTTGGAAGTCTAAATCCAACACGGTTTGTGCTAGCTTCTTGAAAGTTGACACAATAAAGCAGTTTCACGTTCTATCTCTATGTTTTGTTTCCTCTTGATGTAGCCCTAAGCAGTGACTGGCAAGAAACACTTTCATGGAAAGGGGTTGCCAGGCTTCCCAAAATTACGAATCTCCAGAAATCTCAGCAAATATTTTTTCACCCAAACTGGATGATACTTTCAGGTAATGATCAGTACACTAAGGCGACTTGGTTCCCCAAATTTCGTTCTTCTATGTTGAAGCGTTCGCTTCCAGTAACAGTTTGAATTTTTAGGTTTCACTCTGTTTTCTCCTATATTGATAGATATATTTGGAACTCTAAATCCAACACGGTTTGTGCTAGCTTCTTGAAACTTGACACAATAAAGTAGTTTCACGTTCTATCTCTATGTTTTGTTTCCTCTTGATGTAGCCCCAGGCAGTGACTGGCGAGAAACACTTTCATGGAAAGGGGTGGCTTCCCAAAATTACGAATCTCCAGAAATCTCAGCAAATATTTTTTCACCCAAATGGATGATACTTTCAGGTAATGATCACTACACTAACGCGACTTGGTTCCCCAAATTTCGTTCTTCTATGTTGAAGCGTTCGTTTCCAGTAACAGTTTGAATTTTTAGGTTTCACTCTGTTTTCTCCTATATTGATAGATGTATTTGGAACTCTAAATCCAACACGGTTTGTGCTAGCTTCTGGAAACTTGACACAATAAAGCAGTTTCACGTTCTATCTCTATGTTTTGTTTCCTCTTGATGTAGCCCTAAGCAGTGACTGGCAAGAAACACTTTAATGGAAAGGGGTTGCCAGGCTTCCCAAAATTACTAATCTCCAGAAATCTCAGCAAATATTTTTTCACCCAAACTGGATGATACTTTCAGGTAATGATCAGTACACTAACGCGACTTGGTTCCCCAAATGTCGTTCTTCTATGTTGAATCGTTCGTTTCCAGTAACAGTTTGAATTTTTAGGTTTCACTCTGTTTTCTCCTATATTGATAGATGTATTTGGAACTCTAAATCCAACCCGGTTTGTGCTAGCTTCTTGAAACTTGACACAATAAAGTAGTTTCACGTTCTATCTCTATGTTTTGTTTCCTCTTGATGTAGCCCTAAGCAGTGACTGGCGAGAAACACTTTCATGGAAAGGGGTTGCCAGGCTTCCCAAAATTACGAATCTCCAGAAATCTCAGCAAATATTTTTTCACCCAAACTGGATGATACTTTCAGGTAATGATCAGTACACTAACGCGACTTGGTTCCCCAAATGTCGTTCTTCTATGTTGAATCGTTCGTTTCCAGTAACAGTTTGAATTTTTAGGTTTCACTCTGTTTTCTCCTATATTGATAGATGTATTTGGAAGTCTAAATCCAACACGGTTTGTGCTAGCTTCTTGAAAGTTGACACAATAAAGCAGTTTCACGTTCTATCTCTATGTTTTGTTTCCTCTTGATGTAGCCCTAAGCAGTGACTGGCAAGAAACACTTTCATGGAAAGGGGTTGCCAGGCTTCCCAAAATTACGAATCTCCAGAAATCTCAGCAAATATTTTTTCACCCAAACTGGATGATACTTTCAGGTAATGATCACTACACTAAGGCGACTTGGTTCCCCAAATGTCGTTCTGCTATGTTGAAGCGTTCGTTTCCAGTAACAGTTTGAATTTTTAGGTTTCACTCTGTTTTCTCCTATATTGATAGATATATTTGGAACTCTAAATCCAACACGGTTTGTGCTAGCTTCTTGAAACTTGACACAATAAAATAGTTTCACATTCTATCTCTATGTTTTGTTTCCTCTTGATGTAGCCCTAAGCATTGACTGGCGAGAAACACTTTCATGGAAAGGGGTGGCTTCCCAAAATTACGAATCTCCAGAAATCGCAGCAAATATTTTTTCACCCAAACAGGATGATACTTTCAGGTAATGATCAGTACACTAAGGCGACTTGGTTCCCCAAATTTCGTTCTTCTATGTTGAAGCGTTCGTTTCCAGTAACAGTTTGAATTTTTAGGTTTCACTCTGTTTTCTCCTATATTGATAGAGGTATTTGGAACTCTAAATCCAACACGGTTTTAGCTAGCTTCTTGAAACTTGACACAATCAAGTAGTTTCACGTTCTATCTCTATGTTTTGTTTCCTCTTGATGTAGCCCTAACAGTGACTGGCGAGAAACACTTTCATGAAAAGGGGTTGCCAGGCTTCCCAAATATGCGAATCTCCAGAAATCTCAGGAAATATTTTTTCACCCAAACAGGATGATACTTTCAGGTAATGATCAGTACACTAAGGCGACTTGGTTCCCCAAATTTCGTTCTTCTATGTTGAAGCGTTCATTTCCAGTAACAGTTTGAATTTTTAGGTTTCACTCTGTTTTCTCCTATATTGATAGATGTATTTGGAACTCTGAATCCTACAAGGTTTGTGCTAGCTTCTTGAAACTTGACACAATAAAGTAGTTTCACGTTCTATCTCTATGTTTTGTTTCCTCTTGATGTAGCCCTAACAGTGACTGGCGAGAAACACTTTCATGGAAAGGGGTTGCCAGGCTTCCCAAATATACGAATCTCCAGAAATCTCAGGAAATATTTTTTCACCCAAACAGGATGATAC
This sequence comes from Spermophilus citellus, assembly GCF_964194105.1. Lineage (NCBI taxonomy): Eukaryota > Metazoa > Chordata > Mammalia > Rodentia > Sciuridae > Spermophilus > Spermophilus citellus. Next base: position 74,227 of record NW_027672960.1, read on the forward strand.
TTTCAGGTAATGATCAGTACACTAAGGCGACTTGGTTCCCCAAATTTCGTTCTTCTATGTTGAAGCGTTCGTTTCCAGTAACAGTTTGAATTTTTAGGTTTCACTCTGTTTTCTCCTATATTGATAGATGTATTTGGAACTCTAAATCCAACACGGTTTGTGCTAGCTTCTTGAAACTTGACACAATAAAGTAGTTTCACGTTCTATCTCTATGTTTTGTTTCCTCTTGATGTAGCCCTAAGCAGTGACTGGCGATAAACACTTTCATGGAAAGGGGTGGCTTTCCAAAATTACGAATCTCCAGAAATCTCAGCAAATATTTTTTCACCCAAACTGGATGATACTTTCAGGTAATGATCACTACACTAACGCGACTTGGTTCCCCAAATGTCGTTCTTCTATGTTGAAGCGTTCCTTTCCAGTAACAGTTTGAATTTTTAGGTTTCACTCTGTTTTCTCCTATATTGATAGATGTATTTGGAATTCTAAATCCAACACGGTTTGTGCTAGCTTCTTGAAACTAGACACAATAAAGCAGTTTCACGTTCTATCTCTATGTTTTGTTTCCTCTTGATGTAGCCCTAAGCAGTGACTGGCGAGAAAAACTTTCATGGAAAGGGGTTGACAGGCTTCCAAAATTACGAATCTCCAGAAATCTCAGCAAATATTTTTTCACCCAAACTGGATGATACTTTCAGGTAATGATCAGTACACTAAGGCGACTTGGTTCCCCAAATGTCGTTCTTCTATGTTGAAGCGTTCGTTTCCAGTAACAGTTTGAATTTTTAGGTTTCACTCTGTTTTCTCCTATATTGATAGATGTATTTGGAACTCTAAATCCAACACGGTTTGTGCTAGCTTCTTGAAACTTGACACAATAAAGTAGTTTCACGTTCTATCTCTATGTTTTGTTTCCTCTTGATGTAGCCCTAAGCAGTGACTGGCGAGAAACACTTTCATGGAAAGGGGTTGCCAAGCTTCCTAAAATTACAAATCTCCAGAAATCTCAGCAAATATTTTTTCACCCAAACTGGATGATACTTTCAGGTAATGATCACTACACTAACGCGACTTGGTTCCCCAAATGTCGTTCTTCTATGTTGAAGCGTTCGTTTCCAGTAACAGTTTGAATTTTTAGGTTTCACTCTGTTTTCTCCTATATTGATAGATGTATTTGGAACTCTAAATCCAACACGGTTTGTGCTAGCTTCTTGAAACTTGACACAATAAAGCAGTTTCACGTTCTATCTCTATGTTTTGTTTCCTCTTGATGTAGCCCTAACAGTGACTGGCGAGAAACACTTTCATGGAAAGGGGTTGCCAGCCTTCCCAAATATACGAATCTCCAGAAATGTCAGCAAATATTTTTTCAGCCAAACAGGATGATACTTTCAGGTAATGATCAGTACACTAAGGCGACTTGGTTCCCCAAATTTCGTTCTTCTATGTTGAAGCGTTCGTTTCCAGTAACAGTTTGAATTTTTAGGTTTCACTCTGTTTTCTCCTATATTGATAGATGTATTTGGAACTCTAAATCCAACACGGTTTGTGCTAGCTTCTTGAAACTTGACACAATAAAGTAGTTTCACGTTCTATCTCTATGTTTTGTTTCCTCTTGATGTAGCCCTAAGCAGTGACTGGCGAGAAACACTTTCATGGAAAGGGGTTGCCAGGCTTCCCAAAATTACGAATCTCCAGAAATCTCAGCAAATATTTTTTCACCCAAACTGGATGATACTTTCAGGTAATGATCAGTACACTAACGCGACTTGGTTCCCCAAATGTCGTTCTTCTATGTTGAATCGTTCGTTTCCAGTAACAGTTTGAATTTTTAGGTTTCACTCTGTTTTCTCCTATATTGATAGATGTATTTGGAAGTCTAAATCCAACACGGTTTGTGCTAGCTTCTTGAAAGTTGACACAATAAAGCAGTTTCACGTTCTATCTCTATGTTTTGTTTCCTCTTGATGTAGCCCTAAGCAGTGACTGGCAAGAAACACTTTCATGGAAAGGGGTTGCCAGGCTTCCCAAAATTACGAATCTCCAGAAATCTCAGCAAATATTTTTTCACCCAAACTGGATGATACTTTCAGGTAATGATCACTACACTAAGGCGACTTGGTTCCCCAAATGTCGTTCTGCTATGTTGAAGCGTTCGTTTCCAGTAACAGTTTGAATTTTTAGGTTTCACTCTGTTTTCTCCTATATTGATAGATATATTTGGAACTCTAAATCCAACACGGTTTGTGCTAGCTTCTTGAAACTTGACACAATAAAATAGTTTCACATTCTATCTCTATGTTTTGTTTCCTCTTGATGTAGCCCTAAGCATTGACTGGCGAGAAACACTTTCATGGAAAGGGGTGGCTTCCCAAAATTACGAATCTCCAGAAATCGCAGCAAATATTTTTTCACCCAAACAGGATGATACTTTCAGGTAATGATCAGTACACTAAGGCGACTTGGTTCCCCAAATTTCGTTCTTCTATGTTGAAGCGTTCGTTTCCAGTAACAGTTTGAATTTTTAGGTTTCACTCTGTTTTCTCCTATATTGATAGAGGTATTTGGAACTCTAAATCCAACACGGTTTTAGCTAGCTTCTTGAAACTTGACACAATCAAGTAGTTTCACGTTCTATCTCTATGTTTTGTTTCCTCTTGATGTAGCCCTAACAGTGACTGGCGAGAAACACTTTCATGAAAAGGGGTTGCCAGGCTTCCCAAATATGCGAATCTCCAGAAATCTCAGGAAATATTTTTTCACCCAAACAGGATGATACTTTCAGGTAATGATCAGTACACTAAGGCGACTTGGTTCCCCAAATTTCGTTCTTCTATGTTGAAGCGTTCATTTCCAGTAACAGTTTGAATTTTTAGGTTTCACTCTGTTTTCTCCTATATTGATAGATGTATTTGGAACTCTGAATCCTACAAGGTTTGTGCTAGCTTCTTGAAACTTGACACAATAAAGTAGTTTCACGTTCTATCTCTATGTTTTGTTTCCTCTTGATGTAGCCCTAACAGTGACTGGCGAGAAACACTTTCATGGAAAGGGGTTGCCAGGCTTCCCAAATATACGAATCTCCAGAAATCTCAGGAAATATTTTTTCACCCAAACAGGATGATACTTTCAGGTAATGATCAGTACACTAAGGCGACTTGGTTCCCCAAATTTCGTTCTTCTATGTTGAAGCGTTCGTTTCCAGTAACAGTTTGAATTTTTAGGTTTCACTCTGTTTTCTCCTATATTGATAGATGTATTTGGAACTCTAAATCCAACACGGTTTGTGCTAGCTTCTTGAAACTTGACACAATAAAGTAGTTTCACGTTCTATCTCTATGTTTTGTTTCCTCTTGATGTAGCCCTAAGCAGTGACTGGCGATAAACACTTTCATGGAAAGGGGTGGCTTTCCAAAATTACGAATCTCCAGAAATCTCAGCAAATATTTTTTCACCCAAACTGGATGATACTTTCAGGTAATGATCACTACACTAACGCGACTTGGTTCCCCAAATGTCGTTCTTCTATGTTGAAGCGTTCCTTTCCAGTAACAGTTTGAATTTTTAGGTTTCACTCTGTTTTCTCCTATATTGATAGATGTATTTGGAATTCTAAATCCAACACGGTTTGTGCTAGCTTCTTGAAACTAGACACAATAAAGCAGTTTCACGTTCTATCTCTATGTTTTGTTTCCTCTTGATGTAGCCCTAAGCAGTGACTGGCGAGAAAAACTTTCATGGAAAGGGGTTGACAGGCTTCCAAAATTACGAATCTCCAGAAATCTCAGCAAATATTTTTTCACCCAAACTGGATGATACTTTCAGGTAATGATCAGTACACTAAGGCGACTTGGTTCCCCAAATGTCGTTCTTCTATGTTGAAGCGTTCGTTTCCAGTAACAGTTTGAATTTTTAGGTTTCACTCTGTTTTCTCCTATATTGATAGATGTATTTGGAACTCTAAATCCAACACGGTTTGTGCTAGCTTCTTGAAACTTGACACAATAAAGTAGTTTCACGTTCTATCTCTATGTTTTGTTTCCTCTTGATGTAGCCCTAAGCAGTGACTGGCGAGAAACACTTTCATGGAAAGGGGTTGCCAAGCTTCCTAAAATTACAAATCTCCAGAAATCTCAGCAAATATTTTTTCACCCAAACTGGATGATACTTTCAGGTAATGATCACTACACTAACGCGACTTGGTTCCCCAAATGTCGTTCTTCTATGTTGAAGCGTTCGTTTCCAGTAACAGTTTGAATTTTTAGGTTTCACTCTGTTTTCTCCTATATTGATAGATGTATTTGGAACTCTAAATCCAACACGGTTTGTGCTAGCTTCTTGAAACTTGACACAATAAAGCAGTTTCACGTTCTATCTCTATGTTTTGTTTCCTCTTGATGTAGCCCTAACAGTGACTGGCGAGAAACACTTTCATGGAAAGGGGTTGCCAGCCTTCCCAAATATACGAATCTCCAGAAATGTCAGCAAATATTTTTTCAGCCAAACAGGATGATACTTTCAGGTAATGATCAGTACACTAAGGCGACTTGGTTCCCCAAATTTCGTTCTTCTATGTTGAAGCGTTCGTTTCCAGTAACAGTTTGAATTTTTAGGTTTCACTCTGTTTTCTCCTATATTGATAGATGTATTTGGAACTCTAAATCCAACACGGTTTGTGCTAGCTTCTTGAAACTTGACACAATAAAGTAGTTTCACGTTCTATCTCTATGTTTTGTTTCCTCTTGATGTAGCCCTAAGCAGTGACTGGCTAGATACACTTTCATGGAAAGGGGTTGCCAGGCTTCCCAAAATTACGAATCTCCAGAAATCTCAGCAAATATATTTTCACCCAAACTGGATGATACTTTCAGGTAATGATCACTACACTAACGCGACTCGGTTCCCCAAATTTCGTTCTTCTATGTTGAAGCGTTCGTTTCCAGTAACAGTTTGAATTTTGGCGTTTCACTCTGTTTTCTCCTATATTGATAGATGTATTTGGAACTCGAAATCCAACACGGTTTGTGCTAGCTTCTTGAAACTTGACACAATAAAGCAGTTTCACGTTCTATCTCTATGTTTTGTTTCCTCTTGATGTAGCCCTAAGCAGTGACTGGCGAGAAACACTTTCATGGAAAGGGGTTGCCAGGCTTCCCAAAATTACGAATCTCCAGAAATCTCAGCAAATATTTTTTCACCCAAACTGGATGATACTTTCAGGTAATGATCAGTACACTAAGGCGACTTGGTTCCCCAAATGTCGTTCTTCTATGTTGAAGCGTTCGTTTCCAGTAACAGTTTGAATTTTTAGGTTTCACTCTGTTTTCTCCTATATTGATAGATGTATTTGGAACTCTAAATCCAACACGGTTTGTGCTAGCTTCTTGAAACTTGACACAATAAAGCAGTTTCACGTTCTATCTCTATGTTTTGTTTCCTCTTGATGTAGCCCTAACAGTGACTGGCGAGAAACACTTTCATGAAAGGGGTTGCCAGGCTTCCCAAATATACGAATCTCCAGAAATCTCAGCAAATATTTTTTCACCCAAACAGGATGATACTTTCAGGTAATGATCAGTACCCTAAGGCGACTTGGTTCCCCAAATGTCGTTCTTCTATGTTGAAGCGTTCGTTTCCAGTAACAGTTTGAATTTTTAGGTTTCACTCTGTTTTCTCCTATATTGATAGATGTATTTGGAACTCTAAATCTAACACGGTTTGTGCTAGCTTCTTGAAACTTGACACAATAAAGTAGTTTCACGTTCTATCTCTATGTTTTGTTTCCTCTTGATGTAGTCCTAAGCAGTGACTGGCGAGAAACACTTTCATGGAAAGGGGTGGCTTCCCAAAATTACGAATCTCCAGAAATCTCAGCAAATATTTTTTCACCCAAACTGGATGATACTTTCAGGTAATGATCACAACACTAAGGCGACTTGGTTCCCCAAATTTCGTTCTTCTATGTTGAAGCGTTCGTTTCCAGTAACAGTTTAAATTTTTAGGTTTCACTCTGTTTTCTCCTATATTGATAGATGTATTTGGAACACTGAATACAACACGGTTTGTGCTAGCTTCTTGAAACTTGACACAATAAAGTAGTTTCACGTTCTATCTTTATGTTTTGTTTCCTCATGATGTAGCCCTAAGCAGTGACTGGCGAGAAACACTTTCATGGAAAGGGGTTGCCAGGCTTCCCAAAATTACGAATCTCCAGAAATCTCAGGAAATATTTTTTCACCCAAACAAGATGATACTTTCAGGTAATGATCAGTACACTAAGGCGATTTGGTTCCCCAAATTTCGTTCTTCTATGTTGAAGCGTTCGTTTCCAGTAACAGTTTGAATTTTTAGGTTTCACTGTTTTCTCCTATATTGATAGATGTATTTGGAACTCTAAATCCAACACGGTTTGTGCTAGCTTCTTGAAACTTGACAAAATAAAGTAGTTTCACGTTCTATATCTATGTTTTGTTTCCTCTTGATGTAGCCCTAACAGTGACTGGCGAGAAACACTTTCATGGAAAGGGGTTGCCAGGCTTCCCAAATATACGAATCTCCAGAAATCTCAGGAAATATTTTTTCACCCAAACAGGATGATACTTTCAGGTAATGATCAGTACACTAAGGCGACTTGGTTCCCCAAATTTCGTTCTTCTATGTTGAAGCGTTCGCTTCCAGTAACAGTTTGAATTTTTAGGTTTCACTCTGTTTTCTCCTATATTGATAGATGTATTTGGAACTCTAAATCCAACACGGTTTGTGCTAGCTTCTTGAAACTTGACACAATAAAGTAGTTTCACGTTCTATCTCTATGTTTTGTTTCCTCTTGATGTAGCCCTAAGCATTGACTGGCGAGAATCACTTTCATGGAAAGGGGTGGTTTCCCAAAATTACGAATCTCCAGAAATCGCAGCAAATATTTTTTCACCCAAACTGGATGATACTTTCAGGTAATGATCAGTACACTAAGGCGACTTGGTTCCCCAAATTTCGTTCTTCTATGTTGAAGCGTTCGTTTCCAGTAACAGTTTGAATTTTTAGGTTTCACTCTGTTTTCTCCTATATTGATAGAGGTATTTGGAACTCTGAATCCAACACGGTTTGTGCTAGCTTCTTGAAACTTGACACAATAAAGTAGTTTCACGTTCTATCTCTATGTTTTGTTTCCTCTTGATGTAGCCCTAACAGTGACTGGCGAGAAACACTTTCATGGAAAGGGGTTGCCAGGCTTCCCAAATATGCGAATCTCCAGAAATCTCAGGAAATATTTTTTCACCCAAACAAGATGATACTTTCAGGTAATGATCAGTACACTAAGGCGATTTGGTTCCCCAAATTTCGTTCTTCTATGTTGAAGCGTTCGTTTCCAGTAACAGTTTGAATTTTTAGGTTTCACTGTTTTCTCCTATATTGATAGATGTATTTGGAACTCTAAATCCAACACGGTTTGTGCTAGCTTCTTGAAACTTGACACAATAAAGTAGTTTCACGTTCTATCTCTATGTTTTGTTTCCTCTTGATGTAGCCCTAAGCAGTGACTGGCGATAAACACTTTCATGGAAATGGGTGGCTTCCCAAAATTACGAATCTCCAGAAATCGCAGCAAATATTTTTTCACCCAAACTGGATGATACTTTCAGGTAATGATCAGTACACTAAGGCGACTTGATTCCCCAAATTTCGTTCTTCTATGTTGAAGCGTTCGTTTCCAGTAACAGTTTGAATTTTTAGGTTTCACTCTGTTTTCTCCTATATTGATAGAGGTATTTGGAACTCTGAATCCAACACGGTTTGTGCTAGCTTCTTGAAACTTGACACAATAAAGTAGTTTCACGTTTTGTCTCTATGTTTTGTTTCCTCTTGATGTAGCCCTAACAGTGACTGGCGAGAAACACTTTCATGGAAAGGGGTTGCCAGGCTTCCCAAAATTACGAATCTCCAGAAATCTCAGCAAATATTTTTTCACCCAAACAGGATGATACTTTCAGGTAATGATCAGTACACTAAGGCGACTTGGTTCCCCAAATTTCGTTCTTCTATGTTGAAGCGTTCGCTTCCAGTAACAGTTTGAATTTTTAGGTTTCACTCTGTTTTCTCCTATATTGATAGATGTATTTGGAACTCTAAATCCAACACGGTTTGTGCTAGCTTCTGGAAACTTGACACAATAAAGCAGTTTCACGTTCTATCTCTATGTTTTGTTTCCTCTTGATGTAGCCCTAAGCAGTGACTGGCAAAAAACACTTTAATGGAAAGGGGTTGCCAGGCTTCCCAAAATTACGAATCTCCAGAAATCTCAGCAAATATTTTTTCACCCAAACTGGATGATACTTTCAGGTAATGATCAGTACACTAAGGCGACTTGGTTCCCCAAATTTCGTTCTTCTATGTTGAAGCGTTCGTTTCCAGTAACAGTTTGAATTTTTAGGTTTCACTCTGTTTTCTCCTATATTGATAGATGTATTTGGAACTCGAAATCCAACACGGTTTGTGCTAGCTTCTTGAAACTTGACACAATAAAGTAATTTCACGTTCTATCTCTATGTTTTGTTTCCTCTTGATGTAGCCCCAAGCAGTGACTGAGGAGAAACACTTTCATGGAAAGGGGTTGCCAAGCTTCCTAAAATTACAAATCTCCAGAAATCTCAGCAAATATTTTTTCACCCAAACAAGATGATACTTTCAGGTAATGATCAGTACACTAAGGCAACTTGGTTCCCCAAATTTCGTTCTTCTATGTTGAAGCGTTCGTTTCCAGTAACAGTTTGAATTTTTAGGTTTCACTCTGTTTTCTCCTATATTGATAGATGTATTTGGAACTCTAAATCCAACACGGTTTGTGCTAGCTTCTTGAAACTTGACACAATAAAGTAGTTTCACGTTCTATCTCTATGTTTTGTTTCCTCTTGATGTAGCTCTAAGCATTGACTGGCGAGAAACACTTTCATGGAAAGGGGTGGCTTCCCAAAATTACGAATCTCCAGAAATCTCAGCAAATATTTTTTCACCCAAACTGGATGATACTTTCAGGTAATGATCACTACACTAACGCGACTTGGTTCCCCAAATTTCCTTCTTCTATGTTGAAGCGTTCGTTTCCAGTAACAGTTTGAATTTTTAGGTTTCACTCTGTTTTCTCCTATATTGATAGATGTATTTGGAACTCAAAAAAACACGGTTTGTGCTAGCTTCTTGAAACTTGACACAATAAAGTAGTTTCACGTTCTATCTCTATGTTTTGTTTCCTCTTGATGTAGCCCTAACAGTGACTGGAGAGAAACACTTTCATGGAAAGGGGTTGCCAGGCTTCCCAAATATACGAATCTCCAGAAATCTCAGCAAATATTTTTTCACCCAAACAGGATGATACTTTCAGGTAATGATCAGTACACTAAGGCGACTTGGTTCCCCAAATTTCGTTCTTCTATGTTGAAGCGTTCGTTTCCAGTAACAGTTTGAATTTTTAGGTTTCACTCTGTTTTCTCCTATATTGATAGATGTATTTGGAACTCTAAATCCAACACGGTTTGTGCTAGCTTCTTGAAACTTGACACAATAAAGTAGTTTCACGTTCTATCTCTATGTTTTGTTTCCTCTTCATGTAGCACTAAGCAGTGACTGGCGAGAAACACTTTCATGGAAAGGGGTTGCCAGGCTTCCCAAAATTACGAATCTCCAGAAATCTCAGCAAATATTTTTTCACCCAAACAGGATGATACTTTCAGGTAATGATCAGTACACTAAGGCGACTTGGTTCCCCAAATTTCGTTCTTCTATGTTGAAGCGTTCGTTTCCAGTAACAGTTTGAATTTTTAGGTTTCACTCTGTTTTCTCCTATATTGATAGATGTATTTGGAACTCTAAATCCAACACGGTTTGTGCTAGCTTCTGGAAACTTGACACAATAAAGCAGTTTCACGTTCTATCTCTATGTTTTGTTTCCTCTTGATGTAGCCCTAATCAGTGACTGGCAAAAAACACTTTCATGGAAAGGGGTTGCCAGGCTTCCCAAAATTACGAATCTCCAGAAATCTCAGCAAATATTTTTTCACCCAAACTGGATGATACTTTCAGGTAATGATCAGTACACTAAGGCGACTTGGTTCCCCAAATGTCGTTCTTCTATGTTGAAGCGTTCGTTTCCAGTAACAGTTTGAATTTTTAGGTTTCACTCTGTTTTCTCCTATATTGATAGATGTATTTGGAACTCTAAATCCAACACGGTTTGTGCTAGCTTCTGGAAACTTGACACAATAAAGCAGTTTCACGTTCTATCTCTATGTTTTGTTTCCTCTTGATGTAGCCCTAAGCAGTGACTGGCAAGAAACACTTTCATGGAAAGGGGTTGCCAGGCTTCCCAAAATTACGAATCTCCAGAAATCTCAGCAAATATTTTTTCACCCAAACTGGATGATACTTTCAGGTAATGATCAGTACACTAAGGCGACTTGGTTCCCCAAATGTCGTTCTTCTATGTTGAAGCGTTCGTTTCCAGTAACAGTTTGAATTTTTAGGTTTCACTCTGTTTTCTCCTATATTGATAGATGTATTTGGAACTCGAAATCCAACACGGTTTGTGCTAGCTTCTTGAAACTTGACACAATAAAGTAATTTCACGTTCTATCTCTATGTTTTGTTTCCTCTTGATGTAGCCCCAAGCAGTGACTGAGGAGAAACACTTTCATGGAAAGGGGTTGCCAAGCTTCCTAAAATTACAAATCTCCAGAAATCTCAGCAAATATTTTTTCACCCAAACTGGATGATACTTTCAGGTAATGATCAGTACACTAAGGCGACTTGGTTCCCCAAATTTCGTTCTTCTATGTTGAAGCGTTCGTTTCCAGTAACAGTTTGAATTTTTAGGTTTCACTCTGTTTTCTCCTATATTGATAGATGTATTTGGAACTCTAAATCTAACACGGTTTGTGCTAGCTTCTTGAAACTTGACACAACAAAGTAATTTCACGTTCTATCTCTATGTTTTGTTTCCTCTTGATGTAGCCCTAACAGTGACTGGCGAGAAACACTTTCATGGAAAGGGGTTGCCAGGCTTCCCAAATATACGAATCTCCAGAAATCTCAGGAAATATTTTTTCACCCAAACAGGATGATACTTTCAGGTAATGATCAGTACACTACGGCGACTTGGTTCCCCAAATTTCGTTCTTCTATGTTGAAGCGTTCGTTTCCAGTAACAGTTTGAATTTTTAGGTTTCACTCTGTTTTCTCCTATATTGATAGATGTATTTGGAACTCTAAATCCAACACGGTTTGTGCTAGCTTCTTGAAACTTGACACAATAAAGTAGTTTCACGTTCTATCTCTATGTTTTGTTTCCGCTTGATGTAGCCCTAAGCATTGACTGGCGAGAAACACTTTCATGGAAAGGGGTTGCCAAGCTTCCTAAAATTACAAATCTCCAGAAATCTCAGCAAATATTTTTTCACCCAAACTGGATGATACTTTCAGGTAATGATCAGTACACTAAGGCGACTTGGTTCCCCAAATTTCGTTCTTCTATGTTGAAGCGTTCGTTTCCAGTAACAGTTTGAATTTTTAGGTTTCACTCTGTTTTCTCCTATATTGATAGATGTATTTGGAACTCTAAATCCAACACGGTTTGTGCTAGCTTCTGGAAACTTGACACAATAAAGCAGTTTCACGTTCTATCTCTATGTTTTGTTTCCTCTTGATGTAGCCCTAAGCAGTGACTGGCAAAAAACACTTTCATGGAAAGGGGTTGCCAGGCTTCCCAAAATTACGAATCTCCAGAAATCTCAGCAAATATTTTTTCACCCAAACTGGATGATACTTTCAGGTAATGATCAGTACACTAAGGCGACTTGGTTCCCCAAATGTCGTTCTTCTATGTTGAAGCGTTCGTTTCCAGTAACAGTTTGAATTTTTAGGTTTCACTCTGTTTTCTCCTATATTGATAGATGTATTTGGAACTCTAAATCCAACACGGTTTGTGCTAGCTTCTTGAAACTTGACACAATAAAGTAATTTCACGTTCTATCTCTATGTTTTGTTTCCTCTTGATGTAGCCCCAAGCAGTGACTGAGGAGAAACACTTTCATGGAAAGGGGTTGCCAGGCTTCCCAAATATACGAATCTCCAGAAATCTCAGGAAATATTTTTTCACCCAAACAGGATGATACTTTCAGGTAATGATCAGTACACTAAGGTGACTTGGTTCCCCAAATGTCGTTCTTCTATGTTGAAGCGTTCGTTTCCAGTAACAGTTTGAATTTTTAGGTTTCACTCTGTTTTCTCCTATACTGATAGATGTATTTGGAACTCTAAATCCAACACGGTTTGTGCTAGCTTCTTGAAACTTGACACAATAAAGTAGTTTCACGTTCTATCTCTATGTTTTGTTTCCTCTTGATGTAGCCCTAAGCAGTGACTGGCGATAAACACTTTCATGGAAAGGGGTGGCTTCCCAAAATTACGAATCTCCAGAAATCTCAGCAAATATTTTTTCACCCAAACTGGATGATACTTTCAGGTAATGATCACTACACTAACGCGACTTGGTTCCCCAAATTTCGTTCTTCTATGTTGAAGCGTTCGTTTCCAGTAACAGTTTGAATTTTTAGGTTTCACTCTGTTTTCTCCTATATTGATAGATGTATTTGGAACTCTAAATCCAACACGGTTTGTGCTAGCTTCTGGAAACTTGACACAATAAAGCAGTTTCACGTTCTATCTCTATGTTTTGTTTCCTCTTGATGTAGCCCTAAGCAGTGACTGGCAAGAAACACTTTCATGGAAAGGGGTTGCCAGGCTTCCCAAAATTACGAATCTCCAGAAATCTCAGCAAATATTTTTTCACCCAAACTGGATGATACTTTCAGGTAATGATCACTACACTAAGGCGACTTGGTTCCCCAAATGTCGTTCTTCTATGTTGAAGCATTCGTTTCCAGTAACAGTTTGAATTTTTAGGTTTCACTCTGTTTTCTCCTATATTGATAGATATATTTGGAACTCTAAATCCAACACGGTTTGTGCTAGCTTCTTGAAACTTGACACAATAAAATAGTTTCACGTTCTATCTCTATGTTTTGTTTCCTCTTGATGTAGCCCTAAGCATTGACTGGGGAGAAACACTTTCATGGAAAGGGGTGGCTTCCCAAAATTACGAATCTCCAGAAATCGCAGCAAATATTTTTTCACCCAAACAGGATGATACTTTCAGGTAATGATCAGTACACTAAGGCGACTTGGTTCCCCAAATTTCGTTCTTCTATGTTGAAGCGTTCGTTTCCAGTAACAGTTTGAATTTTTAGGTTTCACTCTGTTTTCTCCTATATTGATAGAGGTATTTGGAACTCTAAATCCAACACGGTTTGTGCTAGCTTCTTGAAACTTGACACAACAAAGTAGTTTCACGTTCTATCTCTATGTTTTGTTTCCTCTTGATGTAGCCCTAACAGTGACTGGCGAGAAACACTTTCATGGAAAGGGGTTGCCAGGCTTCCCAAATATACGAATCTCCAGAAATCTCAGGAAATATTTTTTCACCCAAACAGGATGATACTTTCAGGTAATGATCAGTACACTACGGCGACTTGGTTCCCCAAATTTCGTTCTTCTATGTTGAAGCGTTCGTTTCCAGTAACAGTTTGAATTTTTAGGTTTCACTCTGTTTTCTCCTATATTGATAGATGTATTTGGAACTCTAAATCCAACACGGTTTGTGCTAGCTTCTTGAAACTTGACACAATAAAGTAGTTTCACGTTCTATCTCTATGTTTTGTTTCCGCTTGATGTAGCCCTAAGCATTGACTGGCGAGAAACACTTTCATGGAAAGGGGTTGCCAAGCTTCCTAAAATTACAAATCTCCAGAAATCTCAGCAAATATTTTTTCACCCAAACTGGATGATACTTTCAGGTAATGATCAGTACACTAAGGCGACTTGGTTCCCCAAATTTCGTTCTTCTATGTTGAAGCGTTCGTTTCCAGTAACAGTTTGAATTTTTAGGTTTCACTCTGTTTTCTCCTATATTGATAGATGTATTTGGAACTCTAAATCCAACACGGTTTGTGCTAGCTTCTGGAAACTTGACACAATAAAGCAGTTTCACGTTCTATCTCTATGTTTTGTTTCCTCTTGATGTAGCCCTAAGCAGTGACTGGCAAAAAACACTTTCATGGAAAGGGGTTGCCAGGCTTCCCAAAATTACGAATCTCCAGAAATCTCAGCAAATATTTTTTCACCCAAACTGGATGATACTTTCAGGTAATGATCAGTACACTAAGGCGACTTGGTTCCCCAAATGTCGTTCTTCTATGTTGAAGCGTTCGTTTCCAGTAACAGTTTGAATTTTTAGGTTTCACTCTGTTTTCTCCTATATTGATAGATGTATTTGGAACTCTAAATCCAACACGGTTTGTGCTAGCTTCTTGAAACTTGACACAATAAAGTAATTTCACGTTCTATCTCTATGTTTTGTTTCCTCTTGATGTAGCCCCAAGCAGTGACTGAGGAGAAACACTTTCATGGAAAGGGGTTGCCAGGCTTCCCAAATATACGAATCTCCAGAAATCTCAGGAAATATTTTTTCACCCAAACAGGATGATACTTTCAGGTAATGATCAGTACACTAAGGTGACTTGGTTCCCCAAATGTCGTTCTTCTATGTTGAAGCGTTCGTTTCCAGTAACAGTTTGAATTTTTAGGTTTCACTCTGTTTTCTCCTATACTGATAGATGTATTTGGAACTCTAAATCCAACACGGTTTGTGCTAGCTTCTTGAAACTTGACACAATAAAGTAGTTTCACGTTCTATCTCTATGTTTTGTTTCCTCTTGATGTAGCCCTAAGCAGTGACTGGCGATAAACACTTTCATGGAAAGGGGTGGCTTCCCAAAATTACGAATCTCCAGAAATCTCAGCAAATATTTTTTCACCCAAACTGGATGATACTTTCAGGTAATGATCACTACACTAACGCGACTTGGTTCCCCAAATTTCGTTCTTCTATGTTGAAGCGTTCGTTTCCAGTAACAGTTTGAATTTTTAGGTTTCACTCTGTTTTCTCCTATATTGATAGATGTATTTGGAACTCTAAATCCAACACGGTTTGTGCTAGCTTCTGGAAACTTGACACAATAAAGCAGTTTCACGTTCTATCTCTATGTTTTGTTTCCTCTTGATGTAGCCCTAAGCAGTGACTGGCAAGAAACACTTTCATGGAAAGGGGTTGCCAGGCTTCCCAAAATTACGAATCTCCAGAAATCTCAGCAAATATTTTTTCACCCAAACTGGATGATACTTTCAGGTAATGATCACTACACTAAGGCGACTTGGTTCCCCAAATGTCGTTCTTCTATGTTGAAGCATTCGTTTCCAGTAACAGTTTGAATTTTTAGGTTTCACTCTGTTTTCTCCTATATTGATAGATATATTTGGAACTCTAAATCCAACACGGTTTGTGCTAGCTTCTTGAAACTTGACACAATAAAATAGTTTCACGTTCTATCTCTATGTTTTGTTTCCTCTTGATGTAGCCCTAAGCATTGACTGGGGAGAAACACTTTCATGGAAAGGGGTGGCTTCCCAAAATTACGAATCTCCAGAAATCGCAGCAAATATTTTTTCACCCAAACAGGATGATACTTTCAGGTAATGATCAGTACACTAAGGCGACTTGGTTCCCCAAATTTCGTTCTTCTATGTTGAAGCGTTCGTTTCCAGTAACAGTTTGAATTTTTAGGTTTCACTCTGTTTTCTCCTATATTGATAGAGGTATTTGGAACTCTAAATCCAACACGGTTTTAGCTAGCTTCTTGAAACTTGACACAATCAAGTAGTTTCACGTTCTATCTCTATGTTTTGTTTCCTCTTGATGTAGCCCTAACAGTGACTGGCGAGAAACACTTTCATGGAAAGGGGTTGCCAGGCTTCCCAAATATGCGAATCTCCAGAAATCTCAGGAAATATTTTTTCACCCAAACAGGATGATACTTTCAGGTAATGATCAGTACACTAAGGCGACTTGGTTCCCCAAATTTCGTTCTTCTATGTTGAAGCGTTCGTTTCCAGTAACAGTTTGAATTTTTAGGTTTCACTCTGTTTTCTCCTATATTGATAGATGTATTTGGAACTCTAAATCCAACACGGTTTGTGCTAGCTTCTTGAAACTTGACACAATAAAGTAGTTTCACGTTCTATCTCTATGTTTTGTTTCCGCTTGATGTAGCCCTAAGCATTGACTGGCGAGAAACACTTTCATGGAAAGGGGTTGCCAAGCTTCCTAAAATTACAAATCTCCAGAAATCTCAGCAAATATTTTTTCACCCAAACTGGATGATACTTTCAGGTAATGATCAGTACACTAAGGCGACTTGGTTCCCCAAATTTCGTTCTTCTATGTTGAAGCGTTCGTTTCCAGTAACAGTTTGAATTTTTAGGTTTCACTCTGTTTTCTCCTATATTGATAGATGTATTTGGAACTCTAAATCCAACACGGTTTGTGCTAGCTTCTGGAAACTTGACACAATAAAGCAGTTTCACGTTCTATCTCTATGTTTTGTTTCCTCTTGATGTAGCCCTAAGCGGTGACTGGCAAAAAACACTTTCATGGAAAGGGGTTGCCAGGCTTCCCAAAATTACGAATCTCCAGAAATCTCAGCAAATATTTTTTCACCCAAACTGGATGATACTTTCAGGTAATGATCAGTACACTAAGGCGACTTGGTTCCCCAAATGTCGTTCTTCTATGTTGAAGCGTTCGTTTCCAGTAACAGTTTGAATTTTTAGGTTTCACTGTGTTTTCTCCTATATTGATAGATGTATTTGGAACTCTAAATCCAACACGGTTTGTGCTAGCTTCTTGAAACTTGACACAATAAAGTAATTTCACGTTCTATCTCTATGTTTTGTTTCCTCTTGATGTAGCCCTAAGCAGTGACTGGCGATAAACACTTTCATGGAAAGGGGTGGCTTCCCAAAATTACGAATCTCCAGAAATCTCAGCAAATATTTTTTCACCCAAACTGGATGATACTTTCAGGTAATGATCACTACACTAACGCGACTTGGTTCCCCAAATTTCGTTCTTCTATGTTGAAGCGTTCGTTTCCAGTAACAGTTTGAATTTTTAGGTTTCACTCTGTTTTCTCCTATATTGATAGATGTATTTGGAACTCTAAATCCAACACGGTTTGTGCTAGCTTCTGGAAACTTGACACAATAAAGCAGTTTCACGTTCTATCTCTATGTTTTGTTTCCTCTTGATGTAGCCCTAAGCAGTGACTGGCAAGAAACACTTTCATGGAAAGGGGTTGCCAGGCTTCCCAAAATTACGAATCTCCAGAAATCTCAGCAAATATTTTTTCACCCAAACTGGATGATACTTTCAGGTAATGATCACTACACTAAGGCGACTTGGTTCCCCAAATGTCGTTCTTCTATGTTGAAGCATTCGTTTCCAGTAACAGTTTGAATTTTTAGGTTTCACTCTGTTTTCTCCTATATTGATAGATATATTTGGAACTCTAAATCCAACACGGTTTGTGCTAGCTTCTTGAAACTTGACACAATAAAATAGTTTCACGTTCTATCTCTATGTTTTGTTTCCTCTTGATGTAGCCCTAAGCATTGACTGGGGAGAAACACTTTCATGGAAAGGGGTGGCTTCCCAAAATTACGAATCTCCAGAAATCGCAGCAAATATTTTTTCACCCAAACAGGATGATACTTTCAGGTAATGATCAGTACACTAAGGCGACTTGGTTCCCCAAATTTCGTTCTTCTATGTTGAAGCGTTCGTTTCCAGTAACAGTTTGAATTTTTAGGTTTCACTCTGTTTTCTCCTATATTGATAGAGGTATTTGGAACTCTAAATCCAACACGGTTTTAGCTAGCTTCTTGAAACTTGACACAATCAAGTAGTTTCACGTTCTATCTCTATGTTTTGTTTCCTCTTGATGTAGCCCTAACAGTGACTGGCGAGAAACACTTTCATGGAAAGGGGTTGCCAGGCTTCCCAAATATGCGAATCTCTAGAAATCTCAGGAAATATTTTTTCACCCAAACAGGATGATACTTTCAGGTAATGATCAGTACACTAAGGCGACTTGGTTCCCCAAATGTCGTTCTTCTATGTTGAAGCGTTCGTTTCCAGTAACAGTTTGAATTTTTAGGTTTCACTCTGTTTTCTCCTATATTGATAGATGTATTTGGAACTCTAAATCCAACACGGTTTGTGCTAGCTTCTTGAAACTTGACACAATAAAGTAGTTTCACGTTCTATCTCTATGTTTTGTTTCCGCTTGATGTAGCCCTAAGCATTGACTGGCGAGAAACACTTTCATGGAAAGGGGTTGCCAAGCTTCCTAAAATTACAAATCTCCAGAAATCTCAGCAAATATTTTTTCACCCAAACTGGATGATACTTTCAGGTAATGATCAGTACACTAAGGCGACTTGGTTCCCCAAATTTCGTTCTTCTATGTTGAAGCGTTCGTTTCCAGTAACAGTTTGAATTTTTAGGTTTCACTCTGTTTTCTCCTATATTGATAGATGTATTTGGAACTCTAAATCCAACACGGTTTGTGCTAGCTTCTGGAAACTTGACACAATAAAGCAGTTTCACGTTCTATCTCTATGTTTTGTTTCCTCTTGATGTAGCCCTAAGCAGTGACTGGCAAAAAACACTTTCATGGAAAGGGGTTGCCAGGCTTCCCAAAATTACGAATCTCCAGAAATCTCAGCAAATATTTTTTCACCCAAACTGGATGATACTTTCAGGTAATGATCAGTACACTAAGGCGACTTGGTTCCCCAAATGTCGTTCTTCTATGTTGAAGCGTTCGTTTCCAGTAACAGTTTGAATTTTTAGGTTTCACTCTGTTTTCTCCTATATTGATAGATGTATTTGGAACTCTAAATCCAACACGGTTTGTGCTAGCTTCTTGAAACTTGACACAATAAAGTAATTTCACGTTCTATCTCTATGTTTTGTTTCCTCTTGATGTAGCCCCAAGCAGTGACTGAGGAGAAACACTTTCATGGAAAGGGGTTGCCAGGCTTCCCAAATATACGAATCTCCAGAAATCTCAGGAAATATTTTTTCACCCAAACACGATGATACTTTCAGGTAATGATCAGTACACTAAGGTGACTTGGTTCCCCAAATGTCGTTCTTCTATGTTGAAGCGTTCGTTTCCAGTAACAGTTTGAATTTTTAGGTTTCACTCTGTTTTCTCCTATACTGATAGATGTATTTGGAACTCTAAATCCAACACGGTTTGTGCTAGCTTCTTGAAACTTGACACAATAAAGTAGTTTCACGTTCTATCTCTATGTTTTGTTTCCTCTTGATGTAGCCCTAAGCAGTGACTGGCGATAAACACTTTCATGGAAAGGGGTGGCTTCCCAAAATTACGAATCTCCAGAAATCTCAGCAAATATTTTTTCACCCAAGCTGGATGATACTTTCAGGTAATGATCACTACACTAACGCGACTTGGTTCCCCAAATTTCGTTCTTCTATGTTGAAGCGTTCGTTTCCAGTAACAGTTTGAATTTTTAGGTTTCACTCTGTTTTCTCCTATATTGATAGATGTATTTGGAACTCTAAATCCAACACGGTTTGTGCTAGCTTCTGGAAACTTGACACAATAAAGCAGTTTCACGTTCTATCTCTATGTTTTGTTTCCTCTTGATGTAGCCCTAAGCAGTGACTGGCAAGAAACACTTTCATGGAAAGGGGTTGCCAGGCTTCCCAAAATTACGAATCTCCAGAAATCTCAGCAAATATTTTTTCACCCAAACTGGATGATACTTTCAGGTAATGATCACTACACTAAGGCGACTTGGTTCCCCAAATGTCGTTCTTCTATGTTGAAGCATTCGTTTCCAGTAACAGTTTGAATTTTTAGGTTTCACTCTGTTTTCTCCTATATTGATAGATATATTTGGAACTCTAAATCCAACACGGTTTGTGCTAGCTTCTTGAAACTTGACACAATAAAATAGTTTCACGTTCTATCTCTATGTTTTGTTTCCTCTTGATGTAGCCCTAAGCATTGACTGGGGAGAAACACTTTCATGGAAAGGGGTGGCTTCCCAAAATTACGAATCTCCAGAAATCGCAGCAAATATTTTTTCACCCAAACAGGATGATACTTTCAGGTAATGATCAGTACACTAAGGCGACTTGGTTCCCCAAATTTCGTTCTTCTATGTTGAAGCGTTCGTTTCCAGTAACAGTTTGAATTTTTAGGTTTCACTCTGTTTTCTCCTATATTGATAGAGGTATTTGGAACTCTAAATCCAACACGGTTTTAGCTAGCTTCTTGAAACTTGACACAATAAAGTAGTTTCACGTTCTATCTCTATGTTTTGTTTCCTGTTGATGTAGCCCTAACAGTGACTGGCGAGAAACACTTTCATGGAAAGGGGTTGCCAGGCTTCCCAAATATACGAATCTCCAGAAATCTCAGGAAATATTTTTTCACCCAAACAGGATGATACTTTCAGGTAATGATCAGTACACTAAGGCGACTTGGTTCCCCAAATTTCGTTCTTCTATGTTGAAGCGTTCGTTTCCAGTAACAGTTTGAATTTTTAGGTTTCACTCTGTTTTCTCCTATATTGATAGATGTATTTGGAACTCTGAATCCAACAAGGTTTGTGCTAGGTTCTTTAAACTTGACACAATAAAGTAGTTTCACGTTCTATCTCTATGTTTTGTTTCCTCTTGTTGTAGCCCTAACAGTGACTGGCGAGAAACACTTTCATGGAAAGGGGTTGCCAGGCTTCCCAAATATACGAATCTCCAGAAATCTCAGGAAATATTTTTTCACCCAAACAGGATGATACTTTCAGGTAATGATCAGTACACTAAGGCAACTTGGTTCCCCAAATTTTGTTCTTCTATGTTGAAGCGTTCGTTTCCAATAACAGTTTGAATTTTTAGGGTTCACTCTGTTTTCTCCTATATTGATAGATGTATTTGGAACTCTGAATCCAACAAGGTTTGTGCTAGGTTCTTGAAACTTGACACAATAAAGTAGTTTCACGTTCTATCTCTATGTTTTGTTTCCTCTTGATGTAGCCCTAACAGTGACTGGCGAGAAACACTTTCATGGAAAGGGGTTGCCAGGCTTCCCAAATATACGAATCTCCAGAAATCTCAGCAAATATTTTTTCACCCAAACAGGATGATACTTTCAGGTAATGATCAGTACACTAAGGCGACTTGGTTCCCCAAATTTCGTTCTTCTATGTTGAAGCGTTCGTTTCCAGTAACAGTTTGAATTTTTAGGTTTCACTCTGTTTTCTCCTATATTGATAGATGTATTTGGAACTCTGAATCCAACAAGGTTTGTGCTAGGTTCTTGAAACTTGACACAATAAAGTAGTTTCACGTTCTATCTCTATGTTTTGTTTCCTCTTGATGTAGCCCTAACAGTGACTGGCGATAAACACTTTCATGGAAAGGGGTTGCCAGGCTTCCCAAATATACGAATCTCCAGAAATCTCAGGAAATATTTTTTCACCCAAACAGGATGATACTTTCAGGTAATGATCAGTACACTAAGGCGACTTGGTTCCCCAAATTTCGTTCTTCTATGTTGAAGCGTTCGTTTCCAATAACAGTTTGAATTTTTAGGTTTCACTCTGTTTTCTCCTATATTGATAGATGTATTTGGAACTCTAAATCCAACACGGTTTGTGCTAGCTTCTTGAAACTTGACACAATAAAGTAGTTTCACGTTCTATCTCTATGTTTTGTTTCCTCTTGATGTAGCCCTAAGCAGTGACTGGCGAGAAACACTTTCATGGAAAGGGGTGGCTTCCCAAAATTACGAATCTCCAGAAATCGCAGCAAATATTTTTTCACCCAAACTGGATGATACTTTCAGGTAATGATCACTACACTAAGGCGACTTGGTTCCCCAAATTTCGTTCTTCTATGTTGAAGCGTTCGTTTCCAGTAACAGTTTGAATTTTTAGGTTTCACTCTGTTTTCTCCTATATTGATAGATGTATTTGGAACTCTGAATACAACACGGTTTGTGCTAGCTTCTTGAAACTTGACACAATAAAGTAGTTTCACGTTCTATCTCTATGTTTTGTTTCCTCTTGATGTAGCCCTAAGCAGTGACTGGCGAGAAACACTTTCATGGAAAGGGGTTGCCAGGCTTCCCAAAATTACGAATCTCCAGAAATCTCAGCAAATATTTTTTCACCCAAACAGGATGATACTTTCAGGTAATGATCAGTACACTAAGGCGACTTGGTTCCCCAAATTTCGTTCTTCTATGTTGAAGCGTTCGTTTCCAGTAACAGTTTGAATTTTTAGGTTTCACTCTGTTTTCTCCTATATTGATAGATGTATTTGGAACTCTAAATCCAACACGGTTTGTGCTAGCTTCTTGAAACTTGACACAATAAAGTAGTTTCACGTTCTATCTCTATGTTTTGTTTCCTCTTGATGTAGCCCTAACAGTGACCGGCAAGAAACACTTTCATGTAAAGGGGTTGCCAGGCTTCCCAAATATACGAATCTCCAGAAATCTCAGGAAATATTTTTTCACCCAAACAGGATGATACTTTCAGGTAATGATCAGTACACTAAGGCGACTTGGTTCCCCAAATTTCGTTCTTCTATGTTGAAGCGTTCGCTTCCAGTAACAGTTTGAATTTTTAGGTTTCACTCTGTTTTCTCCTATATTGATAGATGTATTTGGAACTCTAAATCCAACACGGTTTGTGCTAGCTTCTTGAAACTTGACACAATAAAGCAGTTTCACGTTCTATCTCTATGTTTTGTTTCCTCTTGATGTAGCCCTAAGCAGTGACTGGCAAAAAACACTTTCATGGAAAGGGGTTGCCAGGCTTCCCAAAATTACGAATCTCCAGAAATCTCAGCAAATATTTTTTCACCCAAACTGGATGATACTTTCAGGTAATGATCAGTACACTAAGGCAACTTGGTTACCCAAATGTCGTTCTTCTATGTTGAAGCGTTCGTTTCCAGTAACAGTTTGAATTTTTAGGTTTCACTCTGTTTTCTCCTATATTGATAGATGTATTTGGAACTCTAAATCCAACACGGTTTGTGCTAGCTTCTTGAAACTTGACACAATAAAGTAATTTCACGTTCTATCTCTATGTTTTGTTTCCTCTTGATGTAGCCCCAAGCAGTGACTGAGGAGAAACACTTTCATGGAAACGGGTTGCCAAGCTTCCTAAAATTACAAATCTCCAGAAATCTCAGCAAATATTTTTTCACCCAAACTGGATGATACTTTCAGGTAATGATCAGTACACTAAGGCAACTTGGTTCCCCAAATGTCGTTCTTCTATGTTGAAGCGTTCGTTTCCAGTAACAGTTTGAATTTTTAGGTTTCACTCTGTTTTCTCATATATTGATAGATGTATTTGGAACTCTAAATCCAACACGGTTTGTGCTAGCTTCTTGAAACTTGACACAATAAAGTAATTTCACGTTCTATCTCTATGTTTTGTTTCCTCTTGATGTAGCCCCAAGCAGTGACTGAGGAGAAACACTTTCATGGAAACGGGTTGCCAAGCTTCCTAAAATTACAAATTTCCAGAAATCTCAGCAAATATTTTTTCACCCAAACTGGATGATACTTTCAGGTAATGATCAGTACACTAAGGCGACTTGGTTCCCCAAATGTCGTTCTTCTATGTTGAAGCGTTCGTTTCCAGTAACAGTTTGAATTTTTAGGTTTCACTCTGTTTTCTCCTATATTGATAGATGTATTTGGAACTCTAAATCCAACACGGTTTGTGCTAGCTTCTTGAAACTTGACAAAATAAAGTAGTTTCACGTTCTATATCTATGTTTTGTTTCCTCTTGATGTAGCCCTAACAGTGACTGGCGAGAAACACTTTCATGGAAAGGGGTTGCCAGGCTTCCCAAATATACGAATCTCCAGAAATCTCAGGAAATATTTTTTCACCCAAACAGGATGATACTTTCAGGTAATGATCAGTACACTAAGGTGACTTGGTTCCCCAAATGTCGTTCTTCTATGATGAAGCGTTCGTTTCCAGTAACAGTTTGAATTTTTAGGTTTCACTCTGTTTTCTCCTATATTGATAGATGTATTTGGAACTCTAAATCCAACACGGTTTGTGCTAGCTTCTTGAAACTTGACACAATAAAGTAGTTTCACGTTCTATCTCTATGTTTTGTTTCCTTTGATGTAGCCCTAAGCAGTGACTGGCGAGAAACACTTTCATGGAAAGGGGTGGCTTCCCAAAATTACGAATCTCCAGAAATCTCAGCAAATATTTTTTCACCCAAACTGGATGATACTTTCAGGTAATGATCACTACACTAACGCGACTTGGTTCCCCAAATTTCGTTCTTCTATGTTGAAGCGTTCGTTTCCAGTAACAGTTTGAATTTTTAGGTTTCACTCTGTTTTCTCCTATATTGATAGATGTATTTGGAACTCTAAATCCAACACGGTTTGTGCTAGCTTCTGGAAACTTGACACAATAAAGCAGTTTCACGTTCTATCTCTATGTTTTGTTTCCTCTTGATGTAGCCCTAAGCAGTGACTGGCAAGAAACACTTTCATGAAAAGGGGTTGCCAGGCTTCCCAAAATTACGAATCTCCAGAAATCTCAGCAAATATTTTTTCACCCAAACTGGATGATACTTTCAGGTAATGATCACTACACTAAGGCGACTTGGTTCCCCAAATGTCGTTCTTCTATGTTGAAGCGTTCGTTTCCAGTAACAGTTTGAATTTTTAGGTTTCACTCTGTTTTCTCCTATATTGATAGATATATTTGGAACTCTAAATCCAACACGGTTTGTGCTAGCTTCTTGAAACTTGACAAAATAAAATAGTTTCACATTCTATCTCTATGTTTTGTTTCCTCTTGATGTAGCCCTAAGCATTGACTGGCGAGAAACACTTTCATGGAAAGGGGTGGCTTCCCAAAATTACGAATCTCCAGAAATCGCAGCAAATATTTTTTCACCCAAACAGGATGATACTTTCAGGTAATGATCAGTACACTAAGGCGACTTGGTTCCCCAAATTTCGTTCTTCTATGTTGAAGCGTTCGTTTCCAGTAACAGTTTGAATTTTTAGGTTTCACTCTGTTTTCTCCTATATTGATAGAGGTATTTGGAACTCTAAATCCAACACGGTTTTAGCTAGCTTCTTGAAACTTGACACAATCAAGTAGTTTCACGTTCTATCTCTATGTTTTGTTTCCTCTTGATGTAGCCCTAACAGTGACTGGCGAGAAACACTTTCATGGAAAGGGGTTGCCAGGCTTCCCAAATATGCGAATCTCCAGAAATCTCAGGAAATATTTTTTCACCCAAACAGGATGATACTTTCAGGTAATGATCAGTACACTAAGGCGACTTGGTTCCCCAAATTTCGTTCTTCTATGTTGAAGCGTTCGTTTCCAGTAACAGTTTGAATTTTTAGGTTTCACTCTGTTTTCTCCTATATTGATAGATGTATTTGGAACTCTAAATCCAACACGGTTTGTGCTAGCTTCTTGAAACTTGACACAATAAAGTAGTTTGACGTTCTATCTCTATGTTTTGTTTCCTGTTGATGTAGCCCTAACAGTGACTGGCGAGAAACACTTTCATGGAAAGGGGTTGCCAGGCTTCCCAAAATTACGAATCTCCAGAAATCTCAGCAAATATTTTTTCACCCAAACAGGATGATACTTTCAGGTAATGATCAGTACACTAAGGCGACTTGGTTCCCCAAATTTCGTTCTTCTATGTTGAAGCGTTCGTTTCCAGTAACAGTTTGAATTTTTAGGTTTCACTCTGTTTTCTCCTATATTGATAGATGTATTTGGAACTCTAAATCCAACACGGTTTGTGCTAGCTTCTTGAAACTTGACACAATAAAGTAGTTTCACGTTCTATCTCTATGTTTTGTTTCCTCTTGATGTAGCCCTAAGCAGTGACTGGCGAGAAACACTTTCATGGAAAGGGGTTGCCAGGCTTCCCAAAATTACGAATCTCCAGAAATCTCAGCAAATATTTTTTCACCCAAACAGGATGATACTTTCAGGTAATGATCAGTACACTAAGGCGACTTGGTTCCCCAAATTTCGTTCTTCTATGTTGAAGCGTTCGTTTCCAGTAACAGTTTGAATTTTTAGGTTTCACTCTGTTTTCTCCTATATTGATAGATGTATTTGGAACTCTAAATCCAACACGGTTTGTGCTAGCTTCTTGAAACTTGACACAATAAAGTAGTTTCACGTTCTATCTCTATGTTTTGTTTCCTCTTGATGTAGCCCTAAGCATTGACTGGCGAGAAACACTTTCATGGAAAGGGGTGGCTTCCCAAAATTACGAATCTCCAGAAATCTCAGCAAATATTTTTTCACCCAAACTGGATGATACTTTCAGGTAATGATCACTACACTAACGCGACTTGGTTCCCCAAATTTCGTTCTTCTATGTTGAAGCGTTCGTTTCCAGTAACAGTTTGAATTTTTAGGTTTCACTCTGTTTTCTCCTATATTGATAGATGTATTTGGAACTCTAAATCCAACACGGTTTGTACTAGCTTCTGGAAACTTGACACAATAAAGCAGTTTCACGTTCTATCTCTATGTTTTGTTTCCTCTTGATGTAGCCCTAAGCAGTGACTGGCAAAAAACACTTTCATGGAAAGGGGTTGCCAGGCTTCCCAAAATTACGAATCTCCAGAAATCTCAGCAAATATTTTTTCACCCAAACTGGATGATACTTTCAGGTAATGATCAGTACACTAAGGCGACTTGGTTCCCCAAATGTCGTTCTTCTATGTTGAAGCGTTCGTTTCCAGTAACAGTTTGAATTTTTAGGTTTCACTCTGTTTTCTCCTATATTGATAGATGTATTTGGAACTCTAAATCCAACACGGTTTGTGCTAGCTTCTTGAAACTTGACACAATAAAGTAATTTCACGTTCTATCTCTATGTTTTGTTTCCTCTTGATGTAGCCCCAAGCAGTGACTGAGGAGAAACACTTTCATGGAAAGGGGTTGCCAAGCTTCCTAAAATTACAAATCTCCAGAAATCTCAGCAAATATTTTTTCACCCAAACTGGATGATACTTTCAGGTAATGATCAGTACACTAAGGCGACTTGGTTCCCCAAATTTCGTTCTTCTATGTTGAAGCGTTCGTTTCCAGTAACAGTTTGAATTTTTAGGTTTCACTCTGTTTTCTCCTATATTGATAGATGTATTTGGAACTCTGAATCCAACAAGGTTTGTGCTAGGTTCTTGAAACTTGACACAATAAAGTAGTTTCACGTTCTATCTCTATGTTTTGTTTCCTCTTGATGTAGCCCTAACAGTGACTGGGGAGAAACACTTTCATGGAAAGGGGTTGCCAGGCTTCCCAAATATACGAATCTAGAGAAATCTCAGCAAATATTTTTTCACCCAAACAGGATGATACTTTCAGGTAATGATCAGTACACTAAGGCGACTTGGTTCCCCAAATTTCGTTCTTCTATGTTGAAGCGTTTGTTTCCAGTAACAGTTTGAATTTTTAGGTTTCACTCTGTTTTCTCCTATATTGATAGATGTATTTGGAATTCTGAATCCAACAAGGTTTGTGCTAGGTTCTTGAAACTTGACACAATAAAGTAGTTTCACGTTCTATCTCTATGTTTTGTTTCCTCTTGATGTAGCCCTAACAGTGACTGGCGAGAAACACTTTCATGGAAATGGGTTGCCAGGCTTCCCAAATATACGAATCTCCAGAAATCTCAGGAAATATTTTTTCACCCAAACAGGATGATACTTTCCGGTAATGATCAGTACACTAAGGCGACTTGGTTCCCCAAATTTCGTTCTTCTATGTTGAAGCGTTCGTTTCCAATAACAGTTTGAATTTTTAGGTTTCACTCTGTTTTCTCCTATATTGATAGATGTATTTGGAACTCTAAATCCAACACGGTTTGTGCTAGCTTCTTGAAACTTGACACAATAAAGCAGTTTCACGTTCTATCTCTATGTTTTGTTTCCTCTTGATGTAGCCCTAAGCAGTGACTGGCGAGAAACAATTTCATGGAAAGGGGTGGCTTCCCAAAATTACGAATCTCCAGAAATCTCAGCAAATATTTTTCACCCAAACTGGATGATACTTTCAGGTAATGATCACTACACTAACGCGACTTGGTTCCCCAAATTTCGTTCTTCTATGTTGAAGCGTTCGTTTCCAGTAACAGTTTGAATTTTTAGGTTTCACTCTGTTTTCTCCTATATTGATAGATGTATTTGGAACTCTAAATCCAACACGGTTTGTGCTAGCTTCTGGAAACTTGACACAATAAAGCAGTTTCACGTTCTATCTCTATGTTTTGTTTCCTCTTGATGTAGCCCTAAGCAGTGACTGGCAAAAAACACTTTCATGGAAAGGGGTTGCCAGGCTTCCCAAAATTACGAATCTCCAGAAATCTCAGCTAATATTTTTTCACCCAAACTGGATGATACTTTCAGGTAATGATCAGTACACTAAGGCGACTTGGTTCCCCAAATGTCGTTCTTCTATGTTGAAGCGTTCGTTTCCAGTAACAGTTTGAATTTTTAGGTTTCACTCTGTTTTCTCCTATATTGATAGATGTATTTGGAACTCTAAATCCAACACGGTTTGTGCTAGCTTCTTGAAACTTGACACAATAAAGTAGTTTCACGTTCTATCTCTATGTTTTGTTTCCTCTTGATGTAGCCCTAACAGTGACTGGCGAGAAACACTTTCATGGAAAGGGGTTGCCAGGCTTCCCAAAATTACGAATCTCCAGAAATCTCAGCAAATATTTTTTCACCCAAACTGGATGATACTTTCAGGTAATGATCAGTACACTAAGGCGACTTGGTTCCCCAAATTTCGTTCTTCTATGTTGAAGCGTTCGCTTCCAGTAACAGTTTGAATTTTTAGGTTTCACTCTGTTTTCTCCTATATTGATAGATGTATTTGGAACTCTAAATCCAACACGGTTTGTGCTAGCTTCTTGAAACTTGACACAATAAAGTAGTTTCACGTTCTATCTCTATGTTTTGTTTCCTCTTGATGTAGCCCTAAGCATTGACTGGCGAGAAACACTTTCATGGAAAGGGGTGGCTCCCCAAAATTACGAATCTCCAGAAATCTCAGCAAATATTTTTTCACCCAAACTGGATGATACTTTCAGGTAATGATCACTACACTAACGCGACTTGGTTCCCCAAATTTCGTTCTTCTATGTTGAAGCGTTCGTTTCCAGTAACAGTTTGAATTTTTAGGTTTCTCTCTGTTTTCTCCTATATTGATAGATGTATTTGGAACTCTAAATCCAACACGGTTTGTGCTAGCTTCTTGAAACTTGACACAATAAAGTAGTTTCACGTTCTATCTCTATGTTTTGTTTCCTCTTGATGTAGCCCTAACAGTGACTGGCGAGAAACACTTTCATGGAAAGGGGTTGCCAGGCTTCCCAAAATTACGAATCTCCAGAAATCTCAGCAAATATTTTTTCACCCAAAGAGGATGATACTTTCAGGTAATGATCAGTACACTAAGGTGACTTGGTTCCCCAAATTTCGTTCTTCTATGTTGAAGCGTTCGTTTCCAGTAACAGTTTGAATTTTTAGGTTTCACTCTGTTTTCTCCTATATTGATAGATGTATTTGGAACTCTAAATCCAACACGGTTTGTGCTAGCTTCTTGAAACTTGACACAATAAAGTAGTTTCACGTTCTATCTCTATGTTTTGTTTCCTCTTGATGTAGCACTAAGCAGTGACTGGCGAGAAACACTTTCATGGAAAGGGGTTGCCAGGCTTCCCAAAATTACGAATCTCCAGAAATCTCAGCAAATATTTTTTCACCCAAACAGGATGATACTTTCAGGTAATGATCAGTACACTAAGGCGACTTGGTTCCCCAAATTTCGTTCTTCTATGTTGAAGCGTTCGTTTCCAGTAACAGTTTGAATTTTTAGGTTTCACTCTGTTTTCTCCTATATTGATAGATGTATTTGGAACTCTAAATCCAACACGGTTTGTGCTAGCTTCTTGAAACTTGACACAATAAAGTAGTTTCACGTTCTATCTCTATGTTTTGTTTCCTCTTGATGTAGCCCTAAGCATTGACTGGCGAGAAACATTTTCATGGAAAGGGGTGGCTTCAAAAAATTACGAATCTCCAGAAATCGCAGCAAATATTTTTTCACCCAAACTGGATGATACTTTCAGGTAATGATCAGTACACTAAGGCGACTTGGTTCCCCAAATTTCGTTCTTCTATGTTGAAGCGTTCGTTTCCAGTAACAGTTTGAATTTTTAGGTTTCACTCTGTTTTCTCCTATATTGATAGATGTATTTGGAACTCTAAATCCAACACGGTTTGTGCTAGCTTCTGGAAACTTGACACAATAAAGCAGTTTCACGTTCTATCTCTATGTTTTGTTTCCTCTTGATGTAGCCCTAAGCAGTGACTGGCAAAAAACACTTTCATGGAAAGGGGTTGCCAGGCTTCCCAAAATTACGAATCTCCAGAAATCTCAGCAAATATTTTTTCACCCAAACTGGATGATACTTTCAGGTAATGATCAGTACACTAAGGCGACTTGGTTCCCCAAATGTCGTTCTTCTATGTTGAAGCGTTCGTTTCCAGTAACAGTTTGAATTTTTAGGTTTCACTCTGTTTTCTCCTATATTGATAGATGTATTTGGAACTCTAAATCCAACACGGTTTGTGCTAGCTTCTTGAAACTTGACACAATAAAGTAGTTTCACGTTCTGTCTCTATGTTTTGTTTCCTCTTGATGTAGCCCTAACAGTGACTGGCGAGAAACACTTTCATGGAAAGGGTTTGCCAGGCTTCCCAAATATACGAATCTCCAGAAATCTCAGCAAATATTTTTTCACCCAAACAGGATGATACTTTCAGGTAATGATCAGTACACTAAGGTGACTTGGTTCCCCAAATTTCATTCTTCTATGTTGAAGCGTTCGTTTCCAGTAACAGTTTGAATTTTTAGGTTTCACTCTGTTTTCTCCTATATTGATAGATGTATTTGGAACTCTAAATCCAACACGGTTTGTGCTAGCTTCTTGAAACTTGACACAATAAAGTAGTTTCACGTTCTATGTCTATGTTTTGTTTCCTCTTGATGTAGCCCTAAGCAGTGACTGGCGAGAAACACTTTCATGGAAAGGGGTTGCCAGGCTTCCCAAAATTACGAATCTCCAGAAATCTCAGCAAATATTTTTTCACCCAAACAGGATGATACTTTCAGGTAATGATCAGTACACTAAGGCGACTTGGTTCCCCAAATTTCGTTCTTCTATGTTGAAGCGTTCGTTTCCAGTAACAGTTTGAATTTTTAGGTTTCACTCTGTTTTCTCCTATATTGATAGATGTATTTGGAACTCTAAATCCAACACGGTTTGTGCTAGCTTCTTGAAACTTGACACAATAAATTAGTTTCATGTTCTATCTCTATGTTTTGTTTCCTCTTGATGTAGCCCTAAGCATTGACTGGCGAGAAACACTTTCATGGAAAGGGGTGGCTTCCCAAAATTACGAATCTCCAGAAATCTCAGCAAATATTTTTTCACCCAAACTGGATGATACTTTCAGGTAATGATCAGTACACTAAGGCGACTTGGTTCCCCAAATTTCGTTCTTCTATGTTGAAGCGTTCGTTTCCAGTAACAGTTTGAATTTTTAGGTTTCACTCTGTTTTCTCCTATATTGATAGAGGTATTTGGTACTCTGAATCCAACACGGTTTGTGCTAGCTTCTTGAAACTTGACACAATAAAGTAGTTTCACGTTCTATCTCTATGTTTTGTTTCCTCTTGATGTAGCCCTAACAGTGACTGGCGAGAAACACTTTCATGGAAAGGGGTTGCCAGGCTTCCCAAAATTACGAATCGCCAGAAATCTCAGCAAATATTTTTTTCACCCAAACAGGATGATACTTTCAGGTAATGATCAGTACACTAAGGCGACTTGGTTCCCCAAATTTCGTTCTTCTATGTTGAAGCGTTCGCTTCCAGTAACAGTTTGAATTTTTAGGTTTCACTCTGTTTTCTCCTATATTTATAGATGTATTTGGAACTCTAAATCCAACACGGTTTGTGCTAGCTTCTTGAAACTTGACACAATAAAGTAGTTTCACGTTCTATCTCTATGTTTTGTTTCCTCTTGATGTAGCCCTAAGCATTGACTGGCGAGAAACACTTTCATGGAAAGGGGTGGCTTCCCAAAATTACGAATCTCCAGAAATCTCAGCAAATATTTTTTCACCCAAACTGGATGATACTTTCAGGTAATGATCACTACACTAACGCGACTTGGTTCCCCAAATTTCGTTCTTCTATGTTGAAGCGTTCGTTTCCAGTAACAGTTTGAATTTTTAGGTTTCACTCTGTTTTCTCCTATATTGATAGATGTATTTGGAACTCTAAATCCAACACGGTTTGTGCTAGCTTCTGGAAACTTGACACAATAAAGCAGTTTCACGTTCTATCTCTATGTTTTGTTTCCTCTTGATGTAGCCCTAAGCAGTGACTGGCAAAAAACACTTTCATGGAAAGGGGTTGCCAGGCTTCCCAAAATTACGAATCTCCAGAAATCTCAGCTAATATTTTTTCACCCAAACTGGATGATACTTTCAGGTAATGATCAGTACACTAAGGCGACTTGGTTCCCCAAATGTCGTTCTTCTATGTTGAAGCGTTCGTTTCCAGTAACAGTTTGAATTTTTAGGTTTCACTCTGTTTTCTCCTATATTGATAGATGTATTTGGAACTCTAAATCCAACACGGTTTGTGCTAGCTTCTTGAAACTTGACACAATAAAGTAGTTTCACGTTCTATCTCTATGTTTTGTTTCCTCTTGATGTAGCCCTAAGCATTGACTGGCGAGAAACATTTTCATGGAAAGGGGTGGCTTCAAAAAATTACGAATCTCCAGAAATCGCAGCAAATATTTTTTCACCCAAACTGGATGATACTTTCAGGTAATGATCAGTACACTAAGGCGACTTGGTTCCCCAAATTTCGTTCTTCTATGTTGAAGCGTTCGTTTCCAGTAACAGTTTGAATTTTTAGGTTTCACTCTGTTTTCTCCTATATTGATAGATGTATTTGGAACTCTAAATCCAACACGGTTTGTGCTAGCTTCTGGAAACTTGACACAATAAAGCAGTTTCACGTTCTATCTCTATGTTTTGTTTCCTCTTGATGTAGCCCTAAGCAGTGACTGGCAAAAAACACTTTCATGGAAAGGGGTTGCCAGGCTTCCCAAAATTACGAATCTCCAGAAATCTCAGCAAATATTTTTTCACCCAAACTGGATGATACTTTCAGGTAATGATCAGTACACTAAGGCGACTTGGTTCCCCAAATGTCGTTCTTCTATGTTGAAGCGTTCGTTTCCAGTAACAGTTTGAATTTTTAGGTTTCACTCTGTTTTCTCCTATATTGATAGATGTATTTGGAACTCTAAATCCAACACGGTTTGTGCTAGCTTCTTGAAACTTGACACAATAAAGTAGTTTCACGTTCTGTCTCTATGTTTTGTTTCCTCTTGATGTAGCCCTAACAGTGACTGGCGAGAAACACTTTCATGGAAAGGGGTTGCCAGGCTTCCCAAATATACGAATCTCCAGAAATCTCAGCAAATATTTTTTCACCCAAACAGGATGATACTTTCAGGTAATGATCAGTACACTAAGGTGACTTGGTTCCCCAAATTTCATTCTTCTATGTTGAAGCGTTCGTTTCCAGTAACAGTTTGAATTTTTAGGTTTCACTCTGTTTTCTCCTATATTGATAGATGTATTTGGAACTCTAAATCCAACACGGTTTGTGCTAGCTTCTTGAAACTTGACACAATAAAGTAGTTTCACGTTCTATGTCTATGTTTTGTTTCCTCTTGATGTAGCCCTAAGCAGTGACTGGCGAGAAACACTTTCATGGAAAGGGGTTGCCAGGCTTCCCAAAATTACGAATCTCCAGAAATCTCAGCAAATATTTTTTCACCCAAACAGGATGATACTTTCAGGTAATGATCAGTACACTAAGGCGACTTGGTTCCCCAAATTTCGTTCTTCTATGTTGAAGCGTTCGTTTCCAGTAACAGTTTGAATTTTTAGGTTTCACTCTGTTTTCTCCTATATTGATAGATGTATTTGGAACTCTAAATCCAACACGGTTTGTGCTAGCTTCTTGAAACTTGACACAATAAATTAGTTTCATGTTCTATCTCTATGTTTTGTTTCCTCTTGATGTAGCCCTAAGCATTGACTGGCGAGAAACACTTTCATGGAAAGGGGTGGCTTCCCAAAATTACGAATCTCCAGAAATCTCAGCAAATATTTTTTCACCCAAACTGGATGATACTTTCAGGTAATGATCAGTACACTAAGGCGACTTGGTTCCCCAAATTTCGTTCTTCTATGTTGAAGCGTTCGTTTCCAGTAACAGTTTGAATTTTTAGGTTTCACTCTGTTTTCTCCTATATTGATAGAGGTATTTGGTACTCTGAATCCAACACGGTTTGTGCTAGCTTCTTGAAACTTGACACAATAAAGTAGTTTCACGTTCTATCTCTATGTTTTGTTTCCTCTTGATGTAGCCCTAACAGTGACTGGCGAGAAACACTTTCATGGAAAGGGGTTGCCAGGCTTCCCAAAATTACGAATCGCCAGAAATCTCAGCAAATATTTTTTTCACCCAAACAGGATGATACTTTCAGGTAATGATCAGTACACTAAGGCGACTTGGTTCCCCAAATTTCGTTCTTCTATGTTGAAGCGTTCGCTTCCAGTAACAGTTTGAATTTTTAGGTTTCACTCTGTTTTCTCCTATATTTATAGATGTATTTGGAACTCTAAATCCAACACGGTTTGTGCTAGCTTCTTGAAACTTGACACAATAAAGTAGTTTCACGTTCTATCTCTATGTTTTGTTTCCTCTTGATGTAGCCCTAAGCATTGACTGGCGAGAAACACTTTCATGGAAAGGGGTGGCTTCCCAAAATTACCAATCTCCAGAAATCTCAGCAAATATTTTTTCACCCAAACTGGATGATACTTTCAGGTAATGATCACTACACTAACGCGACTTGGTTCCCCAAATTTCGTTCTTCTATGTTGAAGCGTTCGTTTCCAGTAACAGTTTGAATTTTTAGGTTTCACTCTGTTTTCTCCTATATTGATAGATGTATTTGGAACTCTAAATCCAACACGGTTTGTGCTAGCTTCTGGAAACTTGACACAATAAAGCAGTTTCACGTTCTATCTCTATGTTTTGTTTCCTCTTGATGTAGCCCTAAGCAGTGACTGGCAAAAAACACTTTCATGGAAAGGGGTTGCCAGGCTTCCCAAAATTACGAATCTCCAGAAATCTCAGCTAATATTTTTTCACCCAAACTGGATGATACTTTCAGGTAATGATCAGTACACTAAGGCGACTTGGTTCCCCAAATGTCGTTCTTCTATGTTGAAGCGTTCGTTTCCAGTAACAGTTTGAATTTTTAGGTTTCACTCTGTTTTCTCCTATATTGATAGATGTATTTGGAACTCTAAATCCAACACGGTTTGTGCTAGCTTCTTGAAACTTGACACAATAAAGTAGTTTCACGTTCTATCTCTATGTTTTGTTTCCTCTTGATGTAGCCCTAACAGTGACTGGCGAGAAACACTTTCATGGAAAGGGGTTGCCAGGCTTCCCAAAATTACAAATCTCCAGAAATCTCAGCAAATATTTTTTCACCCAAACTGGATGATACTTTCAGGTAATGATCAGTACACTAAGGCGACTTGGTTCCCCAAATTTCGTTCTTCTATGTTGAAGCGTTCGCTTCCAGTAACAGTTTGAATTTTTAGGTTTCACTCTGTTTTCTCCTATATTGATAGATGTATTTGGAACTCTAAATCCAACACGGTTTGTGCTAGCTTCTTGAAACTTGACACAATAAAGTAGTTTCACGTTCTATCTCTATGTTTTGTTTCCTCTTGATGTAGCCCTAAGCATTGACTGGCGAGAAACACTTTCATGGAAAGGGGTGGCTCCCCAAAATTACGAATCTCCAGAAATCTCAGCAAATATTTTTTCACCCAAACTGGATGATACTTTCAGGTAATGATCACTACACTAACGCGACTTGGTTCCCCAAATTTCGTTCTTCTATGTTGAAGCGTTCGTTTCCAGTAACAGTTTGAATTTTTAGGTTTCACTCTGTTTTCTCCTATATTGATAGATGTATTTGGA
Organism: Spermophilus citellus; assembly: GCF_964194105.1. Taxonomy (NCBI): domain Eukaryota; kingdom Metazoa; phylum Chordata; class Mammalia; order Rodentia; family Sciuridae; genus Spermophilus; species Spermophilus citellus. Next base: position 110,482 of record NW_027672960.1, read on the forward strand.
ACTCTAAATCCAACACGGTTTGTGCTAGCTTCTTGAAACTTGACACAATAAAGTAGTTTCACGTTCTATCTCTATGTTTTGTTTCCTCTTGATGTAGCCCTAACAGTGACTGGCGAGAAACACTTTCATGGAAAGGGGTTGCCAGGCTTCCCAAAATTACGAATCTCCAGAAATCTCAGCAAATATTTTTTCACCCAAAGAGGATGATACTTTCAGGTAATGATCAGTACACTAAGGTGACTTGGTTCCCCAAATTTCGTTCTTCTATGTTGAAGCGTTCGTTTCCAGTAACAGTTTGAATTTTTAGGTTTCACTCTGTTTTCTCCTATATTGATAGATGTATTTGGAACTCTAAATCCAACACGGTTTGTGCTAGCTTCTTGAAACTTGACACAATAAAGTAGTTTCACGTTCTATCTCTATGTTTTGTTTCCTCTTGATGTAGCACTAAGCAGTGACTGGCGAGAAACACTTTCATGGAAAGGGGTTGCCAGGCTTCCCAAAATTACGAATCTCCAGAAATCTCAGCAAATATTTTTTCACCCAAACAGGATGATACTTTCAGGTAATGATCAGTACACTAAGGCGACTTGGTTCCCCAAATTTCGTTCTTCTATGTTGAAGCGTTCGTTTCCAGTAACAGTTTGAATTTTTAGGTTTCACTCTGTTTTCTCCTATATTGATAGATGTATTTGGAACTCTAAATCCAACACGGTTTGTGCTAGCTTCTTGAAACTTGACACAATAAAGTAGTTTCACGTTCTATCTCTATGTTTTGTTTCCTCTTGATGTAGCCCTAAGCATTGACTGGCGAGAAACATTTTCATGGAAAGGGGTGGCTTCAAAAAATTACGAATCTCCAGAAATCGCAGCAAATATTTTTTCACCCAAACTGGATGATACTTTCAGGTAATGATCAGTACACTAAGGCGACTTGGTTCCCCAAATTTCGTTCTTCTATGTTGAAGCGTTCGTTTCCAGTAACAGTTTGAATTTTTAGGTTTCACTCTGTTTTCTCCTATATTGATAGATGTATTTGGAACTCTAAATCCAACACGGTTTGTGCTAGCTTCTGGAAACTTGACACAATAAAGCAGTTTCACGTTCTATCTCTATGTTTTGTTTCCTCTTGATGTAGCCCTAAGCAGTGACTGGCAAAAAACACTTTCATGGAAAGGGGTTGCCAGGCTTCCCAAAATTACGAATCTCCAGAAATCTCAGCAAATATTTTTTCACCCAAACTGGATGATACTTTCAGGTAATGATCAGTACACTAAGGCGACTTGGTTCCCCAAATGTCGTTCTTCTATGTTGAAGCGTTCGTTTCCAGTAACAGTTTGAATTTTTAGGTTTCACTCTGTTTTCTCCTATATTGATAGATGTATTTGGAACTCTAAATCCAACACGGTTTGTGCTAGCTTCTTGAAACTTGACACAATAAAGTAGTTTCACGTTCTGTCTCTATGTTTTGTTTCCTCTTGATGTAGCCCTAACAGTGACTGGCGAGAAACACTTTCATGGAAAGGGGTTGCCAGGCTTCCCAAATATACGAATCTCCAGAAATCTCAGCAAATATTTTTTCACCCAAACAGGATGATACTTTCAGGTAATGATCAGTACACTAAGGTGACTTGGTTCCCCAAATTTCATTCTTCTATGTTGAAGCGTTCGTTTCCAGTAACAGTTTGAATTTTTAGGTTTCACTCTGTTTTCTCCTATATTGATAGATGTATTTGGAACTCTAAATCCAACACGGTTTGTGCTAGCTTCTTGAAACTTGACACAATAAAGTAGTTTCACGTTCTATGTCTATGTTTTGTTTCCTCTTGATGTAGCCCTAAGCAGTGACTGGCGAGAAACACTTTCATGGAAAGGGGTTGCCAGGCTTCCCAAAATTACGAATCTCCAGAAATCTCAGCAAATATTTTTTCACCCAAACAGGATGATACTTTCAGGTAATGATCAGTACACTAAGGCGACTTGGTTCCCCAAATTTCGTTCTTCTATGTTGAAGCGTTCGTTTCCAGTAACAGTTTGAATTTTTAGGTTTCACTCTGTTTTCTCCTATATTGATAGATGTATTTGGAACTCTAAATCCAACACGGTTTGTGCTAGCTTCTTGAAACTTGACACAATAAATTAGTTTCATGTTCTATCTCTATGTTTTGTTTCCTCTTGATGTAGCCCTAAGCATTGACTGGCGAGAAACACTTTCATGGAAAGGGGTGGCTTCCCAAAATTACGAATCTCCAGAAATCTCAGCAAATATTTTTTCACCCAAACTGGATGATACTTTCAGGTAATGATCAGTACACTAAGGCGACTTGGTTCCCCAAATTTCGTTCTTCTATGTTGAAGCGTTCGTTTCCAGTAACAGTTTGAATTTTTAGGTTTCACTCTGTTTTCTCCTATATTGATAGAGGTATTTGGTACTCTGAATCCAACACGGTTTGTGCTAGCTTCTTGAAACTTGACACAATAAAGTAGTTTCACGTTCTATCTCTATGTTTTGTTTCCTCTTGATGTAGCCCTAACAGTGACTGGCGAGAAACACTTTCATGGAAAGGGGTTGCCAGGCTTCCCAAAATTACGAATCGCCAGAAATCTCAGCAAATATTTTTTTCACCCAAACAGGATGATACTTTCAGGTAATGATCAGTACACTAAGGCGACTTGGTTCCCCAAATTTCGTTCTTCTATGTTGAAGCGTTCGCTTCCAGTAACAGTTTGAATTTTTAGGTTTCACTCTGTTTTCTCCTATATTTATAGATGTATTTGGAACTCTAAATCCAACACGGTTTGTGCTAGCTTCTTGAAACTTGACACAATAAAGTAGTTTCACGTTCTATCTCTATGTTTTGTTTCCTCTTGATGTAGCCCTAAGCATTGACTGGCGAGAAACACTTTCATGGAAAGGGGTGGCTTCCCAAAATTACGAATCTCCAGAAATCTCAGCAAATATTTTTTCACCCAAACTGGATGATACTTTCAGGTAATGATCACTACACTAACGCGACTTGGTTCCCCAAATTTCGTTCTTCTATGTTGAAGCGTTCGTTTCCAGTAACAGTTTGAATTTTTAGGTTTCACTCTGTTTTCTCCTATATTGATAGATGTATTTGGAACTCTAAATCCAACACGGTTTGTGCTAGCTTCTTGAAACTTGACACAATAAAGCAGTTTCACGTTCTATCTCTATGTTTTGTTTCCTCTTGATGTAGCCCTAAGCAGTGACTGGCAAAAAACACTTTCATGGAAAGGGGTTGCCAGGCTTCCCAAAATTACGAATCTCCAGAAATCTCAGCAAATATTTTTTCACCCAAACTGGATGATACTTTCAGGTAATGATCAGTACACTAAGGCGACTTGGTTCCCCAAATGTCGTTCTTCTATGTTGAAGCGTTCGTTTCCAGTAACAGTTTGAATTTTTAGGTTTCACTCTGTTTTCTCCTATATTGATAGATGTATTTGGAACTCTAAATCCAACACGGTTTGTGCTAGCTTCTTGAAACTTGACACAATAAAGTAATTTCACGTTCTATCTCTATGTTTTGTTTCCTCTTGATGTAGCCCCAAGCAGTGACTGAGGAGAAACACTTTCATGGAAAGGGGTTGCCAAGCTTCCTAAAATTACAAATCTCCAGAAATCTCAGCAAATATTTTTTCACCCAAACTGGATGATACTTTCAGGTAATGATCAGTACACTAAGGCGACTTGGTTCCCCAAATTTCGTTCTTCTATGTTGAAGCGTTCGTTTCCAGTAACAGTTTGAATTTTTAGGTTTCACTCTGTTTTCTCCTATATTGATAGATGTATTTGGAACTCTAAATCCAACACGGTTTGTGCTAGCTTCTTGAAACTTGACACAATAAAGCAGTTTCACGTTCTATCTCTATGTTTTGTTTCCTCTTGATGTAGCCCTAAGCAGTGACTGGCAAAAAACACTTTCATGGAAAGGGGTTGCCAGGCTTCCCAAAATTACGAATCTCCAGAAATCTCAGCAAATATTTTTTCACCCAAACTGGATGATACTTTCAGGTAATGATCAGTACACTAAGGCGACTTGGTTCCCCAAATGTCGTTCTTCTATGTTGAAGCGTTCGTTTCCAGTAACAGTTTGAATTTTTAGGTTTCACTCTGTTTTCTCCTATATTGATAGATGTATTTGGAACTCTAAATCCAACACGGTTTGTGCTAGCTTCTTGAAACTTGACACAATAAAGTAATTTCACGTTCTATCTCTATGTTTTGTTTCCTCTTGATGTAGCCCCAAGCATTGACTGAGGAGAAACACTTTCATGGAAAGGGGTTGCCAAGCTTCCTAAAATTACAAATCTCCAGAAATCTCAGCAAATATTTTTTCACCCAAACTGGATGATACTTTCAGGTAATGATCAGTACACTAAGGCGACTTGGTTCCCCAAATTTCGTTCTTCTATGTTGAAGCGTTCGTTTCCAGTAACAGTTTGAATTTTTAGGTTTCACTCTGTTTTCTCCTATATTGATAGATATATTTGGAACTCTGAATCCAACAAGGTTTGTGCTAGGTTCTTGAAACTTGACACAATAAAGTAGTTTCACGTTCTATCTCTATGTTTTGTTTCCTCTTGATGTAGCCCTAACAGTGACTGGCGAGAAACACTTTCATGGAAAGGGGTTGCCAGGCTTCCCAAATATACGAATCTCCAGAAATCTCAGCAAATATTTTTTCACCCAAACAGGATGATACTTTCAGGTAATGATCAGTACACTAAGGCGACTTGGTTCCCCAAATTTCGTTCTTCTATGTTGAAGCGTTCGTTTCCAGTAACAGTTTGAATTTTTAGGTTTCACTCTGTTTTCTCCTATATTGATAGATGTATTTGGAACTCTGAATCCAACAAGGTTTGTGCTAGGTTCTTGAAACTTGACACAATAAAGTAGTTTCACGTTCTATCTCTATGTTTTGTTTCCTCTTGATGTAGCCCTAACAGTGACTGGCGAGAAACACTTTCATGGAAAGGGGTTGCCAGGCTTCCCAAATATACGAATCTCCAGAAATCTCAGGAAATATTTTTTCACCCAAACAGGATGATACTTTCAGGTAATGATCAGTACACTAAGGCGACTTGGTTCCCCAAATTTCGTTCTTCTATGTTGAAGCGTTCGTTTCCAGTAACAGTTTGAATTTTTAGGTTTCACTCTGTTTTCTCCTATATTGATAGATGTATTTGGAACTCTAAATCCAACACGGTTTGTGCTAACTTCTGGAAACTTGACACAATAAAGCAGTTTCACGTTCTATCTCTATGTTTTGTTTCCTCTTGATGTAGCCCTAAGCAGTGACTGGCAAAAAACACTTTCATGGAAAGGGGTTGCCAGGCTTCCCAAAATTACGAATCTCCAGAAATCTCAGCAAATATTTTTTCACCCAAACTGGATGATACTGTCAGGTAATGATCAGTACACTAAGGCGACTTGGTTCCCCAAATGTCGTTCTTCTATGTTGAAGCGTTCGTTTCCAGTAACAGTTTGAATTTTTAGGTTTCACTCTGTTTTCTCCTATATTGATAGATGTATTTGGAACTCTAAATCCAACACGGTTTGTGCTAGCTTCTTGAAACTTGACACAATAAAGTAGTTTCACGTTCTATCTCTATGTTTTGTTTCCTCTTGATGTAGCCCTAACAGTGACTGGCGAGAAACACTTTCATGGAAAAGGGTTGCCAAGCTTCCTAAAATTACAAATCTCCAGAAATCTCAGCAAATATTTTTTCACCCAAACTGGATGATACTTTCAGGTAATGATCAGTACACTAAGGCGACTTGGTTCCCCAAATTTCGTTCTTCTATGTTGAAGCGTTCGTTTCCAGTAACAGTTTGAATTTTTAGGTTTCACTCTGTTTTCTCCTATATTGATAGATGTATTTGGAACTCTGAATCCAACAAGGTTTGTGCTAGGTTCTTGAAACTTGACACAATAAAGTAGTTTCACGTTCTATCTCTATGTTTTGTTTCCTCTTGATGTAGCCCTAACAGTGACTGGCGAGAAACACTTTCATGGAAAGGGGTTGCCAGGCTTCCCAAATATACGAATCTCCAGAAATCTTAGCAAATATTTTTTCACCCAAACAGGATGATACTTTCAGGTAATGATCAGTACACTAAGGCGACTTGGTTCCCCAAATTTCGTTCTTCTATGTTGAAGCGTTCGTTTCCAGTAACAGTTTGAATTTTTAGGTTTCACTCTGTTTTCTCCTATATTGATAGATGTATTTGGAACTCTAAATCCAACACGGTTTGTGCTAGCTTCTTGAAACTTGACACAATAAAGTAATTTCACGTTCTATCTCTATGTTTTGTTTCCTCTTGATGTAGCCCCAAGCAGTGACTGAGGAGAAACACTTTCATGGAAAGGGGTTGCCAAGCTTCCTAAAATTACAAATCTCCAGAAATCTCAGCAAATATTTTTTCACCCAAACTGGATGATACTTTCAGGTAATGATCAGTACACTAAGGCGACTTGGTTCCCCAAATTTCGTTCTTCTATGTTGAAGCGTTCGTTTCCAGTAACAGTTTGAATTTTTAGGTTTCACTCTGTTTTCTCCTATATTGATAGATGTATTTGGAACTCTGAATCCAACAAGGTTTGTGCTAGGTTCTTGAAACTTGACACAATAAAGTAGTTTCACGTTCTATCTCTATGTTTTGTTTCCTCTTGATGTAGCCCTAACAGTGACTGGCGAGAAACACTTTCATGGAAAGGGGTTGCCAGGCTTCCCAAATATACGAATCTCCAGAAATCTCAGCAAATATTTTTTCACCCAAACAGGATGATACTTTCAGGTAATGATCAGTACACTAAGGCGACTTGGTTCCCCAAATTTCGTTCTTCTATGTTGAAGCGTTCGTTTCCAGTAACAGTTTGAATTTTTAGGTTTCACTCTGTTTTCTCCTATATTGATAGATGTATTTGGAACTCTGAATCCAACAAGGTTTGTGCTAGGTTCTTGAAACTTGACACAATAAAGTAGTTTCACGTTCTATCTCTATGTTTTGTTTCCTCTTGATGTAGCCCTAACAGTGACTGGCGATAAACACTTTCATGGAAAGGGGTTGCCAGGCTTCCCAAATATACGAATCTCCAGAAATCTCAGGAAATATTTTTTCACCCAAACAGGATGATACTTTCAGGTAATGATCAGTACACTAAGGCGACTTGGTTCCCCAAATTTCGTTCTTCTATGTTGAAGCGTTCGTTTCCAATAACAGTTTGAATTTTTAGGTTTCACTCTGTTTTCTCCTATATTGATAGATGTATTTGGAACTCTAAATCCAACACGGTTTGTGCTAGCTTCTTGAAACTTGACACAATAAAGTAGTTTCACGTTCTATCTCTATGTTTTGTTTCCTCTTGATGTAGCCCTAAGCAGTGACTGGCGAGAAACACTTTCATGGAAAGGGGTGGCTTCCCAAAATTACGAATCTCCAGAAATCGCAGCAAATATTTTTTCACCCAAACTGGATGATACTTTCAGGTAATGATCACTACACTAAGGCGACTTGGTTCCCCAAATTTCGTTCTTCTATGTTGAAGCGTTCGTTTCCAGTAACAGTTTGAATTTTTAGGTTTCACTCTGTTTTCTCCTATATTGATAGATGTATTTGGAACTCTGAATACAACACGGTTTGTGCTAGCTTCTTGAAACTTGACACAATAAAGTAGTTTCACGTTCTATCTCTATGTTTTGTTTCCTCTTGATGTAGCCCTAAGCAGTGACTGGCGAGAAACACTTTCATGGAAAGGGGTTGCCAGGCTTCCCAAAATTACGAATCTCCAGAAATCTCAGCAAATATTTTTTCACCCAAACAGGATGATACTTTCAGGTAATGATCAGTACACTAAGGCGACTTGGTTCCCCAAATTTCGTTCTTCTATGTTGAAGCGTTCGTTTCCAGTAACAGTTTGAATTTTTAGGTTTCACTCTGTTTTCTCCTATATTGATAGATGTATTTGGAACTCTAAATCCAACACGGTTTGTGCTAGCTTCTTGAAACTTGACACAATAAAGTAGTTTCACGTTCTATCTCTATGTTTTGTTTCCTCTTGATGTAGCCCTAACAGTGACAGGTGAGAAACACTTTCATGTAAAGGGGTTGCCAGGCTTCCCAAATATACGAATCTCTAGAAATCTCAGGAAATATTTTTTCACCCACACAGGATGATACTTTCAGGTAATGATCAGTACACTAAGGCGACTTGGTTCCCCAAATTTCGTTCTTCTATGTTGAAGCATTCGCTTCCAGTAACAGTTTGAATTTTTAGGTTTCACTCTGTTTTCTCCTATATTGATAGATGTATTTGGAACTCTAAATCCAACACGGTTTGTGCTAGCTTCTTGAAACTTGACACAATAAAGTAGTTTCACGTTCTATCTCTATGTTTTGTTTCCTCTTGATGTAGCCCTAAGCATTGACTGGCGAGAAACACTTTCATGGAAAGGGGTGGCTTCCCAAAATTACGAATCTCCAGAAATCTCAGCCAATATTTTTTCACCCAAACTGGATGATACTTTCAGGTAATGATCACTACACTAACGCGACTTGGTTCCCCAAATTTCGTTCTTCTATGTTGAAGCGTTCGTTTCCAGTAACAGTTTGAATTTTCATGTTTCACTCTGTTTTCTCCTATATTGATAGATGTATTTGGAACTCTAAATCCAACACGGTTTGTGCTAGCTTCTTGAAACTTGACACAATAAAGTAGTTTCACGTTCTCTCTCTATGTTTTGTTTCCTCTTGATGTAGCCCTAACAGTGACTGGCGAGAAACACTTTCATTGAAAGGGGTTGCCAGGCTTCCCAAAATTACGAATCTCCAGAAATCTCAGCAAATATTTTTTCACCCAAACTGGATGATACTTTCAGGTAATGATCAGTACACTAAGGCGACTTGGTTCCCCAAATGTCGTTCTTCTATGTTGAAGCGTTCGTTTCCAGTAACAGTTTGAATTTTTAGGTTTCACTCTGTTTTCTCCTATATTGATAGATGTATTTGGAACTCTAAATCCAACACGGTTTGTGCTAGCTTCTTGAAACTTGACACAATAAAGTAGTTTCACGTTCTATCTCTATGTTTTGTTTCCTCTTGATGTAGCCCTAAGCATTGACTGGCGAGAAACACTTTCATGGAAAGGAGTGGCTTCCCAAAATTACGAATCTCCAGAAATCTCAGCAAATATTTTTTCACCCAAACTGGATGATACTTTCAGGTAATGATCACTACACTAACGCGACTTGGTTCCCCAAATTTCGTTCTTCTATGTTGAAGCGTTCGTTTCCAGTAACAGTTTGAATTTTTAGGTTTCACTCTGTTTTCTCCTATATTGATAGATGTATTTGGAACTCTAAATCCAACACGGTTTGTGCTAGCTTCTGGAAACTTGACACAATAAAGCAGTTTCACGTTCTATCTCTATGTTTTGTTTCCTCTTGATGTAGCCCTAAGCAGTGACTGGCAAAAAACACTTTCATGGAAAGGGGTTGCCAGGCTTCCCAAAATTACGAATCTCCAGAAATCTCAGCAAATATTTTTTCACCCAAACTGGATGATACTTTCAGGTAATGATCAGTACACTAAGGCGACTTGGTTCCCGAAATGTCGTTCTTCTATGTTGAAGCGTTCGTTTCCAGTAACAGTTTGAATTTTTAGGTTTCACTCTGTTTTCTCCTATATTGATAGATGTATTTGGAACTCTAAATCCAACACGGTTTGTGCTAGCTTCTTGAAACTTGACACAATAAAGTAATTTCACGTTCTATCTCTATGTTTTGTTTCCTCTTGATGTAGCCCCAAGCAGTGACTGAGGAGAAACACTTTCATGGAAAGGGGTTGCCAAGCTTCCTAAAATTACAAATCTCCAGAAATCTCAGCAAATATTTTTTCACCCAAACTGAATGATAGTTTCAGGTAATGATCAGTACACTAAGGCGACTTGGTTCCCCAAATTTCGTTCTTCTATGTTGAAGCGTTCGTTTCCAGTAACAGTTTGAATTTTTAGGTTTCACTCTGTTTTCTCCTATATTGATAGATGTATTTGGAACTCTAAATCCAACACGGTTTGTGCTAGCTTCTGGAAACTTGACACAATAAAGTAGTTTCACGTTCTATCTCTATGTTTGTTTCCTCTTGATGTAGCCCTAAGCATTGACTGGCGAGAAACACTTTCATGGAAAGGGGTGGCTTACCAAAATTACGAATCTCCAGAAATCTCAGCAAATATTTTTTCACCCAAACTGGATGATACTTTCAGGTAATGATCAGTACACTAAGGCGACTTGGTTCCCCAAATGTCGTTCTTCTATGTAGAAGCGTTCGTTTCCAGTAACAGTTTGAATTTTTAGGTTTCACTCTGTTTTCTCCTATATTGATAGATGTATTTGGAACTCCAAATCCAACACGGTTTGTGCTAGCTTCTTGAAACTTGACACAATAAAGTAGTTTCACGTTCTATCTCTATGTTTTGTTTCCTCTTGATGTAGCCCTAACAGTGACTGGCGAGAAACACTTTCATGGAAAGGGGTTGCCAGGCTTCCCAAATATACGAATCTCCAGAAATCTCAGGAAATATTTTTTCACCCAAACAGGATGATACTTTCAGGTAATGATCAGTACACTAAGGCAACTTGGTTCCCCAAATTTCGTTCTTCTATGTTGAAGCGCTCGTTTCCAGTAACAGTTTGAATTTTTAGGTTTCACTCTGTTTTCTCCTATATTGATAGATGTATTTGGAACACTAAATCCAACACGGTTTGTGCTAGCTTCTTGAAACTTGACACAATAAAGTAGTTTCACGTTCTATCTTTATGTTTTGTTTCCTCTTGATGTAGCCCTAAGCAGTGACTGGCGATAAACACTTTCATGGAAAGGGGTGGCTTCCCAAAATTACGAATCTCCAGAAATCTCAGCAAATATTTTTTCACCCAAACTGGATGATACTTTCAGGTAATGATCAGTACACTAAGGCGACTTGGTTCCCCAAATTTCGTTCTTCTATGTTGAAGCGTTCGTTTCCAGTAACAGTTTGAATTTTTAGGTTTCACTCTGTTTTCTCCTATATTGATAGATGTATTTGGAACTCTAAATCCAACACGGTTTGTGCTAGCTTCTGGAAACTTGACACAATAAAGCAGTTTCACGTTCTATCTCTATGTTTTGTTTCCTCTTGATGTAGCCCTAAGCAGTGACTGGCAAGAAACACTTTCATGGAAAGGGGTTGCCAGGCTTCCCAAAATTACGAATCTCCAGAAATCTCAGCAAATATTTTTTCACCCAAACTGGATGATACTTTCAGGTAATGATCACTACACTAATGCGACTTGGTTCCCCAAATGTCGTTCTTCTATGTTGAAGCGTTCGTTTCCAGTAACAGTTTGAATTTTTAGGTTTCACTCTGTTTTCTCCTATATTGATAGATGTATTTGGAACTCTAAATCCAACACGGTTTGTGCTAGCTTCTGGAAACTTGACACAATAAAATAGTTTCACGTTCTATCTCTATGTTTTGTTTCCTCTTGATGTAGCCCTAAGCATTGACTGGCGAGAAACACTTTCATGGAAAGGGGTGGCTTCCCAAAATTACGAATCTCCAGAAATCACAGCAAATATTTTTTCACCCAAACTGGATGATACTTTCAGGTAATGATCAGTACACTAAGGCGACTTGGTTCCCCAAATTTCGTTCTTCTATGTTGAAGCGTTCGTTTCCAGTAACAGTTTGAATTTTTAGGTTTCACTCTGTTTTCTCCTATATTGATAGAGGTATTTGGAACTCTAAATCCAACACGGTTTGTGCTAGCTTCTTGAAACTTGACACAATAAAGTAGTTTCACGTTCTATCTCTATGTTTTGTTTCCTCTTGATGTAGCCCTAAGCATTGACTGGCGAGAAACACTTTCATGGAAAGGGGTGCCTTCCCAAAATTACGAATCTCCAGAAATCTCAGCAAATATTTTTTCACCCAAACTGGATGATACTTTCAGGTAATGATCACTACACTAAGGCGACTTGGTTCCCCAAATTTCGTTCTTCTATGTTGAAGCGTTCGTTTCCAGTAACAGTTTGAATTTTTAGGTTTCACTCTGTTTTCTCCTATATTGATAGATGTATTTGGAACTCTAAATCCAACACGGTTTGTGCTAGCTTCTTGAAACTTGACACAATAAAGCAGTTTCACGTTCTATCTCTATGTTTTGTTTCCTCTTGATGTAGACCTAAGCAGTGACTGGCAAAAAACACTTTCATGGAAAGGGGTTGCCAGGCTTCCCAAAATTACGAATCTCCAGAAATCTCAGCAAATATTTTTTCACCCAAACTGGATGATAATTTCAGGTAATGATCAGTACACTAAGGCGACTTGGTTCCCCAAATGCCGTTCTTCTATGTTGAAGCGTTCGTTTCCAGTAACAGTTTGAATTTTTAGGTTTCACTCTGTTTTCTCCTATATTGATAGATGTATTTGGAACTCTAAATCCAACACGGTTTGTGCTAGCTTCTTGAAACTTGACACAATAAAGTAATTTCACGTTCTATCTCTATGTTTTGTTTCCTCTTGATGTAGCCCCAAGCAGTGACTGAGGAGAAACACTTTCATGGAAAGGGGTTGCCAAGCTTCCTAAAATTACAAATCTCCAGAAATCTCAGCAAATATTTTTTCACCCAAACTGGATGATACTTTCAGGTAATGATCAGTACACTAAGGCGACTTGGTTCCCCAAATTTCGTTCTTCTATGTTGAAGCGTTCGTTTCCAGTAACAGTTTGAATTTTTAGGTTTCACTCTGTTTTCTCCTATATTGATAGATGTATTTGGAACTCTGAATCCAACAAGGTTTGTGCTAGGTTCTTGAAACTTGACACAATAAAGTAGTTTCACGTTCTATCTCTATGTTTTGTTTCCTCTTGATGTAGCCCTAACAGTGACTGGCGAGAAACACTTTCATGGAAAGGGGTTGCCAGGCTTCCCAAATATACGAATCTCCAGAAATCTCAGCAAATATTTTTTCACCCAAACAGGATGATACTTTCAGGTAATGATCATTACACTAAGGCGACTTGGTTCCCCAAATGTCGTTCTTCTATGTTGAAGCGTTCGTTTCCAGTAACAGTTTGAATTTTTAGGTTTCACTCTGTTTTCTCCTATATTGATAGATGTATTTGGAACTCTAAATCCAACACGGTTTGTGCTAGCTTCTTGAAACTTGACACAATAAAGTAGTTTCACGTTCTATCTCTATGTTTTGTTTCCTCTTGATGTAGCCGTAAGCAGTGACTGGCAAGAAACACTTTCATGGAAAGGGGTTGCCAGGCTTCCCAAAATTACGAATCTCCAGAAATCTCAGCAAATATTTTTTCACCCAAAGAGGATGATACTTTCAGGTAATGATCAGTACACTAAGGCGACTTGGTTCCCCAAATTTCGTTCTTCTATGTTGAAGCGTTCGTTTCCAGTAACAGTTTGAATTTTTAGGTTTCACTCTGTTTTCTCCTATATTGATAGAGGTATTTGGAACTCTGAATCCAACACGGTTTGTGCTAGCTTCTTGAAACTTGACCCAATAAAGTAGTTTCACGTTCTATCTCTATGTTTTGTTTCCTCTTGATGTAGCCCTAACAGTGACTGGCGATAAACACTTTCATGGAAAGGGGTTGCCAGGCTTCCCAAAATTACGAATCTCCAGAAATCTCAGCAAATATTTTTTCACCCAAACAGGATGATACTTTCAGGTAATGATCAGTACACTAAGGCGACTTGGTTCCCCAAATTTCGTTCTTCTATGTTGAAGCATTCGCTTCCAGTAACAGTTTGAATTTTTAGGTTTCACTCTGTTTTCTCCTATATTGATAGATGTATTTGGAACTCTAAATCCAACACGGTTTGTGCTAGCTTCTTGAAACTTGACACAATAAAGTAGTTTCACGTTCTATCTCTATATTTTGTTTCCTCTTGATGTAGCCCTAAGCATTGACTGGCGAGAAACACTTTCATGGAAAGGGGTGGCTTCCCAAAATTACGAATCTCCAGAAATCTCAGCAAATATTTTTTCACCCAAGCTGGATGATACTTTCAGGTAATGATCACTACACTAACGCGACTTGGTTCCCCAAATTTCATTCTTCTATGTTGAAGCGTTCGTTTCCAGTAACAGTTTGAATTTTTAGGTTTCACTCTGTTTTCTCCTATATTGATAGATGTATTTGGAACTCTAAATCCAACACGGTTTGTGCTAGCTTCTGGAAACTTGACACAATAAAGCAGTTTCACGTTCTATCTCTATGTTTTGTTTCCTCTTGATGTAGCCCTAAGCAGTGACTGGCAAAAAACACTTTCATGGAAAGGGGTTGCCAGGCTTCCCAAAATTACGAATCTCCAGAAATCTCAGCAAATATTTTTTCACCCAAACTGGATGATACTTTCAGGTAATGATCAGTACACTAAGGCGACTTGGTTCCCCAAATGTCGTTCTTCTATGTTGAAGCGTTCGTTTCCAGTAACAGTTTGAATTTTTAGGTTTCACTCTGTTTTCTCCTATATTGATAGATGTATTTGGAACTCTAAATCCAACACGGTTTGTGCTAGCTTCTTGAAACTTGACACAATAAAGTAATTTCACGTTCTATCTCTATGTTTTGTTTCCTCTTGATGTAGCCCCAAGCAGTGACTGAGGAGAAACACTTTCATGGAAAGGGGTTGCCAAGCTTCCTAAAATTACAAATCTCCAGAAATCTCAGCAAATATTTTTTCACCCAAACTGGATGATACTTTCAGGTAATGATCAGTACACTAAGGCGACTTGGTTCCCCAAATATCGTTCTTCTATGTTGAAGCGTTCGTTTCCAGTAACAGTTTGAATTTTTAGGTTTCACTCTGTTTTCTCCTATATTGATAGATGTATTTGGAACTCTAAATCCAACACGGTTTGTGCTAGCTTCTTGAAACTTGACACAATAAAGTAATTTCACATTCTATCTCTATGTTTTGTTTCCTCTTGATGTAGCCCTAACAGTGACTGGCGAGAAACACTTTCATGGAAAGGGGTTGCCAGGCTTCCCAAATATACGAATCTCCAGAAATCTCAGGAAATATTTTTTCACCCAAACTGGATGATACTTTCAGGTAATGATCAGTACACTAAGGCGACTTGGTTCCCCAAATGTCGTTCTTCTATGTTGAAGCGTTCGTTTCCAGTAACAGTTTGAATTTTTAGGTTTCACTCTGTTTTCTCCTATATTGATAGATGTATTTGGAACTCTAAATCCAACACGGTTTGTGCTAGCTTCTTGAAACTTGACACAATAAAATAGTTTCACGTTCTATCTCTATGTTTTGTTTCCTCTTGATGTAGCCCTAAGCATTGACTGGAGAGAAACACTTTCATGGAAAGGGGTGGCTTCCCAAAATTACGAATCTCCAGAAATCACAGCAAATATTTTTTCACCCAAACTGGATGATACTTTCAGGTAATGATCAGTACACTAAGGCGACTTGGTTCCCCAAATTTCGTTCTTCTATGTTGAAGCGTTCGTTTCCAGTAACAGTTTGAATTTTTAGGTTTCACTCTGTTTTCTCCTATATTGATAGAGGTATTTGGAACTCTAAATCCAACACGGTTTGTGCTAGCTTCTTGAAACTTGACACAATAAAGTAGTTTCACGTTCTATCTCTATGTTTTGTTTCCTCTTGATGTAGCCCTAAGCATTGACTGGCGAGAAACACTTTCATGGAAAGGGGTGCCTTCCCAAAATTACGAATCTCCAGAAATCTCAGCAAATATTTTTTCACCCAAACTGGATGATACTTTCAGGTAATGATCACTACACTAACGCGACTTGGTTCCCCAAATGTCGTTCTTCTATGTTGAAGCGTTCGTTTCCAGTAACAGTTTGAATTTTTAGGTTTCACTCTGTTTTCTCCTATATTGATAGATGTATTTGGAACTCTAAATCCAACACGGTTTGTGCTAGCTTCTTGAAACTTGACACAATAAAGCAGTTTCACGTTCTATCTCTATGTTTTGTTTCCTCTTGATGTAGACCTAAGCAGTGACTGGCAAAAAACACTTTCATGGAAAGGGGTTGCCAGGCTTCCCAAAATTACGAATCTCCAGAAATCTCAGCAAATATTTTTTCACCCAAACTGGATGATAATTTCAGGTAATGATCAGTACACTAAGGCGACTTGGTTCCCCAAATGTCGTTCTTCTATGTTGAAGCGTTCGTTTCCAGTAACAGTTTGAATTTTTAGGTTTCACTCTGTTTTCTCCTATATTGATAGATGTATTTGGAACTCTAAATCCAACACGGTTTGTGCTAGCTTCTTGAAACTTGACACAATAAAGTAATTTCACGTTCTATCTCTATGTTTTGTTTCCTCTTGATGTAGCCCCAAGCAGTGACTGAGGAGAAACACTTTCATGGAAAGGGGTTGCCAAGCTTCCTAAAATTACAAATCTCCAGAAATCTCAGCAAATATTTTTTCACCCAAACTGGATGATACTTTCAGGTAATGATCAGTACACTAAGGCGACTTGGTTCCCCAAATTTCGTTCTTCTATGTTGAAGCGTTCGTTTCCAGTAACAGTTTGAATTTTTAGGTTTCACTCTGTTTTCTCCTATATTGATAGATGTATTTGGAACTCTGAATCCAACAAGGTTTGTGCTAGGTTCTTGAAACTTGACACAATAAAGTAGTTTCACGTTCTATCTCTATGTTTTGTTTCCTCTTGATGTAGCCCTAACAGTGACTGGCGAGAAACACTTTCATGGAAAGGGGTTGCCAGGCTTCCCAAATATACGAATCTCCAGAAATCTCAGCAAATATTTTTTCACCCAAACTGGATGATACTTTCAGGTAATGATCAGTACACTAAGGCGACTTGGTTCCCCAAATTTCGTTCTTCTATGTTGAAGCGTTCGTTTCCAGTAACAGTTTGAATTTTTAGGTTTCACTCTGTTTTCTCCTATATTGATAGATGTATTTGGAACTCTGAATCCAACAAGGTTTGTGCTAGGTTCTTGAAACTTGACACAATAAAGTAGTTTCACGTTCTATCTCTATGTTTTGTTTCCTCTTGATGTAGCCCTAACAGTGACTGGCGAGAAACACTTTCATGGAAAGGGGTTGCCAGGCTTCCCAAATATACGAATCTCCAGAAATCTCAGCAAATATTTTTTCACCCAAACTGGATGATACTTTCAGGTAATGATCACTACACTAAGGCGACTTGGTTCCCCAAATTTCGTTCTTCTATGTTGAAGCGTTCGTTTCCAGTAACAGTTTGAATTTTTAGGTTTCACTCTGTTTTCTCCTATATTGATAGATGTATTTGGAACTCTAAATCCAACACGGTTTGTGCTAGCTTCTGGAAACTTGACACAATAAAGCAGTTTCACGTTCTATCTCTATGTTTTGTTTCCTCTTGATGTAGCCCTAAGCAGTGACTGGCAAAAAACACTTTCATGGAAAGGGGTTGCCAGGCTTCCCAAAATTACGAATCTCCAGAAATCTCAGCAAATATTTTTTCACCCAAACTGGATGATACTGTCAGGTAATGATCAGTACACTAAGGCGACTTGGTTCCCCAAATGTCGTTCTTCTATGTTGAAGCGTTCGTTTCCAGTAACAGTTTGAATTTTTAGGTTTCACTCTGTTTTCTCCTATATTGATAGATGTATTTGGAACTCTAAATCCAACACGGTTTGTGCTAGCTTCTTGAAACTTGACACAATAAAGTAGTTTCACGTTCTATCTCTATGTTTGTTTCCTCTTGATGTAGCCCTAACAGTGACTGGCGAGAAACACTTTCATGGAAAAGGGTTGCCAAGCTTCCTAAAATTACAAATCTCCAGAAATCTCAGCAAATATTTTTTCACCCAAACTGGATGATACTTTCAGGTAATGATCAGTACACTAAGGCGACTTGGTTCCCCAAATTTCGTTCTTCTATGTTGAAGCGTTCGTTTCCAGTAACAGTTTGAATTTTTAGGTTTCACTCTGTTTTCTCCTATATTGATAGATGTATTTGGAACTCTGAATCCAACAAGGTTTGTGCTAGGTTCTTGAAACTTGACACAATAAAGTAGTTTCACGTTCTATCTCTATGTTTTGTTTCCTCTTGATGTAGCCCTAACAGTGACTGGCGAGAAACACTTTCATCGAAAGGGGTTGCCAGGCTTCCCAAATATACGAATCTCCAGAAATCTCAGCAAATATTTTTTCACCCAAACAGGATGATACTTTCAGGTAATGATCAGTACACTAAGGCGACTTGGTTCCCCAAATTTCGTTCTTCTATGTTGAAGCGTTCGTTTCCAGTAACAGTTTGAATTTTTAGGTTTCACTCTGTTTTCTCCTATATTGATAGATGTATTTGGAACTCTAAATCCAACACGGTTTGTGCTAGCTTCTTGAAACTTGACACAATAAAGTAATTTCACGTTCTATCTCTATGTTTTGTTTCCTCTTGATGTAGCCCCAAGCAGTGACTGAGGAGAAACACTTTCATGGAAAGGGGTTGCCAAGCTTCCTAAAATTACAAATCTCCAGAAATCTCAGCAAATATTTTTTCACCCAAACTGGATGATACTTTCAGGTAATGATCAGTACACTAAGGCGACTTGGTTCCCCAAATTTCGTTCTTCTATGTTGAAGCGTTCGTTTCCAGTAACAGTTTGAATTTTTAGGTTTCACTCGGTTTTCTCCTATATTGATAGATGTATTTGGAACTCTGAATCCAACAAGGTTTGTGCTAGGTTCTTGAAACTTGACACAATAAAGTAGTTTCACGTTCTATCTCTATGTTTTGTTTCCTCTTGATGTAGCCCTAACAGTGACTGGCGAGAAACACTTTCATGGAAAGGGGTTGCCAGGCTTCCCAAATATACGAATCTCCAGAAATCTCAGCAAATATTTTTTCACCCAAACAGGATGATACTTTCAGGTAATGATCAGTACACTAAGGCGACTTGGTTCCCCAAATTTCGTTCTTCTATGTTGAAGCGTTCGTTTCCAGTAACAGTTTGAATTTTTAGGTTTCACTCTGTTTTCTCCTATATTGATAGATGTATTTGGAACTCTGAATCCAACAAGGTTTGTGCTAGGTTCTTGAAACTTGACACAATAAAGTAGTTTCACGTTCTATCTCTATGTTTTTTTTCCTCTTGATGTAGCCCTAACAGTGACTGGCGATAAACACTTTCATGGAAAGGGGTTGCCAGGCTTCCCAAATATACGAATCTCCAGAAATCTCAGGAAATATTTTTTCACCCAAACAGGATGATACTTTCAGGTAATGATCAGTACACTAAGGCGACTTGGTTCCCCAAATTTCGTTCTTCTATGTTGAAGCGTTCGTTTCCAATAACAGTTTGAATTTTTAGGTTTCACTCTGTTTTCTCCTATATTGATAGATGTATTTGGAACTCTAAATCCAACACGGTTTGTGCTAGCTTCTTGAAACTTGACACAATAAAGTAGTTTCACGTTCTATCTCTATGTTTTGTTTCCTCTTGATGTAGCCCTAAGCAGTGACTGGCGAGAAACACTTTCATGGAAAGGGGTGGCTTCCCAAAATTACGAATCTCCAGAAATCGCAGCAAATATTTTTTCACCCAAACTGGATGATACTTTCAGGTAATGATCACTACACTAAGGCGACTTGGTTCCCCAAATTTCGTTCTTCTATGTTGAAGCGTTCGTTTCCAGTAACAGTTTGAATTTTTTGGTTTCACTCTGTTTTCTCCTATATTGATAGATGTATTTGGAACTCTGAATACAACACGGTTTGTGCTAGCTTCTTGAAACTTGACACAATAAAGTAGTTTCACGTTCTATCTCTATGTTTTGTTTCCTCTTGATGTAGCCCTAAGCAGTGACTGGCGAGAAACACTTTCATGGAATGGGGTTGCCAGGCTTCCCAAAATTACGAATCTCCAGAAATCTCAGCAAATATTTTTTCACCCAAACAGGATGATACTTTCAGGTAATGATCAGTACACTAAGGCGACTTGGTTCCCCAAATTTCGTTCTTCTATGTTGAAGCGTTCGTTTCCAGTAACAGTTTGAATTTTTAGGTTTCACTCTGTTTTCTCCTATATTGATAGATGTATTTGGAACTCTAAATCCAACACGGTTTGTGCTAGCTTCTTGAAACTTGACACAATAAAGTAGTTTCACGTTCTATCTCTATGTTTTGTTTCCTCTTGATGTAGCCCTAACAGTGACCGGCGAGAAACACTTTCATGTAAAGGGGTTGCCAGGCTTCCCAAATATACGAATCTCTAGAAATCTCAGGAAATATTTTTTCACCCAAACAGGATGATACTTTCAGGTAATGATCAGTACACTAAGGCGACTTGGTTCCCCAAATTTCGTTCTTCTATGTTGAAGCATTCGCTTCCAGTAACAGTTTGAATTTTTAGGTTTCACTCTGTTTTCTCCTATATTGATAGATGTATTTGGAACTCTAAATCCAACACGGTTTGTGCTAGCTTCTTGAAACTTGACACAATAAAGTAGTTTCACGTTCTATCTCTATGTTTTGTTTCCTCTTGATGTAGCCCTAAGCATTGACTGGCGAGAAACACTTTCATGGAAAGGGGTGGCTTTCCAAAATTACGAATCTCCAGAAATCTCAGCCAATATTTTTTCACCCAAACTGGATGATACTTTCAGGTAATGATCACTACACTAACGCGACTTGGTTCCCCAAATTTCGTTCTTCTATGTTGAAGCGTTCGTTTCCAGTAACAGTTTGAATTTTCATGTTTCACTGTGTTTTCTCCTATATTGATAGATGTATTTGGAACTCTAAATCCAACACGGTTTGTGCTAGCTTCTTGAAACTTGACACAATAAAGTAGTTTCACGTTCTCTCTCTATGTTTTCTTTCCTCTTGATGTAGCCCTAACAGTGACTGGCGAGAAACACTTTCATTGAAAGGGGTTGCCAGGCTTCCCAAATATACGAATCTCCAGAAATCTCAGCAAATATTTTTTCACCCAAACAGGATGATACTTTCAGGTAATGATCATTACACTAAGGCGACTTGGTTCCCCAAATGTCGTTCTTCTATGTTGAAGCGTTCGTTTCCAGTAACAGTTTGAATTTTTAGGTTTCACTCTGTTTTCTCCTATATTGATAGATGTATTTGGAACTCTAAATCCAACACGGTTTGTGCTAGCTTCTTGAAACTTGACACAATAAAGTAGTTTCACGTTCTATCTCTATGTTTTGTTTCCTCTTGATGTAGCCGTAAGCAGTGACTGGCAAGAAACACTTTCATGGAAAGGGGTTGCCAGGCTTCCCAAAATTACGAATCTCCAGAAATCTCAGCAAATATTTTTTCACCCAAAGAGGATGATACTTTCAGGTAATGATCAGTACACTAAGGCGACTTGGTTCCCCAAATTTCGTTCTTCTATGTTGAAGCGTTCGTTTCCAGTAACAGTTTGAATTTTTAGGTTTCACTCTGTTTTCTCCTATATTGATAGAGGTATTTGGAACTCTGAATCCAACACGGTTTGTGCTAGCTTCTTGAAACTTGACCCAATAAAGTAGTTTCACGTTCTATCTCTATGTTTTGTTTCCTCTTGATATTGCCCTAACAGTGACTGGCGATAAACACTTTCATGGAAAGGGGTTGCCAGGCTTCCCAAAATTACGAATCTCCAGAAATCTCAGCAAATATTTTTTCACCCAAACAGGATGATACTTTCAGGTAATGATCAGTACACTAAGGCGACTTGGTTCCCCAAATTTCGTTCTTCTATGTTGAAGCATTCGCTTCCAGTAACAGTTTGAATTTTTAGGTTTCACTCTGTTTTCTCCTATATTGATAGATGTATTTGGAACTCTAAATCCAACACGGTTTGTGCTAGCTTCTTGAAACTTGACACAATAAAGTAGTTTCACGTTCTATCTCTATGTTTTGTTTCCTCTTGATGTAGCCCTAAGCATTGACTGGCGAGAAACACTTTCATGGAAAGGGGTGGCTTCCCAAAATTACGAATCTCCAGAAATCTCAGCAAATATTTTTTCACCCAAACTGGATGATACTTTCAGGTAATGATCACTACACTAACGCGACTTGGTTCCCCAAATTTCGTTCTTCTATGTTGAAGCGTTCGTTTCCAGTAACAGTTTGAATTTTTAGGTTTCACTCTGTTTTCTCCTATATTGATAGATGTATTTGGAACTCTAAATCCAACACGGTTTGTGCTAGCTTCTGGAAACTTGACACAATAAAGCAGTTTCACGTTCTATCTCTATGTTTTGTTTCCTCTTGATGTAGCCCTAAGCAGTGACTGGCAAAAAACACTTTCATGGAAAGGGGTTGCCAGGCTTCCCAAAATTACGAATCTCCAGAAATCTCAGCAAATATTTTTTCACCCAAACTGGATGATACTTTCAGGTAATGATCAGTACACTAAGGCGACTTGGTTCCCCAAATGTCGTTCTTCTATGTTGAAGCGTTCGTTTCCAGTAACAGTTTGAATTTTTAGGTTTCACTCTGTTTTCTCCTATATTGATAGATGTATTTGGAACTCTAAATCCAACACGGTTTGTGCTAGCTTCTTGAAACTTGACACAATAAAGTAATTTCACGTTCTATCTCTATGTTTTGTTTCCTCTTGATGTAGCCCCAAGCAGTGACTGAGGAGAAACACTTTCATGGAAAGGGGTTGCCAAGCTTCCTAAAATTACAAATCTCCAGAAATCTCAGCAAATATTTTTTCACCCAAACTGGATGATACTTTCAGGTAATGATCAGTACACTAAGGCGACTTGGTTCCCCAAATATCGTTCTTCTATGTTGAAGCGTTCGTTTCCAGTAACAGTTTGAATTTTTAGGTTTCACTCTGTTTTCTCCTATATTGATAGATGTATTTGGAACTCTAAATCCAACACGGTTTGTGCTAGCTTCTTGAAACTTGACACAATAAAGTAATTTCACATTCTATCTCTATGTTTTGTTTCCTCTTGATGTAGCCCTAACAGTGACTGGCGAGAAACACTTTCATGGAAAGGGGTTGCCAGGCTTCCCAAATATACGAATCTCCAGAAATCTCAGGAAATATTTTTTCACCCAAACTGGATGATACTTTCAGGTAATGATCAGTACACTAAGGCGACTTGGTTCCCCAAATTTCGTTCTTCTATGTTGAAGCGTTCGTTTCCAGTAACAGTTTGAATTTTTAGGTTTCACTCTGTTTTCTCCTATATTGATAGATGTATTTGGAACTCTAAATCCAACACGGTTTGTGCTAGCTTCTTGAAACTTGACACAATAAAGTAGTTTCACGTTCTATCTCTATGTTTTGTTTCCTCTTGATGTAGCCCTAAGCATTGACTGGCGAGAAACACTTTCATGGAAAGGGGTGGCTTCCCAAAATTACGAATCTCCAGAAATCTCAGCAAATATTTTTTCACCCAAACTGGATGATACTTTCAGGTAATGATCAGTACACTAAGGCGACTTGGTTCCCCAAATGTCGTTCTTCTATGTTGAAGCGTTTGTTTCCAGTAACAGTTTGAATTTTTAGGTTTCACTCTGTTTTCTCCTATATTGATAGATGTATTTGGAACTCTAAATCCAACACGGTTTGTGCTAGCTTCTGGAAACTTGACACAATAAAGCAGTTTCACGTTCTATCTCTATGTTTTGTTTCCTCTTGATGTTGCCCTAAGCAGTGACTGGCAAAAAACACTTTCATGGAAAGGGGTTGCCAGGCTTCCCAAAATTACGAATCTCCAGAAATCTCAGCAAATATTTTTTCACCCAAACTGGATGATACTTTCAGGTAATGATCAGTACACTAAGGCGACTTGGTTCCCCAAATGTCGTTCTTCTATGTTGAAGCGTTTGTTTCCAGTAACAGTTTGAATTTTTAGGTTTCACTCTGTTTTCTCCTATATTGATAGATGTATTTGGAACTCTAAATCCAACACGGTTTGTGCTAGCTTCTTGAAACTTGACACAATAAAGTAATTTCACGTTCTATCTCTATGTTTTGTTTCCTCTTGATGTAGCCCCAAGCAGTGACTGAGGAGAAACACTTTCATGGAAAGGGGTTGCCAAGCTTCCTAAAATTACAAATCTCCAGAAATCTCAGCAAATATTTTTTCACCCAAACTGGATGATAGTTTCAGGTAATGATCAGTACACTAAGGCGACTTGGTTCCCCAAATTTCGTTCTTCTATGTTGAAGCGTTCGTTTCCAGTAACAGTTTGAATTTTTAGGTTTCACTCTGTTTTCTCCTATATTGATAGATGTATTTGGAACTCTAAATCCAACACGGTTTGTGCTAGCTTCTTGAAACTTGACACAATAAAGTAATTTCACATTCTATCTCTATGTTTTGTTTCCTCTTGATGTAGCCCTAACAGTGACTGGTGAGAAACACTTTCATGGAAAGGGGTTGCCAGGCTTCCCAAATATACGAATCTCCAGAAATCTCAGGAAATATTTTTTCACCCAAACTGGATGATACTTTCAGGTAATGATCAGTACACTAAGGCGACTTGGTTCCCCAAATTTCGTTCTTCTATGTTGAAGCGTTCGTTTCCAGTAACAGTTTGAATTTTTAGGTTTCACTCTGTTTTCTCCTATATTGATAGATGTATTTGGAACTCTAAATCCAACACGGTTTGTGCTAGCTTCTTGAAACTTGACACAATAAAGTAGTTTCACGTTCTATCTCTATGTTTTGTTTCCTCTTGATGTAGCCCTAAGCAGTGACTGGCGAGAAACACTTTCATGGAAAGGGGTGGCTTCCCAAAATTACGAATCTCCAGAAATCTCAGCAAATATTTTTTCACCCAAACTGGATGATACTTTCAGGTAATGATCAGTACACTAAGGCGACTTGGTTCCCCAAATGTCGTTCTTCTATGTTGAAGCGTTCGTTTCCAGTAACAGTTTGAATTTTTAGGTTTCACTCTGTTTTCTCCTATATTGATAGATGTATTTGGAACTCTAAATCCAACACGGTTTGTGCTAGCTTCTGGAAACTTGACACAATAAAGCAGTTTCACGTTCTATCTCTATGTTTTGTTTCCTCTTGATGTAGCCCTAAGCAGTGACTGGCAAAAAACACTTTCATGGAAAGGGGTTGCCAGGCTTCCCAAAATTACGAATCTCCAGAAATCTCAGCAAATATTTTTTCACCCAAACTGGATGATACTTTCAGGTAATGATCAGTACACTAAGGCGACTTGGTTCCCCAAATGTCGTTCTTCTATGTTGAAGCGTTCGTTTCCAGTAACAGTTTGAATTTTTAGGTTTCACTCTGTTTTCTCCTATATTGATAGATGTATTTGGAACTCTAAATCCAACACGGTTTGTGCTAGCTTCTTGAAACTTGACACAATAAAGTAGTTTCACGTTCTATCTCTATGTTTTGTTTCCTCTTGATGTAGCCCTAACAGTGACTGGCGAGAAACACTTTCATGGAAAGGGGTTGCCAGGCTTCCCAAATATACGAATCTCCAGAAATCTCAGGAAATATTTTTTCACCCAAACAGGATGATACTTTCAGGTAATGATCAGTACACTAAGGCAACTTGGTTCCCCAAATTTCGTTCTTCTATGTTGAAGCGTTCGTTTCCAGTAACAGTTTGAATTTTTAGGTTTCACTCTGTTTTCTCCTATATTGATAGATGTATTTGGAACACTAAATCCAACACGGTTTGTGCTAGCTTCTTGAAACTTGACACAATAAAGTAGTTTCACGTTCTATCTTTATGTTTTGTTTCCTCTTGATGTAGCCCTAAGCAGTGACTGGCGATAAACACTTTCATGGAAAGGGGTGGCTTCCCAAAATTACGAATCTCCAGAAATCTCAGCAAATATTTTTTCACCCAAACTGGATGATACTTTCAGGTAATGATCAGTACACTAAGGCGACTTGGTTCTTCAAATTTCGTTCTTCTATGTTGAAGCGTTCGTTTCCAGTAACAGTTTGAATTTTTAGGTTTCACTCTGTTTTCTCCTATATTGATAGATGTATTTGGAACTCTAAATCCAACACGGTTTGTGCTAGCTTCTGGAAACTTGACACAATAAAGCAGTTTCACGTTCTATCTCTATGTTTTGTTTCCTCTTGATGTAGCCCTAAGCAGTGACTGGCAAGAAACACTTTCATGGAAAGGGGTTGCCAGGCTTCCCAAAATTACGAATCTCCAGAAATCTCAGCAAATATTTTTTCACCCAAACTGGATGATACTTTCAGGTAATGATCACTACACTAATGCGACTTGGTTCCCCAAATGTCGTTCTTCTATGTTGAAGCGTTCGTTTCCAGTAACAGTTTGAATTTTTAGGTTTCACTCTGTTTTCTCCTATATTGATAGATGTATTTGGAACTCTAAATCCAACACGGTTTGTGCTAGCTTCTTGAAACTTGACACAATAAAATAGTTTCACGTTCTATCTCTATGTTTTGTTTCCTCTTGATGTAGCCCTAACAGTGACTGGCGATAAACACTTTCATGGAAAGGGGTTGCCAGGCTTCCCAAATATACGAATCTCCAGAAATCTCAGGAAATATTTTTTCACCCAAACAGGATGATACTTTCAGGTAATGATCAGTACACTAAGGCGACTTGGTTCCCCAAATTTCGTTCTTCTATGTTGAAGCGTTCGTTTCCAATAACAGTTTGAATTTTTAGGTTTCACTCTGTTTTCTCCTATATTGATAGATGTATTTGGAACTCTAAATCCAACACGGTTTGTGCTAGCTTCTTGAAACTTGACACAATAAAGTAGTTTCACGTTCTATCTCTATGTTTTGTTTCCTCTTGATGTAGCCCTAAGCAGTGACTGGCGAGAAACACTTTCATGGAAAGGGGTGGCTTCCCAAAATTACGAATCTCCAGAAATCGCAGCAAATATTTTTTCACCCAAACTGGATGATACTTTCAGGTAATGATCACTACACTAAGGCGACTTGGTTCCCCAAATTTCGTTCTTCTATGTTGAAGCGTTCGTTTCCAGTAACAGTTTGAATTTTTTGGTTTCACTCTGTTTTCTCCTATATTGATAGATGTATTTGGAACTCTGAATACAACACGGTTTGTGCTAGCTTCTTGAAACTTGACACAATAAAGTAGTTTCACGTTCTATCTCTATGTTTTGTTTCCTCTTGATGTAGCCCTAAGCAGTGACTGGCGAGAAACACTTTCATGGAAAGGGGTTGCCAGGCTTCCCAAAATTACGAATCTCCAGAAATCTCAGCAAATATTTTTTCACCCAAACAGGATGATACTTTCAGGTAATGATCAGTACACTAAGGCGACTTGGTTCCCCAAATTTCGTTCTTCTATGTTGAAGCGTTCGTTTCCAGTAACAGTTTGAATTTTTAGGTTTCACTCTGTTTTCTCCTATATTGATAGATGTATTTGGAACTCTAAATCCAACACGGTTTGTGCTAGCTTCTTGAAACTTGACACAATAAAGTAGTTTCACGTTCTATCTCTATGTTTTGTTTCCTCTTGATGTAGCCCTAACAGTGACCGGCGAGAAACACTTTCATGTAAAGGGGTTGCCAGGCTTCCCAAATATACGAATCTCTAGAAATCTCAGGAAATATTTTTTCACCCAAACAGGATGATACTTTCAGGTAATGATCAGTACACTAAGGCGACTTGGTTCCCCAAATTTCGTTCTTCTATGTTGAAGCATTCGCTTCCAGTAACAGTTTGAATTTTTAGGTTTCACTCTGTTTTCTCCTATATTGATAGATGTATTTGGAACTCTAAATCCAACACGGTTTGTGCTAGCTTCTTGAAACTTGACACAATAAAGTAGTTTCACGTTCTATCTCTATGTTTTGTTTCCTCTTGATGTAGCCCTAAGCATTGACTGGCGAGAAACACTTTCATGGAAAGGGGTGGCTTTCCAAAATTACGAATCTCCAGAAATCTCAGCCAATATTTTTTCACCCAAACTGGATGATACTTTCAGGTAATGATCACTACACTAACGCGACTTGGTTCCCCAAATTTCGTTCTTCTATGTTGAAGCGTTCGTTTCCAGTAACAGTTTGAATTTTCATGTTTCACTGTGTTTTCTCCTATATTGATAGATGTATTTGGAACTCTAAATCCAACACGGTTTGTGCTAGCTTCTTGAAACTTGACACAATAAAGTAGTTTCACGTTCTCTCTCTATGTTTTGTTTCCTCTTGATGTAGCCCTAACAGTGACTGGCGAGAAACACTTTCATTGAAAGGGGTTGCCAGGCTTCCCAAATATACGAATCTCCAGAAATCTCAGCAAATATTTTTTCACCCAAACAGGATGATACTTTCAGGTAATGATCATTACACTAAGGCGACTTGGTTCCCCAAATGTCGTTCTTCTATGTTGAAGCGTTCGTTTCCAGTAACAGTTTGAATTTTCATGTTTCACTGTGTTTTCTCCTATATTGATAGATGTATTTGGAACTCTAAATCCAACACGGTTTGTGCTAGCTTCTGGAAACTTGACACAA
Source organism: Spermophilus citellus (assembly GCF_964194105.1). Lineage (NCBI taxonomy): Eukaryota > Metazoa > Chordata > Mammalia > Rodentia > Sciuridae > Spermophilus > Spermophilus citellus. Next base: position 139,012 of record NW_027672960.1, read on the forward strand.
TAAAGCAGTTTCACGTTCTATCTCTATGTTTTGTTTCCTCTTGATGTAGCCCTAAGCAGTGACTGGCAAAAAACACTTTCATGGAAAGGGGTTGCCAGGCTTCCCAAAATTACGAATCTCCAGAAATCTCAGCAAATATTTTTTCACCCAAACTGGATGATACTTTCAGGTAATGATCAGTACACTAAGGCGACTTGGTTCCCCAAATGTCGTTCTTCTATGTTGAAGCGTTCGTTTCCAGTAACAGTTTGAATTTTTAGGTTTCACTCTGTTTTCTCCTATATTGATAGATGTATTTGGAACTCTAAATCCAACACGGTTTGTGCTAGCTTCTTGAAACTTGACACAATAAAGTAGTTTCACGTTCTATCTCTATGTTTTGTTTCCTCTTGATGTAGCCCTAACAGTGACTGGCGAGAAACACTTTCATGGAAAGGGGTTGCCAGGCTTCCCAAATATACGAATCTCCAGAAATCTCAGGAAATATTTTTTCACCCAAACAGGATGATACTTTCAGGTAATGATCAGTACACTAAGGCAACTTGGTTCCCCAAATTTCGTTCTTCTATGTTGAAGCGTTCGTTTCCAGTAACAGTTTGAATTTTTAGGTTTCACTCTGTTTTCTCCTATATTGATAGATGTATTTGGAACACTAAATCCAACACGGTTTGTGCTAGCTTCTTGAAACTTGACACAATAAAGTAGTTTCACGTTCTATCTTTATGTTTTGTTTCCTCTTGATGTAGCCCTAAGCAGTGACTGGCGATAAACACTTTCATGGAAAGGGGTGGCTTCCCAAAATTACGAATCTCCAGAAATCTCAGCAAATATTTTTTCACCCAAACTGGATGATACTTTCAGGTAATGATCAGTACACTAAGGCGACTTGGTTCTTCAAATTTCGTTCTTCTATGTTGAAGCGTTCGTTTCCAGTAACAGTTTGAATTTTTAGGTTTCACTCTGTTTTCTCCTATATTGATAGATGTATTTGGAACTCTAAATCCAACACGGTTTGTGCTAGCTTCTGGAAACTTGACACAATAAAGCAGTTTCACGTTCTATCTCTATGTTTTGTTTCCTCTTGATGTAGCCCTAAGCAGTGACTGGCAAGAAACACTTTCATGGAAAGGGGTTGCCAGGCTTCCCAAAATTACGAATCTCCAGAAATCTCAGCAAATATTTTTTCACCCAAACTGGATGATACTTTCAGGTAATGATCACTACACTAATGCGACTTGGTTCCCCAAATGTCGTTCTTCTATGTTGAAGCGTTCGTTTCCAGTAACAGTTTGAATTTTTAGGTTTCACTCTGTTTTCTCCTATATTGATAGATGTATTTGGAACTCTAAATCCAACACGGTTTGTGCTAGCTTCTTGAAACTTGACACAATAAAATAGTTTCACGTTCTATCTCTATGTTTTGTTTCCTCTTGATGTAGCCCTAACAGTGACTGGCGATAAACACTTTCATGGAAAGGGGTTGCCAGGCTTCCCAAATATACGAATCTCCAGAAATCTCAGGAAATATTTTTTCACCCAAACAGGATGATACTTTCAGGTAATGATCAGTACACTAAGGCGACTTGGTTCCCCAAATTTCGTTCTTCTATGTTGAAGCGTTCGTTTCCAATAACAGTTTGAATTTTTAGGTTTCACTCTGTTTTCTCCTATATTGATAGATGTATTTGGAACTCTAAATCCAACACGGTTTGTGCTAGCTTCTTGAAACTTGACACAATAAAGTAGTTTCACGTTCTATCTCTATGTTTTGTTTCCTCTTGATGTAGCCCTAAGCAGTGACTGGCGAGAAACACTTTCATGGAAAGGGGTGGCTTCCCAAAATTACGAATCTCCAGAAATCGCAGCAAATATTTTTTCACCCAAACTGGATGATACTTTCAGGTAATGATCACTACACTAAGGCGACTTGGTTCCCCAAATTTCGTTCTTCTATGTTGAAGCGTTCGTTTCCAGTAACAGTTTGAATTTTTTGGTTTCACTCTGTTTTCTCCTATATTGATAGATGTATTTGGAACTCTGAATACAACACGGTTTGTGCTAGCTTCTTGAAACTTGACACAATAAAGTAGTTTCACGTTCTATCTCTATGTTTTGTTTCCTCTTGATGTAGCCCTAACAGTGACCGGCGAGAAACACTTTCATGTAAAGGGGTTGCCAGGCTTCCCAAATATACGAATCTCTAGAAATCTCAGGAAATATTTTTTCACCCAAACAGGATGATACTTTCAGGTAATGATCAGTACACTAAGGCGACTTGGTTCCCCAAATTTCGTTCTTCTATGTTGAAGCATTCGCTTCCAGTAACAGTTTGAATTTTTAGGTTTCACTCTGTTTTCTCCTATATTGATAGATGTATTTGGAACTCTAAATCCAACACGGTTTGTGCTAGCTTCTTGAAACTTGACACAATAAAGTAGTTTCACGTTCTATCTCTATGTTTTGTTTCCTCTTGATGTAGCCCTAAGCATTGACTGGCGAGAAACACTTTCATGGAAAGGGGTGGCTTTCCAAAATTACGAATCTCCAGAAATCTCAGCCAATATTTTTTCACCCAAACTGGATGATACTTTCAGGTAATGATCACTACACTAACGCGACTTGGTTCCCCAAATTTCGTTCTTCTATGTTGAAGCGTTCGTTTCCAGTAACAGTTTGAATTTTCATGTTTCACTGTGTTTTCTCCTATATTGATAGATGTATTTGGAACTCTAAATCCAACACGGTTTGTGCTAGCTTCTTGAAACTTGACACAATAAAGTAGTTTCACGTTCTCTCTCTATGTTTTGTTTCCTCTTGATGTAGCCCTAACAGTGACTGGCGAGAAACACTTTCATTGAAAGGGGTTGCCAGGCTTCCCAAATATACGAATCTCCAGAAATCTCAGCAAATATTTTTTCACCCAAACAGGATGATACTTTCAGGTAATGATCATTACACTAAGGCGACTTGGTTCCCCAAATGTCGTTCTTCTATGTTGAAGCGTTCGTTTCCAGTAACAGTTTGAATTTTTAGGTTTCACTCTGTTTTCTCCTATATTGATAGATGTATTTGGAACTCTAAATCCAACACGGTTTGTGCTAGCTTCTTGAAACTTGACACAATAAAGTAATTTCACATTCTATCTCTATGTTTTGTTTCCTCTTGATGTAGCCCTAACAGTGACTGGCGAGAAACACTTTCATGGAAAGGGGTTGCCAGGCTTCCCAAATATACGAATCTCCAGAAATCTCAGGAAATATTTTTTCACCCAAACTGGATGATACTTTCAGGTAATGATCAGTACACTAAGGCGACTTGGTTCCCCAAATTTCGTTCTTCTATGTTGAAGCGTTCGTTTCCAGTAACAGTTTGAATTTTTAGGTTTCACTCTGTTTTCTCCTATATTGATAGATGTATTTGGAACTCTAAATCCAACACGGTTTGTGCTAGCTTCTTGAAACTTGACACAATAAAGTAGTTTCACGTTCTATCTCTATGTTTTGTTTCCTCTTGATGTAGCCCTAAGCATTGACTGGCGAGAAACACTTTCATGGAAAGGGGTGGCTTCCCAAAATTACGAATCTCCAGAAATCTCAGCAAATATTTTTTCACCCAAACTGGATGATACTTTCAGGTAATGATCAGTACACTAAGGCGACTTGGTTCCCCAAATGTCGTTCTTCTATGTTGAAGCGTTCGTTTCCAGTAACAGTTTGAATTTTTAGGTTTCACTCTGTTTTCTCCTATATTGATAGATGTATTTGGAACTCTAAATCCAACACGGTTTGTGCTAGCTTCTGGAAACTTGACACAATAAAGCAGTTTCACGTTCTATCTCTATGTTTTGTTTCCTCTTGATGTAGCCCTAAGCAGTGACTGGCAAAAAACACTTTCATGGAAAGGGGTTGCCAGGCTTCCCAAAATTACGAATCTCCAGAAATCTCAGCAAATATTTTTTCACCCAAACTGGATGATACTTTCAGGTAATGATCAGTACACTAAGGCGACTTGGTTCCCCAAATGTCGTTCTTCTATGTTGAAGCGTTCGTTTCCAGTAACAGTTTGAATTTTTAGGTTTCACTCTGTTTTCTCCTATATTGATAGATGTATTTGGAACTCTAAATCCAACACGGTTTGTGCTAGCTTCTTGAAACTTGACACAATAAAGTAGTTTCACGTTCTATCTCTATGTTTTGTTTCCTCTTGATGTAGCCCTAACAGTGACTGGCGAGAAACACTTTCATGGAAAGGGGTTGCCAGGCTTCCCAAATATACGAATCTCCAGAAATCTCAGGAAATATTTTTTCACCCAAACAGGATGATACTTTCAGGTAATGATCAGTACACTAAGGCAACTTGGTTCCCCAAATTTCGTTCTTCTATGTTGAAGCGTTCGTTTCCAGTAACAGTTTGAATTTTTAGGTTTCACTCTGTTTTCTCCTATATTGATAGATGTATTTGGAACACTAAATCCAACACGGTTTGTGCTAGCTTCTTGAAACTTGACACAATAAAGTAGTTTCACGTTCTATCTTTATGTTTTGTTTCCTCTTGATGTAGCCCTAAGCAGTGACTGGCGATAAACACTTTCATGGAAAGGGGTGGCTTCCCAAAATTACGAATCTCCAGAAATCTCAGCAAATATTTTTTCACCCAAACTGGATGATACTTTCAGGTAATGATCAGTACACTAAGGCGACTTGGTTCTTCAAATTTCGTTCTTCTATGTTGAAGCGTTCGTTTCCAGTAACAGTTTGAATTTTTAGGTTTCACTCTGTTTTCTCCTATATTGATAGATGTATTTGGAACTCTAAATCCAACACGGTTTGTGCTAGCTTCTGGAAACTTGACACAATAAAGCAGTTTCACGTTCTATCTCTATGTTTTGTTTCCTCTTGATGTAGCCCTAAGCAGTGACTGGCAAGAAACACTTTCATGGAAAGGGGTTGCCAGGCTTCCCAAAATTACGAATCTCCAGAAATCTCAGCAAATATTTTTTCACCCAAACTGGATGATACTTTCAGGTAATGATCACTACACTAATGCGACTTGGTTCCCCAAATGTCGTTCTTCTATGTTGAAGCGTTCGTTTCCAGTAACAGTTTGAATTTTTAGGTTTCACTCTGTTTTCTCCTATATTGATAGATGTATTTGGAACTCTAAATCCAACACGGTTTGTGCTAGCTTCTTGAAACTTGACACAATAAAATAGTTTCACGTTCTATCTCTATGTTTTGTTTCCTCTTGATGTAGCCCTAACAGTGACTGGCGATAAACACTTTCATGGAAAGGGGTTGCCAGGCTTCCCAAAATTACGAATCTCCAGAAATCTCAGCAAATATTTTTTCACCCAAACTGGATGATACTTTCAGGTAATGATCAGTACACTAAGGCGACTTGGTTCCCCAAATTTCGTTCTTCTATGTTGAAGCGTTCGTTTCCAATAACAGTTTGAATTTTTAGGTTTCACTCTGTTTTCTCCTATATTGATAGATGTATTTGGAACTCTAAATCCAACACGGTTTGTGCTAGCTTCTTGAAACTTGACACAATAAAGTAGTTTCACGTTCTATCTCTATGTTTTGTTTCCTCTTGATGTAGCCCTAAGCAGTGACTGGCGAGAAACACTTTCATGGAAAGGGGTGGCTTCCCAAAATTACGAATCTCCAGAAATCGCAGCAAATATTTTTTCACCCAAACTGGATGATACTTTCAGGTAATGATCACTACACTAAGGCGACTTGGTTCCCCAAATTTCGTTCTTCTATGTTGAAGCGTTCGTTTCCAGTAACAGTTTGAATTTTTTGGTTTCACTCTGTTTTCTCCTATATTGATAGATGTATTTGGAACTCTGAATACAACACGGTTTGTGCTAGCTTCTTGAAACTTGACACAATAAAGTAGTTTCACGTTCTATCTCTATGTTTTGTTTCCTCTTGATGTAGCCCTAAGCAGTGACTGGCGAGAAACACTTTCATGGAAAGGGGTTGCCAGGCTTCCCAAAATTACGAATCTCCAGAAATCTCAGCAAATATTTTTTCACCCAAACAGGATGATACTTTCAGGTAATGATCAGTACACTAAGGCGACTTGGTTCCCCAAATTTCGTTCTTCTATGTTGAAGCGTTCGTTTCCAGTAACAGTTTGAATTTTTAGGTTTCACTCTGTTTTCTCCTATATTGATAGATGTATTTGGAACTCTAAATCCAACACGGTTTGTGCTAGCTTCTTGAAACTTGACACAATAAAGTAGTTTCACGTTCTATCTCTATGTTTTGTTTCCTCTTGATGTAGCCCTAACAGTGACCGGCGAGAAACACTTTCATGTAAAGGGGTTGCCAGGCTTCCCAAATATACGAATCTCTAGAAATCTCAGGAAATATTTTTTCACCCAAACAGGATGATACTTTCAGGTAATGATCAGTACACTAAGGCGACTTGGTTCCCCAAATTTCGTTCTTCTATGTTGAAGCATTCGCTTCCAGTAACAGTTTGAATTTTTAGGTTTCACTCTGTTTTCTCCTATATTGATAGATGTATTTGGAACTCTAAATCCAACACGGTTTGTGCTAGCTTCTTGAAACTTGACACAATAAAGTAGTTTCACGTTCTATCTCTATGTTTTGTTTCCTCTTGATGTAGCCCTAAGCATTGACTGGCGAGAAACACTTTCATGGAAAGGGGTGGCTTTCCAAAATTACGAATCTCCAGAAATCTCAGCCAATATTTTTTCACCCAAACTGGATGATACTTTCAGGTAATGATCACTACACTAACGCGACTTGGTTCCCCAAATTTCGTTCTTCTATGTTGAAGCGTTCGTTTCCAGTAACAGTTTGAATTTTCATGTTTCACTGTGTTTTCTCCTATATTGATAGATGTATTTGGAACTCTAAATCCAACACGGTTTGTGCTAGCTTCTTGAAACTTGACACAATAAAGTAGTTTCACGTTCTCTCTCTATGTTTTGTTTCCTCTTGATGTAGCCCTAACAGTGACTGGCGAGAAACACTTTCATTGAAAGGGGTTGCCAGGCTTCCCAAATATACGAATCTCCAGAAATCTCAGCAAATATTTTTTCACCCAAACAGGATGATACTTTCAGGTAATGATCAGTACACTAAGGCGACTTGGTTCCCCAAATGTCGTTCTTCTATGTTGAAGCGTTCGTTTCCAGTAACAGTTTGAATTTTCATGTTTCACTGTGTTTTCTCCTATATTGATAGATGTATTTGGAACTCTAAATCCAACACGGTTTGTGCTAGCTTCTGGAAACTTGACACAATAAAGCAGTTTCACGTTCTATCTCTATGTTTTGTTTCCTCTTGATGTAGCCCTAAGCAGTGACTGGCAAAAAACACTTTCATGGAAAGGGGTTGCCAGGCTTCCCAAAATTACGAATCTCCAGAAATCTCAGCAAATATTTTTTCACCCAAACTGGATGATACTTTCAGGTAATGATCAGTACACTAAGGCGACTTGGTTCCCCAAATGTCGTTCTTCTATGTTGAAGCGTTCGTTTCCAGTAACAGTTTGAATTTTTAGGTTTCACTCTGTTTTCTCCTATATTGATAGATGTATTTGGAACTCTAAATCCAACACGGTTTGTGCTAGCTTCTTGAAACTTGACACAATAAAGTAGTTTCACGTTCTATCTCTATGTTTTGTTTCCTCTTGATGTAGCCCTAACAGTGACTGGCGAGAAACACTTTCATGGAAAGGGGTTGCCAGGCTTCCCAAATATACGAATCTCCAGAAATCTCAGGAAATATTTTTTCACCCAAACAGGATGATACTTTCAGGTAATGATCAGTACACTAAGCCAACTTGGTTCCCCAAATTTCGTTCTTCTATGTTGAAGCGTTCGTTTCCAGTAACAGTTTGAATTTTTAGGTTTCACTCTGTTTTCTCCTATATTGATAGATGTATTTGGAACACTAAATCCAACACGGTTTGTGCTAGCTTCTTGAAACTTGACACAATAAAGTAGTTTCACGTTCTATCTTTATGTTTTGTTTCCTCTTGATGTAGCCCTAAGCAGTGACTGGCGATAAACACTTTCATGGAAAGGGGTGGCTTCCCAAAATTACGAATCTCCAGAAATCTCAGCAAATATTTTTTCACCCAAACTGGATGATACTTTCAGGTAATGATCAGTACACTAAGGCGACTTGGTTCTTCAAATTTCGTTCTTCTATGTTGAAGCGTTCGTTTCCAGTAACAGTTTGAATTTTTAGGTTTCACTCTGTTTTCTCCTATATTGATAGATGTATTTGGAACTCTAAATCCAACACGGTTTGTGCTAGCTTCTGGAAACTTGACACAATAAAGCAGTTTCACGTTCTATCTCTATGTTTTGTTTCCTCTTGATGTAGCCCTAAGCAGTGACTGGCAAGAAACACTTTCATGGAAAGGGGTTGCCAGGCTTCCCAAAATTACGAATCTCCAGAAATCTCAGCAAATATTTTTTCACCCAAACTGGATGATACTTTCAGGTAATGATCACTACACTAATGCGACTTGGTTCCCCAAATGTCGTTCTTCTATGTTGAAGCGTTCGTTTCCAGTAACAGTTTGAATTTTTAGGTTTCACTCTGTTTTCTCCTATATTGATAGATGTATTTGGAACTCTAAATCCAACACGGTTTGTGCTAGCTTCTTGAAACTTGACACAATAAAATAGTTTCACGTTCTATCTCTATGTTTTGTTTCCTCTTGATGTAGCCCTAACAGTGACTGGCGATAAACACTTTCATGGAAAGGGGTTGCCAGGCTTCCCAAATATACGAATCTCCAGAAATCTCAGGAAATATTTTTTCACCCAAACAGGATGATACTTTCAGGTAATGATCAGTACACTAAGGCGACTTGGTTCCCCAAATTTCGTTCTTCTATGTTGAAGCGTTCGTTTCCAATAACAGTTTGAATTTTTAGGTTTCACTCTGTTTTCTCCTATATTGATAGATGTATTTGGAACTCTAAATCCAACACGGTTTGTGCTAGCTTCTTGAAACTTGACACAATAAAGTAGTTTCACGTTCTATCTCTATGTTTTGTTTCCTCTTGATGTAGCCCTAAGCAGTGACTGGCGAGAAACACTTTCATGGAAAGGGGTGGCTTCCCAAAATTACGAATCTCCAGAAATCGCAGCAAATATTTTTTCACCCAAACTGGATGATACTTTCAGGTAATGATCACTACACTAAGGCGACTTGGTTCCCCAAATTTCGTTCTTCTATGTTGAAGCGTTCGTTTCCAGTAACAGTTTGAATTTTTTGGTTTCACTCTGTTTTCTCCTATATTGATAGATGTATTTGGAACTCTGAATACAACACGGTTTGTGCTAGCTTCTTGAAACTTGACACAATAAAGTAGTTTCACGTTCTATCTCTATGTTTTGTTTCCTCTTGATGTAGCCCTAAGCAGTGACTGGCGAGAAACACTTTCATGGAAAGGGGTTGCCAGGCTTCCCAAAATTACGAATCTCCAGAAATCTCAGCAAATATTTTTTCACCCAAACAGGATGATACTTTCAGGTAATGATCAGTACACTAAGGCGACTTGGTTCCCCAAATTTCGTTCTTCTATGTTGAAGCGTTCGTTTCCAGTAACAGTTTGAATTTTTAGGTTTCACTCTGTTTTCTCCTATATTGATAGATGTATTTGGAACTCTAAATCCAACACGGTTTGTGCTAGCTTCTTGAAACTTGACACAATAAAGTAGTTTCACGTTCTATCTCTATGTTTTGTTTCCTCTTGATGTAGCCCTAACAGTGACCGGCGAGAAACACTTTCATGTAAAGGGGTTGCCAGGCTTCCCAAATATACGAATCTCTAGAAATCTCAGGAAATATTTTTTCACCCAAACAGGATGATACTTTCAGGTAATGATCAGTACACTAAGGCGACTTGGTTCCCCAAATTTCGTTCTTCTATGTTGAAGCATTCGCTTCCAGTAACAGTTTGAATTTTTAGGTTTCACTCTGTTTTCTCCTATATTGATAGATGTATTTGGAACTCTAAATCCAACACGGTTTGTGCTAGCTTCTTGAAACTTGACACAATAAAGTAGTTTCACGTTCTATCTCTATGTTTTGTTTCCTCTTGATGTAGCCCTAAGCATTGACTGGCGAGAAACACTTTCATGGAAAGGGGTGGCTTTCCAAAATTACGAATCTCCAGAAATCTCAGCCAATATTTTTTCACCCAAACTGGATGATACTTTCAGGTAATGATCACTACACTAACGCGACTTGGTTCCCCAAATTTCGTTCTTCTATGTTGAAGCGTTCGTTTCCAGTAACAGTTTGAATTTTCATGTTTCACTGTGTTTTCTCCTATATTGATAGATGTATTTGGAACTCTAAATCCAACACGGTTTGTGCTAGCTTCTTGAAACTTGACACAATAAAGTAGTTTCACGTTCTCTCTCTATGTTTTGTTTCCTCTTGATGTAGCCCTAACAGTGACTGGCGAGAAACACTTTCATTGAAAGGGGTTGCCAGGCTTCCCAAATATACGAATCTCCAGAAATCTCAGCAAATATTTTTTCACCCAAACAGGATGATACTTTCAGGTAATGATCATTACACTAAGGCGACTTGGTTCCCCAAATGTCGTTCTTCTATGTTGAAGCGTTCGTTTCCAGTAACAGTTTGAATTTTTAGGTTTCACTCTGTTTTCTCCTATATTGATAGATGTATTTGGAACTCTAAATCCAACACGGTTTGTGCTAGCTTCTTGAAACTTGACACAATAAAGTAGTTTCACGTTCTATCTCTATGTTTTGTTTCCTCTTGATGTAGCCGTAAGCAGTGACTGGCAAGAAACACTTTCATGGAAAGGGGTTGCCAGGCTTCCCAAAATTACGAATCTCCAGAAATCTCAGCAAATATTTTTTCACCCAAAGAGGATGATACTTTCAGGTAATGATCAGTACACTAAGGCGACTTGGTTCCCCAAATTTCGTTCTTCTATGTTGAAGCGTTCGTTTCCAGTAACAGTTTGAATTTTTAGGTTTCACTCTGTTTTCTCCTATATTGATAGAGGTATTTGGAACTCTGAATCCAACACGGTTTGTGCTAGCTTCTTGAAACTTGACCCAATAAAGTAGTTTCACGTTCTATCTCTATGTTTTGTTTCCTCTTGATATTGCCCTAACAGTGACTGGCGATAAACACTTTCATGGAAAGGGGTTGCCAGGCTTCCCAAAATTACGAATCTCCAGAAATCTCAGCAAATATTTTTTCACCCAAACAGGATGATACTTTCAGGTAATGATCAGTACACTAAGGCGACTTGGTTCCCCAAATTTCGTTCTTCTATGTTGAAGCATTCGCTTCCAGTAACAGTTTGAATTTTTAGGTTTCACTCTGTTTTCTCCTATATTGATAGATGTATTTGGAACTCTAAATCCAACACGGTTTGTGCTAGCTTCTTGAAACTTGACACAATAAAGTAGTTTCACGTTCTATCTCTATGTTTTGTTTCCTCTTGATGTAGCCCTAAGCATTGACTGGCGAGAAACACTTTCATGGAAAGGGGTGGCTTCCCAAAATTACGAATCTCCAGAAATCTCAGCAAATATTTTTTCACCCAAACTGGATGATACTTTCAGGTAATGATCACTACACTAACGCGACTTGGTTCCCCAAATTTCGTTCTTCTATGTTGAAGCGTTCGTTTCCAGTAACAGTTTGAATTTTTAGGTTTCACTCTGTTTTCTCCTATATTGATAGATGTATTTGGAACTCTAAATCCAACACGGTTTGTGCTAGCTTCTGGAAACTTGACACAATAAAGCAGTTTCACGTTCTATCTCTATGTTTTGTTTCCTCTTGATGTAGCCCTAATCAGTGACTGGCAAAAAACACTTTCATGGAAAGGGGTTGCCAGGCTTCCCAAAATTACGAATCTCCAGAAATCTCAGCAAATATTTTTTCACCCAAACTGGATGATACTTTCAGGTAATGATCAGTACACTAAGGCGACTTGGTTCCCCAAATGTCGTTCTTCTATGTTGAAGCGTTCGTTTCCAGTAACAGTTTGAATTTTTAGGTTTCACTCTGTTTTCACCTATATTGATAGATGTATTTGGAACTCTAAATCCAACACGGTTTGTGCTAGCTTCTTGAAACTTGACACAATAAAGTAGTTTCACGTTCTATCTCTATGTTTTGTTTCCTCTTGATGTAGCCCCAAGCAGTGACTGAGGAGAAACACTTTCATGGAAAGGGGTTGCCAAGCTTCCTAAAATTACAAATCTCCAGAAATCTCAGCAAATATTTTTTCACCCAAACTGGATGATACTTTCAGGTAATGATCAGTACACTAAGGCGACTTGGTTCCCCAAATATCGTTCTTCTATGTTGAAGCGTTCGTTTCCAGTAACAGTTTGAATTTTTAGGTTTCACTCTGTTTTCTCCTATATTGATAGATGTATTTGGAACTCTAAATCCAACACGGTTTGTGCTAGCTTCTTGAAACTTGACACAATAAAGTAATTTCACATTCTATCTCTATGTTTTGTTTCCTCTTGATGTAGCCCTAACAGTGACTGGCGAGAAACACTTTCATGGAAAGGGGTTGCCAGGCTTCCCAAATATACGAATCTCCAGAAATCTCAGGAAATATTTTTTCACCCAAACTGGATGATACTTTCAGGTAATGATCAGTACACTAAGGCGACTTGGTTCCCCAAATTTCGTTCTTCTATGTTGAAGCGTTCGTTTCCAGTAACAGTTTGAATTTTTAGGTTTCACTCTGTTTTCTCCTATATTGATAGATGTATTTGGAACTCTAAATCCAACACGGTTTGTGCTAGCTTCTTGAAACTTGACACAATAAAGTAGTTTCACGTTCTATCTCTATGTTTTGTTTCCTCTTGATGTAGCCCTAAGCATTGACTGGCGAGAAACACTTTCATGGAAAGGGGTGGCTTCCCAAAATTACGAATCTCCAGAAATCTCAGCAAATATTTTTTCACCCAAACTGGATGATACTTTCAGGTAATGATCAGTACACTAAGGCGACTTGGTTCCCCAAATGTCGTTCTTCTATGTTGAAGCGTTTGTTTCCAGTAACAGTTTGAATTTTTAGGTTTCACTCTGTTTTCTCCTATATTGATAGATGTATTTGGAACTCTAAATCCAACACGGTTTGTGCTAGCTTCTGGAAACTTGACACAATAAAGCAGTTTCACGTTCTATCTCTATGTTTTGTTTCCTCTTGATGTTGCCCTAAGCAGTGACTGGCAAAAAACACTTTCATGGAAAGGGGTTGCCAGGCTTCCCAAAATTACGAATCTCCAGAAATCTCAGCAAATATTTTTTCACCCAAACTGGATGATACTTTCAGGTAATGATCAGTACACTAAGGCGACTTGGTTCCCCAAATGTCGTTCTTCTATGTTGAAGCGTTTGTTTCCAGTAACAGTTTGAATTTTTAGGTTTCACTCTGTTTTCTCCTATATTGATAGATGTATTTGGAACTCTAAATCCAACACGGTTTGTGCTAGCTTCTTGAAACTTGACACAATAAAGTAATTTCACTTTCTATCTCTATGTTTTGTTTCCTCTTGATGTAGCCCCAAGCAGTGACTGAGGAGAAACACTTTCATGGAAAGGGGTTGCCAAGCTTCCTAAAATTACAAATCTCCAGAAATCTCAGCAAATATTTTTTCACCCAAACTGGATGATAGTTTCAGGTAATGATCAGTACACTAAGGCGACTTGGTTCCCCAAATTTCGTTCTTCTATGTTGAAGCGTTCGTTTCCAGTAACAGTTTGAATTTTTAGGTTTCACTCTGTTTTCTCCTATATTGATAGATGTATTTGGAACTCTAAATCCAACACGGTTTGTGCTAGCTTCTTGAAACTTGACACAATAAAGTAATTTCACATTCTATCTCTATGTTTTGTTTCCTCTTGATGTAGCCCTAACAGTGACTGGCGAGAAACACTTTCATGGAAAGGGGTTGCCAGGCTTCCCAAATATACGAATCTCCAGAAATCTCAGGAAATATTTTTTCACCCAAACTGGATGATACTTTCAGGTAATGATCAGTACACTAAGGCGACTTGGTTCCCCAAATTTCGTTCTTCTATGTTGAAGCGTTCGTTTCCAGTAACAGTTTGAATTTTTAGGTTTCACTCTGTTTTCTCCTATATTGATAGATGTATTTGGAACTCTAAATCCAACACGGTTTGTGCTAGCTTCTTGAAACTTGACACAATAAAGTAGTTTCACGTTCTATCTCTATGTTTTGTTTCCTCTTGATGTAGCCCTAAGCATTGACTGGCGAGAAACACTTTCATGGAAAGGGGTGGCTTCCCAAAATTACGAATCTCCAGAAATCTCAGCAAATATTTTTTCACCCAAACTGGATGATACTTTCAGGTAATGATCAGTACACTAAGGCGACTTGGTTCCCCAAATGTCGTTCTTCTATGTTGAAGCGTTCGTTTCCAGTAACAGTTTGAATTTTTAGGTTTCACTCTGTTTTCTCCTATATTGATAGATGTATTTGGAACTCTAAATCCAACACGGTTTGTGCTAGCTTCTGGAAACTTGACACAATAAAGCAGTTTCACGTTCTATCTCTATGTTTTGTTTCCTCTTGATGTAGCCCTAAGCAGTGACTGGCAAAAAACACTTTCATGGAAAGGGGTTGCCAGGCTTCCCAAAATTACGAATCTCCAGAAATCTCAGCAAATATTTTTTCACCCAAACTGGATGATACTTTCAGGTAATGATCAGTACACTAAGGCGACTTGGTTCCCCAAATGTCGTTCTTCTATGTTGAAGCGTTCGTTTCCAGTAACAGTTTGAATTTTTAGGTTTCACTCTGTTTTCTCCTATATTGATAGATGTATTTGGAACTCTAAATCCAACACGGTTTGTGCTAGCTTCTTGAAACTTGACACAATAAAGTAGTTTCACGTTCTATCTCTATGTTTTGTTTCCTCTTGATGTAGCCCTAACAGTGACTGGCGAGAAACACTTTCATGGAAAGGGGTTGCCAGGCTTCCCAAATATACGAATCTCCAGAAATCTCAGGAAATATTTTTTCACCCAAACAGGATGATACTTTCAGGTAATGATCAGTACACTAAGGCAACTTGGTTCCCCAAATTTCGTTCTTCTATGTTGAAGCGTTCGTTTCCAGTAACAGTTTGAATTTTTAGGTTTCACTCTGTTTTCTCCTATATTGATAGATGTATTTGGAACACTAAATCCAACACGGTTTGTGCTAGCTTCTTGAAACTTGACACAATAAAGTAGTTTCACGTTCTATCTTTATGTTTTGTTTCCTCTTGATGTAGCCCTAAGCAGTGACTGGCGATAAACACTTTCATGGAAAGGGGTGGCTTCCCAAAATTACGAATCTCCAGAAATCTCAGCAAATATTTTTTCACCCAAACTGGATGATACTTTCAGGTAATGATCAGTACACTAAGGCGACTTGGTTCTTCAAATTTCGTTCTTCTATGTTGAAGCGTTCGTTTCCAGTAACAGTTTGAATTTTTAGGTTTCACTCTGTTTTCTCCTATATTGATAGATGTATTTGGAACTCTAAATCCAACACGGTTTGTGCTAGCTTCTGGAAACTTGACACAATAAAGCAGTTTCACGTTCTATCTCTATGTTTTGTTTCCTCTTGATGTAGCCCTAAGCAGTGACTGGCAAGAAACACTTTCATGGAAAGGGGTTGCCAGGCTTCCCAAAATTACGAATCTCCAGAAATCTCAGCAAATATTTTTTCACCCAAACTGGATGATACTTTCAGGTAATGATCACTACACTAATGCGACTTGGTTCCCCAAATGTCGTTCTTCTATGTTGAAGCGTTCGTTTCCAGTAACAGTTTGAATTTTTAGGTTTCACTCTGTTTTCTCCTATATTGATAGATGTATTTGGAACTCTAAATCCAACACGGTTTGTGCTAGCTTCTTGAAACTTGACACAATAAAATAGTTTCACGTTCTATCTCTATGTTTTGTTTCCTCTTGATGTAGCCCTAAGCATTGACTGGCGAGAAACACTTTCATGGAAAGGGGTGGCTTCCCAAAATTACGAATCTCCAGAAATCACAGCAAATATTTTTTCACCCAAACTGGATGATACTTTCAGGTAATGATCAGTACACTAAGGCGACTTGGTTCCCCAAATTTCGTTCTTCTATGTTGAAGCGTTCGTTTCCAGTAACAGTTTGAATTTTTAGGTTTCACTCTGTTTTCTCCTATATTGATAGAGGTATTTGGAACTCTAAATCCAACACGGTTTTTGCTAGCTTCTTGAAACTTGACACAATAAAGTAGTTTCACGTTCTATCTCTATGTTTTGTTTCCTCTTGATGTAGCCCTAACAGTGACTGGCGAGAAACACTTTCATGGAAAGGGGTTGCCAGGCTTCCCAAATATGCGAATCTCCAGAAATCTCAGGAAATATTTTTTCACCCAAACAGGATGATACTTTCAGGTAATGATCAGTACACTAAGGCGACTTGGTTCCCCAAATTTCGTTCTTCTATGTTGAAGTGTTCGTTTCCAGTAACAGTTTGAATTTTTAGGTTTCACTCTGTTTTCTCCTATATTGATAGATGTATTTGGAACTCTGAATCCAACAAGGTTTGTGCTAGGTTCTTGAAACTTGACACAATAAAGTAGTTTCACATTCTATCTCTATGTTTTGTTTCCTCTTGATGTAGCCCTAACAGTGACTGGCGAGAAACACTTTCATGGAAAGGGGTTGCCAGGCTTCCCAAATATACGAATCTCCAGAAATCTCAGGAAATATTTTTTCACACAAACAGGATGATACTTTCAGGTAATGATCAGTACACTAAGGCGACTTGGTTCCCCAAATGTCGTTCTTCTATGTTGAAGCGTTCGTTTAAAATAACAGTTTGAATTTTTAGGTTTCACTCTGTTTTCTCCTATATTGATAGATGTATTTGGAACTCTAAATCCAACAGGGTTTGTGCTAGCTTCTTGAAACTTGACACAATAAAGTAGTTTCACGTTCTATCTCTATGTTTTGTTTCCTCTTGATGTAGCCCTAACAGTGACTGGCGAGAAACACTTTCATGGAAAGGGGTGGCTTCCCAAAATTACGAATCTCCAGAAATCTCAGCAAATATTTTTTCACCCAAACTGGATGATACTTTCAGGTAATGATCAGTACACTAAGGCGACTTGGTTCTTCAAATTTCGTTCTTCTATGTTGAAGCGTTCGTTTCCAGTAACAGTTTGAATTTTTAGGTTTCACTCTGTTTTCTCCTATATTGATAGATGTATTTGGAACTCTAAATCCAACACGGTTTGTGCTAGCTTCTGGAAACTTGACACAATAAAGTAGTTTCACGTTCTATCTCTATGTTTTGTTTCCTCTTGATGTAGCCCTAAGCATTGACTGGCGAGAAACACTTTCATGGAAAGGGGTGGCTTCCCAAAATTACGAATCTCCAGAAATCTCAGCAAATATTTTTTCACCCAAACTGGATGATACTTTCAGGTAATGATCAGTACACTAAGGCGACTTGGTTCCCCAAATGTCGTTCTTCTATGTTGAAGCGTTCGTTTCCAGTAACAGTTTGAATTTTTAGGTTTCACTCTGTTTTCTCCTATATTGATAGATGTATTTGGAACTCTAAATCCAACACGGTTTGTGCTAGCTTCTGGAAACTTGACACAATAAAGCAGTTTCACGTTCTATCTCTATGTTTTGTTTCCTCTTGATGTAGCCCTAAGCAGTGACTGGCAAAAAACACTTTCATGGAAAGGGGTTGCCAGGCTTCCCAAAATTACGAATCTCCAGAAATCTCAGCAAATATTTTTTCACCCAAACTGGATGATACTTTCAGGTAATGATCAGTACACTAAGGCGACTTGGTTCCCCAAATGTCGTTCTTCTATGTTGAAGCGTTCGTTTCCAGTAACAGTTTGAATTTTTAGGTTTCACTCTGTTTTCTCCTATATTGATAGATGTATTTGGAACTCTAAATCCAACACGGTTTGTGCTAGCTTCTTGAAACTTGACACAATAAAGTAGTTTCACGTTCTATCTCTATGTTTTGTTTCCTCTTGATGTAGCCCTAACAGTGACTGGCGAGAAACACTTTCATGGAAAGGGGTTGCCAGGCTTCCCAAATATACGAATCTCCAGAAATCTCAGGAAATATTTTTTCACCCAAACAGGATGATACTTTCAGGTAATGATCAGTACACTAAGGCAACTTGGTTCCCCAAATTTCGTTCTTCTATGTTGAAGCGTTCGTTTCCAGTAACAGTTTGAATTTTTAGGTTTCACTCTGTTTTCTCCTATATTGATAGATGTATTTGGAACACTAAATCCAACACGGTTTGTGCTAGCTTCTGGAAACTTGACACAATAAAGTAGTTTCACGTTCTATCTCTATGTTTTGTTTCCTCTTGATGTAGCCCTAACAGTGACTGGCGAGAAACACTTTCATGGAAAGGGGTGGCTTCCCAAAATTACGAATCTCCAGAAATCTCAGCAAATATTTTTTCACCCAAACTGGATGATACTTTCAGGTAATGATCAGTACACTAAGGCGACTTGGTTCTTCAAATTTCGTTCTTCTATGTTGAAGCGTTCGTTTCCAGTAACAGTTTGAATTTTTAGGTTTCACTCTGTTTTCTCCTATATTGATAGATGTATTTGGAACTCTAAATCCAACACGGTTTGTGCTAGCTTCTGGAAACTTGACACAATAAAGTAGTTTCACGTTCTATCTCTATGTTTTGTTTCCTCTTGATGTAGCCCTAAGCATTGACTGGCGAGAAACACTTTCATGGAAAGGGGTGGCTTCCCAAAATTACGAATCTCCAGAAATCTCAGCAAATATTTTTTCACCCAAACTGGATGATACTTTCAGGTAATGATCAGTACACTAAGGCGACTTGGTTCCCCAAATGTCGTTCTTCTATGTTGAAGCGTTCGTTTCCAGTAACAGTTTGAATTTTTAGGTTTCACTCTGTTTTCTCCTATATTGATAGATGTATTTGGAACTCTGAATCCAACAAGGTTTGTGCTAGGTTCTTGAAACTTGACACAATAAAGTAGTTTCACATTCTATCTCTATGTTTTGTTTCCTCTTGATGTAGCCCTAACAGTGACTGGCGAGAAACACTTTCATGGAAAGGGGTTGCCAGGCTTCCCAAATATACGAATCTCCAGAAATCTCAGGAAATATTTTTTCACACAAACAGGATGATACTTTCAGGTAATGATCAGTACACTAAGGCGACTTGGTTCCCCAAATGTCGTTCTTCTATGTTGAAGCGTTCGTTTAAAATAACAGTTTGAATTTTTAGGTTTCACTCTGTTTTCTCCTATATTGATAGATGTATTTGGAACTCTAAATCCAACAGGGTTTGTGCTAGCTTCTTGAAACTTGACACAATAAAGTAGTTTCACGTTCTATCTCTATGTTTTGTTTCCTCTTGATGTAGCCCTAACAGTGACTGGCGAGAAACACTTTCATGGAAAGGGGTGGCTTCCCAAAATTACGAATCTCCAGAAATCTCAGCAAATATTTTTTCACCCAAACTGGATGATACTTTCAGGTAATGATCAGTACACTAAGGCGACTTGGTTCTTCAAATTTCGTTCTTCTATGTTGAAGCGTTCGTTTCCAGTAACAGTTTGAATTTTTAGGTTTCACTCTGTTTTCTCCTATATTGATAGATGTATTTGGAACTCTAAATCCAACACGGTTTGTGCTAGCTTCTTGAAACTTGACACAATAAAGTAGTTTCACGTTCTATCTCTATGTTTTGTTTCCTCTTGATGTAGCCCTAAGCATTGACTGGCGAGAAACACTTTCATGGAAAGGGGTGGCTTCCCAAAATTACGAATCTCCAGAAATCTCAGCAAATATTTTTTCACCCAAACTGGATGATACTTTCAGGTAATGATCAGTACACTAAGGCGACTTGGTTCCCCAAATGTCGTTCTTCTATGTTGAAGCGTTCGTTTCCAGTAACAGTTTGAATTTTTAGGTTTCACTCTGTTTTCTCCTATATTGATAGATGTATTTGGAACTCTAAATCCAACACGGTTTGTGCTAGCTTCTGGAAACTTGACACAATAAAGCAGTTTCACGTTCTATCTCTATGTTTTGTTTCCTCTTGATGTAGCCCTAAGCAGTGACTGGCAAAAAACACTTTCATGGAAAGGGGTTGCCAGGCTTCCCAAAATTACGAATCTCCAGAAATCTCAGCAAATATTTTTTCACCCAAACTGGATGATACTTTCAGGTAATGATCAGTACACTAAGGCGACTTGGTTCCCCAAATGTCGTTCTTCTATGTTGAAGCGTTCGTTTCCAGTAACAGTTTGAATTTTTAGGTTTCACTCTGTTTTCTCCTATATTGATAGATGTATTTGGAACTCTAAATCCAACACGGTTTGTGCTAGCTTCTTGAAACTTGACACAATAAAGTAGTTTCACGTTCTATCTCTATGTTTTGTTTCCTCTTGATGTAGCCCTAACAGTGACTGGCGAGAAACACTTTCATGGAAAGGGGTTGCCAGGCTTCCCAAATATACGAATCTCCAGAAATCTCAGGAAATATTTTTTCACCCAAACAGGATGATACTTTCAGGTAATGATCAGTACACTAAGGCAACTTGGTTCCCCAAATTTCGTTCTTCTATGTTGAAGCGTTCGTTTCCAGTAACAGTTTGAATTTTTAGGTTTCACTCTGTTTTCTCCTATATTGATAGATGTATTTGGAACACTAAATCCAACACGGTTTGTGCTAGCTTCTTGAAACTTGACACAATAAAGTAGTTTCACGTTCTATCTTTATGTTTTGTTTCCTCTTGATGTAGCCCTAAGCAGTGACTGGCGATAAACACTTTCATGGAAAGGGGTGGCTTCCCAAAATTACGAATCTCCAGAAATCTCAGCAAATATTTTTTCACCCAAACTGGATGATACTTTCAGGTAATGATCAGTACACTAAGGCGACTTGGTTCTTCAAATTTCGTTCTTCTATGTTGAAGCGTTCGTTTCCAGTAACAGTTTGAATTTTTAGGTTTCACTCTGTTTTCTCCTATATTGATAGATGTATTTGGAACTCTAAATCCAACACGGTTTGTGCTAGCTTCTGGAAACTTGACACAATAAAGCAGTTTCACGTTCTATCTCTATGTTTTGTTTCCTCTTGATGTAGCCCTAAGCAGTGACTGGCAAGAAACACTTTCATGGAAAGGGGTTGCCAGGCTTCCCAAAATTACGAATCTCCAGAAATCTCAGCAAATATTTTTTCACCCAAACTGGATGATACTTTCAGGTAATGATCACTACACTAATGCGACTTGGTTCCCCAAATGTCGTTCTTCTATGTTGAAGCGTTCGTTTCCAGTAACAGTTTGAATTTTTAGGTTTCACTCTGTTTTCTCCTATATTGATAGATGTATTTGGAACTCTAAATCCAACACGGTTTGTGCTAGCTTCTGGAAACTTGACACAATAAAGTAGTTTCACGTTCTATCTCTATGTTTTGTTTCCTCTTGATGTAGCCCTAAGCATTGACTGGCGAGAAACACTTTCATGGAAAGGGGTGGCTTCCCAAAATTACGAATCTCCAGAAATCTCAGCAAATATTTTTTCACCCAAACTGGATGATACTTTCAGGTAATGATCACTACACTAACGCGACTTGGTTCCCCAAATGTCGTTCTTCTATGTTGAAGCGTTCGTTTCCAGTAACAGTTTGAATTTTTAGGTTTCACTCTGTTTTCTCCTATATTGATAGATGTATTTGGAACTCTAAATCCAACACGGTTTGTGCTAGCTTCTGGAAACTTGACACAATAAAGCAGTTTCACGTTCTATCTCTATGTTTTGTTTCCTCTTGATGTAGCCCTAAGCAGTGACTGGCAAAAAACACTTTCATGGAAAGGGGTTGCCAGGCTTCCCAAAATTACGAATCTCCAGAAATCTCAGCAAATATTTTTTCACCCAAACTGGATGATACTTTCAGGTAATGATCAGTACACTAAGGCGACTTGGTTCCCCAAATGTCGTTCTTCTATGTTGAAGCGTTCGTTTCCAGTAACAGTTTGAATTTTTAGGTTTCACTCTGTTTTCTCCTATATTGATAGATGTATTTGGAACTCTAAATCCAACACGGTTTGTGCTAGCTTCTTGAAACTTGACACAATAAAGTAGTTTCACGTTCTATCTCTATGTTTTGTTTCCTCTTGATGTAGCCCTAACAGTGACTGGCGAGAAACACTTTCATGGAAAGGGGTTGCCAGGCTTCCCAAATATACGAATCTCCAGAAATCTCAGGAAATATTTTTTCACCCAAACAGGATGATACTTTCAGGTAATGATCAGTACACTAAGGCAACTTGGTTCCCCAAATTTCGTTCTTCTATGTTGAAGCGTTCGTTTCCAGTAACAGTTTGAATTTTTAGGTTTCACTCTGTTTTCTCCTATATTGATAGATGTATTTGGAACACTAAATCCAACACGGTTTGTGCTAGCTTCTGGAAACTTGACACAATAAAGTAGTTTCACGTTCTATCTCTATGTTTTGTTTCCTCTTGATGTAGCCCTAACAGTGACTGGCGAGAAACACTTTCATGGAAAGGGGTGGCTTCCCAAAATTACGAATCTCCAGAAATCTCAGCAAATATTTTTTCACCCAAACTGGATGATACTTTCAGGTAATGATCAGTACACTAAGGCGACTTGGTTCTTCAAATTTCGTTCTTCTATGTTGAAGCGTTCGTTTCCAGTAACAGTTTGAATTTTTAGGTTTCACTCTGTTTTCTCCTATATTGATAGATGTATTTGGAACTCTAAATCCAACACGGTTTGTGCTAGCTTCTGGAAACTTGACACAATAAAGTAGTTTCACGTTCTATCTCTATGTTTTGTTTCCTCTTGATGTAGCCCTAAGCATTGACTGGCGAGAAACACTTTCATGGAAAGGGGTGGCTTCCCAAAATTACGAATCTCCAGAAATCTCAGCAAATATTTTTTCACCCAAACTGGATGATACTTTCAGGTAATGATCAGTACACTAAGGCGACTTGGTTCCCCAAATGTCGTTCTTCTATGTTGAAGCGTTCGTTTCCAGTAACAGTTTGAATTTTTAGGTTTCACTCTGTTTTCTCCTATATTGATAGATGTATTTGGAACTCTGAATCCAACAAGGTTTGTGCTAGGTTCTTGAAACTTGACACAATAAAGTAGTTTCACATTCTATCTCTATGTTTTGTTTCCTCTTGATGTAGCCCTAACAGTGACTGGCGAGAAACACTTTCATGGAAAGGGGTTGCCAGGCTTCCCAAATATACGAATCTCCAGAAATCTCAGGAAATATTTTTTCACACAAACAGGATGATACTTTCAGGTAATGATCAGTACACTAAGGCGACTTGGTTCCCCAAATGTCGTTCTTCTATGTTGAAGCGTTCGTTTAAAATAACAGTTTGAATTTTTAGGTTTCACTCTGTTTTCTCCTATATTGATAGATGTATTTGGAACTCTAAATCCAACAGGGTTTGTGCTAGCTTCTTGAAACTTGACACAATAAAGTAGTTTCACGTTCTATCTCTATGTTTTGTTTCCTCTTGATGTAGCCCTAACAGTGACTGGCGAGAAACACTTTCATGGAAAGGGGTGGCTTCCCAAAATTACGAATCTCCAGAAATCTCAGCAAATATTTTTTCACCCAAACTGGATGATACTTTCAGGTAATGATCAGTACACTAAGGCGACTTGGTTCTTCAAATTTCGTTCTTCTATGTTGAAGCGTTCGTTTCCAGTAACAGTTTGAATTTTTAGGTTTCACTCTGTTTTCTCCTATATTGATAGATGTATTTGGAACTCTAAATCCAACACGGTTTGTGCTAGCTTCTTGAAACTTGACACAATAAAGTAGTTTCACGTTCTATCTCTATGTTTTGTTTCCTCTTGATGTAGCCCTAAGCATTGACTGGCGAGAAACACTTTCATGGAAAGGGGTGGCTTCCCAAAATTACGAATCTCCAGAAATCTCAGCAAATATTTTTTCACCCAAACTGGATGATACTTTCAGGTAATGATCAGTACACTAAGGCGACTTGGTTCCCCAAATGTCGTTCTTCTATGTTGAAGCGTTCGTTTCCAGTAACAGTTTGAATTTTTAGGTTTCACTCTGTTTTCTCCTATATTGATAGATGTATTTGGAACTCTAAATCCAACACGGTTTGTGCTAGCTTCTGGAAACTTGACACAATAAAGCAGTTTCACGTTCTATCTCTATGTTTTGTTTCCTCTTGATGTAGCCCTAAGCAGTGACTGGCAAAAAACACTTTCATGGAAAGGGGTTGCCAGGCTTCCCAAAATTACGAATCTCCAGAAATCTCAGCAAATATTTTTTCACCCAAACTGGATGATACTTTCAGGTAATGATCAGTACACTAAGGCGACTTGGTTCCCCAAATGTCGTTCTTCTATGTTGAAGCGTTCGTTTCCAGTAACAGTTTGAATTTTTAGGTTTCACTCTGTTTTCTCCTATATTGATAGATGTATTTGGAACTCTAAATCCAACACGGTTTGTGCTAGCTTCTTGAAACTTGACACAATAAAGTAGTTTCACGTTCTATCTCTATGTTTTGTTTCCTCTTGATGTAGCCCTAACAGTGACTGGCGAGAAACACTTTCATGGAAAGGGGTTGCCAGGCTTCCCAAATATACGAATCTCCAGAAATCTCAGGAAATATTTTTTCACCCAAACAGGATGATACTTTCAGGTAATGATCAGTACACTAAGGCAACTTGGTTCCCCAAATTTCGTTCTTCTATGTTGAAGCGTTCGTTTCCAGTAACAGTTTGAATTTTTAGGTTTCACTCTGTTTTCTCCTATATTGATAGATGTATTTGGAACACTAAATCCAACACGGTTTGTGCTAGCTTCTTGAAACTTGACACAATAAAGTAGTTTCACGTTCTATCTGTATGTTTTGTTTCCTCTTGATGTAGCCCTAAGCAGTGACTGGCGATAAACACTTTCATGGAAAGGGGTGGCTTCCCAAAATTACGAATCTCCAGAAATCTCAGCAAATATTTTTTCACCCAAACTGGATGATACTTTCAGGTAATGATCAGTACACTAAGGCGACTTGGTTCTTCAAATTTCGTTCTTCTATGTTGAAGCGTTCGTTTCCAGTAACAGTTTGAATTTTTAGGTTTCACTCTGTTTTCTCCTATATTGATAGATGTATTTGGAACTCTAAATCCAACACGGTTTGTGCTAGCTTCTGGAAACTTGACACAATAAAGCAGTTTCACGTTCTATCTCTATGTTTTGTTTCCTCTTGATGTAGCCCTAAGCAGTGACTGGCAAGAAACACTTTCATGGAAAGGGGTTGCCAGGCTTCCCAAAATTACGAATCTCCAGAAATCTCAGCAAATATTTTTTCACCCAAACTGGATGATACTTTCAGGTAATGATCACTACACTAATGCGACTTGGTTCCCCAAATGTCGTTCTTCTATGTTGAAGCGTTCGTTTCCAGTAACAGTTTGAATTTTTAGGTTTCACTCTGTTTTCTCCTATATTGATAGATGTATTTGGAACTCTAAATCCAACACGGTTTGTGCTAGCTTCTGGAAACTTGACACAATAAAGTAGTTTCACGTTCTATCTCTATGTTTTGTTTCCTCTTGATGTAGCCCTAAGCATTGACTGGCGAGAAACACTTTCATGGAAAGGGGTGGCTTCCCAAAATTACGAATCTCCAGAAATCTCAGCAAATATTTTTTCACCCAAACTGGATGATACTTTCAGGTAATGATCAGTACACTAAGGCGACTTGGTTCCCCAAATGTCGTTCTTCTATGTTGAAGCGTTCGTTTCCAGTAACAGTTTGAATTTTTAGGTTTCACTCTGTTTTCTCCTATATTGATAGATTTATTTGGAACTCTAAATCCAACACGGTTTGTGCTAGCTTCTGGAAACTTGACACAATAAAGCAGTTTCACGTTCTATCTCTATGTTTTGTTTCCTCTTGATGTAGCCCTAAGCAGTGACTGGCAAAAAACACTTTCATGGAAAGGGGTTGCCAGGCTTCCCAAAATTACGAATCTCCAGAAATCTCAGCAAATATTTTTTCACCCAAACTGGATGATACTTTCAGGTAATGATCAGTACACTAAGGCGACTTGGTTCCCCAAATGTCGTTCTTCTATGTTGAAGCGTTCGTTTCCAGTAACAGTTTGAATTTTTAGGTTTCACTCTGTTTTCTCCTATATTGATAGATGTATTTGGAACTCTAAATCCAACACGGTTTGTGCTAGCTTCTTGAAACTTGACACAATAAAGTAGTTTCACGTTCTATCTCTATGTTTTGTTTCCTCTTGATGTAGCCCTAACAGTGACTGGCGAGAAACACTTTCATGGAAAGGGGTTGCCAGGCTTCCCAAATATACGAATGTCCAGAAATCTCAGGAAATATTTTTTCACCCAAACAGGATGATACTTTCAGGTAATGATCAGTACACTAAGGCAACTTGGTTCCCCAAATTTCGTTCTTCTATGTTGAAGCGTTCGTTTCCAGTAACAGTTTGAATTTTTAGGTTTCACTCTGTTTTCTCCTATATTGATAGATGTATTTGGAACACTAAATCCAACACGGTTTGTGCTAGCTTCTTGAAACTTGACACAATAAAGTAGTTTCACGTTCTATCTTTATGTTTTGTTTCCTCTTGATGTAGCCCTAAGCAGTGACTGGCGATAAACACTTTCATGGAAAGGGGTGGCTTCCCAAAATTACGAATCTCCAGAAATCTCAGCAAATATTTTTTCACCCAAACTGGATGATACTTTCAGGTAATGATCAGTACACTAAGGCGACTTGGTTCTTCAAATTTCGTTCTTCTATGTTGAAGCGTTCGTTTCCA
This sequence comes from Spermophilus citellus, assembly GCF_964194105.1. Taxonomy (NCBI): domain Eukaryota; kingdom Metazoa; phylum Chordata; class Mammalia; order Rodentia; family Sciuridae; genus Spermophilus; species Spermophilus citellus. The sequence continues at coordinate 165,944 of NW_027672960.1, forward strand.
GTAACAGTTTGAATTTTTAGGTTTCACTCTGTTTTCTCCTATATTGATAGATGTATTTGGAACTCTAAATCCAACACGGTTTGTGCTAGCTTCTGGAAACTTGACACAATAAAGCAGTTTCACGTTCTATCTCTATGTTTTGTTTCCTCTTGATGTAGCCCTAAGCAGTGACTGGCAAGAAACACTTTCATGGAAAGGGGTTGCCAGGCTTCCCAAAATTACGAATCTCCAGAAATCTCAGCAAATATTTTTTCACCCAAACTGGATGATACTTTCAGGTAATGATCACTACACTAATGCGACTTGGTTCCCCAAATGTCGTTCTTCTATGTTGAAGCGTTCGTTTCCAGTAACAGTTTGAATTTTTAGGTTTCACTCTGTTTTCTCCTATATTGATAGATGTATTTGGAACTCTAAATCCAACACGGTTTGTGCTAGCTTCTTGAAACTTGACACAATAAAATAGTTTCACGTTCTATCTCTATGTTTTGTTTCCTCTTGATGTAGCCCTAAGCATTGACTGGCGAGAAACACTTTCATGGAAAGGGGTGGCTTCCCAAAATTACGAATCTCCAGAAATCACAGCAAATATTTTTTCACCCAAACTGGATGATACTTTCAGGTAATGATCAGTACACTAAGGCGACTTGGTTCCCCAAATTTCGTTCTTCTATGTTGAAGCGTTCGTTTCCAGTAACAGTTTGAATTTTTAGGTTTCACTCTGTTTTCTCCTATATTGATAGAGGTATTTGGAACTCTAAATCCAACACGGTTTTTGCTAGCTTCTTGAAACTTGACACAATAAAGTAGTTTCACGTTCTATCTCTATGTTTTGTTTCCTCTTGATGTAGCCCTAACAGTGACTGGCGAGAAACACTTTCATGGAAAGGGGTTGCCAGGCTTCCCAAATATGCGAATCTCCAGAAATCTCAGGAAATATTTTTTCACCCAAACAGGATGATACTTTCAGGTAATGATCAGTACACTAAGGCGACTTGGTTCCCCAAATTTCGTTCTTCTATGTTGAAGTGTTCGTTTCCAGTAACAGTTTGAATTTTTAGGTTTCACTCTGTTTTCTCCTATATTGATAGACGTATTTGGAACTCTAAATCCAACACGGTTTGTGCTAGCTTCTTGAAACTTGACACAATAAAGTAGTTTCACGTTCTATCTCTATGTTTTGTTTCCTCTTGATGTAGCCCTAACAGTGACTGGCGAGAAACACTTTCATGAAAAGGGGTTGCCAGGCTTCCCAAATATACGAATCTCCAGAAATCTCAGCAAATATTTTTTCACCCAAACAGGATGATACTTTCAGGTAATGATCAGTACACTAAGGCGACTTGGTTCCCCAAATTTCGTTCTTCTATGTTGAAGTGTTCGTTTCCAGTAACAGTTTGAATTTTTAGGTTTCACTCTGTTTTCTCCTATATTGATAGATGTATTTGGAACTCTGAATCCAACAAGGTTTGTGCTAGGTTCTTGAAACTTGACACAATAAAGTAGTTTCACATTCTATCTCTATGTTTTGTTTCCTCTTGATGTAGCCCTAACAGTGACTGGCGAGAAACACTTTCATGGAAAGGGGTTGCCAGGCTTCCCAAATATACGAATCTCCAGAAATCTCAGGAAATATTTTTTCACACAAACAGGATGATACTTTCAGGTAATGATCAGTACACTAAGGCGACTTGGTTCCCCAAATGTCGTTCTTCTATGTTGAAGCGTTCGTTTAAAATAACAGTTTGAATTTTTAGGTTTCACTCTGTTTTCTCCTATATTGATAGATGTATTTGGAACTCTAAATCCAACAGGGTTTGTGCTAGCTTCTTGAAACTTGACACAATAAAGTAGTTTCACGTTCTATCTCTATGTTTTGTTTCCTCTTGATGTAGCCCTAACAGTGACTGGCGAGAAACACTTTCATGGAAAGGGGTTGCCAGGCTTCCCAAATATACGAATCTCCAGAAATCTCAGCAAATATTTTTTCACCCAAAAAGGATGATACTTTCAGGTAATGATCAGTACACTAAGGCGACTTGGTTCCCCAAATTTCGTTCTTCTATGTTGAAGCGTTCGTTTCCAGTAACAGTTTGAATTTTTAGGTTTCACTCTGTTTTCTCCTATATTGATAGATGTATTTGGAACTCTGAATCCAACAAGGTTTGTGCTAGGTTCTTGAAACTTGACACAATAAAGTAGTTTCACGTTCTATCTCTATGTTTTGTTTCCTCTTGATGTAGCCCTAACAGTGACTGGCGAGAAACACTTTCATGGAAAGGGGTTGCCAGGCTTCCCAAATATACGAATCTCCAGAAATCTCAGGAAATATTTTTTCACCCAAACTGGATGATACTTTCAGGTAATGATCACTACACTAAGGCGACTTGGTTCCCCAAATTTCGTTCTTCTATGTTGAAGCGTTCGTTTCCAGTAACAGTTTGAATTTTTAGGTTTCACTCTGTTTTCTCCTATATTGATAGATGTATTTGGAACTCTAAATCCAACACGGTTTGTGCTAGCTTCTTGAAACTTGACACAATAAAGCAGTTTCACGTTCTATCTCTATGTTTTGTTTCCTCTTGATGTAGCCCTAAGCAGTGACTGGTGAGAAACACTTTCATGGAAAGGGGTGGCTTCCCAAAATTACGAATCTCCAGAAATCGCAGCAAATATTTTTTCACCCAAACTGGATGATACTTTCAGGTAATGATCAGTACACTAAGGAGACTTGGTTCCCCAAATTTCGTTCTTCTATGTTGAAGCGTTCGTTTCCAGTAACAGTTTGAATTTTTAGGTTTCACTCTGTTTTCTCCTATATTGATAGATGTATTTGGAACTCTGAATACAACACGGTTTGTGCTAGCTTCTTGAAACTTGACACAATAAAGTAGTTTCACGTTCTATCTCTATGTTTTGTTTCCTCTTGATGTAGCCCTAAGCAGTGACTGGCGAGAAACACTTTCATGGAAAGGGGTTGCCAGGCCTCCCAAAATTACGAATCTCCAGAAATCTCAGCAAATATTTTTTCACCCAAACAGGATGATACTTTCAGGTAATGATCAGTACACTAAGGCGACTTGGTTCCCGAAATTTCGTTCTTCTATGTTGAAGCGTTCGTTTCCAGTAACAGTTTGAATTTTTAGGTTTCACTCTGTTTTCTCCTATATTGATAGATGTATTTGGAACTCTAAATCCAACACGGTTTGTGCTAGCTTCTTGAAACTTGACACAATAAAGTAGTTTCACGTTCTATCTCTATGTTTTGTTTCCTCTTGATGTAGCCCTAACTGTGACCGGCGAGAAACACTTACATGTAAAGGGGTTGCCAGGCTTCCCAAATATACGAATCTCCAGAAATCTCAGGAAATATTTTTTCACCCAAACAGGATGATACTTTCAGGTAATGATCAGTACACTAAGGCGACTTGGTTCCCCAAATTTCGTTCTTCTATGTTGAAGCGTTCGCTTCCAGTAACAGTTTGAATTTTTAGGTTTCACTCTGTTTTCTCCTATATTGATAGATGTATTTGGAACTCTAAATCCAACACGGTTTGTGCTAGCTTCTGGAAACTTGACACAATAAAGTAGTTTCACGTTCTATCTCTATGTTTTGTTTCCTCTTGATGTAGCCCTAAGCAGTGACTGGCGAGAAACACTTTCATGGAAAGGGGTTGCCAGACCTCCCAAAATTACGAATCTCCAGAAATCTCAGCAAATATTTTTTCACCCAAACTGGATGATACTTTCAGGTAATGATCACTACACTAACGCGACTTGGTTCCCCAAATTTCGTTCTTCTATGTTGAAGCGTTCGTTTCCAGTAACAGTTTGAATTTTTAGGTTTCACTCTGTTTTCTCCTATATTGATAGATGTATTTGGAACTCTAAATCCAACACGGTTTGTGCTAGCTTCTTGAAACTTGACACAATAAAGTAGTTTCACGTTCTATCTCTATGTTTTGTTTCCTCTTGATGTAGCCCTAAGCAGTGACTGGCGATAAACACTTTCATGGAAAGGGGTTGCCAAGCTTCCTAAAATTACAAATCTCCAGAAATCTCAGCAAATATTTTTTCACCCAAACTGGATGATACTTTCAGGTAATGATCACTACACTAACGCGACTTGGTTCCCCAAATGTCGTTCTTCTATGTTGAAGCGTTCGTTTCCTGTAACAGTTTGAATTTTTAGGTTTCACTCTGTTTTCTCCTATATTGATAGATGTATTTGGAACTCTAAATCCAACACGGTTTGTGCTAGCTTCTTGAAACTTGACACAATAAAGCAGTTTCACGTTCTATCTCTATGTTTTGTTTCCTCTTGATGTAGCCCTAACAGTGACTGGCGAGAAACACTTTCATGGAAAGGGGTTGCCAGGCTTCCCAAATATACGAATCTCCAGAAATGTCAGCAAATATTTTTTCAGCCAAACAGGATGATACTTTCAGGTAATGATCAGTACACTAAGGCGACTTGGTTCCCCAAATTTCGTTCTTCTATGTTGAAGCGTTCGTTTCTAGTAACAGTTTGAATTTTTAGGTTTCACTCTGTTTTCTCCTATATTGATAGATGTATTTGGAACTCTAAATCCAACACGGTTTGTGCTAGCTTCTTGAAACTTGACACAATAAAGTAGTTTCACGTTCTATCTCTATGTTTTGTTTCCTCTTGATGTAGCCCTAAGCAGTGACTGGCGAGATACACTTTCATGGAAAGGGGTTGCCAGGCTTCCCAAAATTACGAATCTCCAGAAATCTCAGCAAATATTTTTTCACCCAAACTGGATGATACTTTCAGGTAATGATCACTACACTAACGCGACTTGGTTCCCCAAATTTCGTTCTTCTATGTTGAAGCGTTCGTTTCCAGTAACAGTTTGAATTTTGGCGTTTCACTCTGTTTTCTCCTATATTGATAGATGTATTTGGAACTCGAAATCCAACACGGTTTGTGCTAGCTTCTTGAAACTTGACACAATAAAGTAGTTTCACGTTCTATCTCTATGTTTTGTTTCCTCTTGATGTAGCCCTAAGCAGTGACTGGCGAGAAACACTTTCATGGAAAGGGGTTGCCAGGCTTCCCAAAATTACGAATCTCCAGAAATCTCAGCAAATATTTTTTCACCCAAACTGGATGATACTTTCAGGTAATGATCAGTACACTAAGGCGACTTGGTTCCCCAAATGTCGTTCTTCTATGTTGAAGCGTTCGTTTCCAGTAACAGTTTGAATTTTTAGGTTTCACTCTGTTTTCTCCTATATTGATAGATGTATTTGGAACTCTAAATCCAACACGGTTTGTGCTAGCTTCTTGAAACTTGACACAATAAAGCAGTTTCACGTTCTATCTCTATGTTTTGTTTCCTCTTGATGTAGCCCTAACAGTGACTGGCGAGAAACACTTTCATGAAAGGGGTAGCCAGGCTTCCCAAATATACGAATCTACAGAAATCTCAGCAAATATTTTTTCACCCAAACAGGATGATACTTTCAGGTAATGATCAGTACACTAAGGCGACTTGGTTCCCCAAATGTCGTTCTTCTATGTTGAAGCGTTCGTTTCCAGTAACAGTTTGAATTTTTAGGTTTCACTCTGTTTTCTCCTATATTGATAGATGTATTTGGAACTCTAAATCCAACACGGTTTGTGCTAGCTTCTTGAAACTTGACACAATAAAGTAATTTCACGTTCTATCTCTATGTTTTGTTTCCTCTTGATGTAGCCCTAACAGTGACTGGCGAGAAACACTTTCATGGAAAGGGGTTGCCAGGCTTCCCAAATATACGAATCTCCAGAAATCTCAGCAAATATTTTTTCACCCAAACAGGATGATACTTTCAGGTAATGATCAGTACACTAAGGCGACTTGGTTCCCCAAATTTCGTTCTTCTATGTTGAAGCGTTCATTTCCAGTAACAGTTTGAATTTTTAGGTTTCACTCTGTTTTCTCCTATATTGATAGATGTATTTGGAACTCTGAATCCTACAAGGTTTGTGCTAGCTTCTTGAAACTTGACACAATAAAGTAGTTTCACGTTCTATCTCTATGTTTTGTTTCCTCTTGATGTAGCCCTAACAGTGACTGGCGAGAAACACTTTCATGGAAAGGGGTTGCCAGGCTTCCCAAATATACGAATCTCCAGAAATCTCAGGAAATATTTTTTCACCCAAACAGGATGATACTTTCAGGTAATGATCAGTACACTAAGGCGACTTGGTTCCCCAAATTTCGTTCTTCTATGTTGAAGCGTTCGTTTCCAGTAACAGTTTGAATTTTTAGGTTTCACTCTGTTTTCTCCTATATTGATAGATGTATTTGGAACTCTAAATCCAACACGGTTTGTGCTAGCTTCTTGAAACTTGACACAATAAAGTAGTTTCACGTTCTATCTCTATGTTTTGTTTCCTCTTGATGTAGCCCTAAGCAGTGACTGGCGATAAACACTTTCATGGAAAGGGGTGGCTTTCCAAAATTACGAATCTCCAGAAATCTCAGCAAATATTTTTTCACCCAAACTGGATGATACTTTCAGGTAATGATCACTACACTAACGCGACTTGGTTCCCCAAATGTCGTTCTTCTATGTTGAAGCGTTCGTTTCCAGTAACAGTTTGAATTTTTAGGTTTCACTCTGTTTTCTCCTATATTGATAGATGTATTTGGAACTCTAAATCCAACACGGTTTGTGCTAGCTTCTTGAAACTTGACACAATAAAGCAGTTTCACGTTCTATCTCTATGTTTTGTTTCCTCTTGATGTAGCCCTAAGCAGTGACTGGCGAGAAACACTTTCATGGAAAGGGGTTGACAGGCTTCCAAAATTACGAATCTCCAGAAATCTCAGCAAATATTTTTTCACCCAAACTGGATGATACTTTCAGGTAATGATCAGTACACTAAGGCGACTTGGTTCCCCAAATGTCGTTCTTCTATGTTGAAGCGTTCGTTTCCAGTAACAGTTTGAATTTTTAGGTTTCACTCTGTTTTCTCCTATATTGATAGATGTATTTGGAACTCTAAATCCAACACGGTTTGTGCTAGCTTCTTGAAACTTGACACAATAAAGTAGTTTCACGTTCTATCTCTATGTTTTGTTTCCTCTTGATGTAGCCCTAAGCAGTGACTGGCGAGAAACACTTTCATGGAAAGGGGTTGCCAAGCTTCCTAAAATTACAAATCTCCAGAAATCTCAGCAAATATTTTTTCACCCAAACTGGATGATACTTTCAGGTAATGATCACTACACTAACGCGACTTGGTTCCCCAAATGTCGTTCTTCTATGTTGAAGCGTTCGTTTCCAGTAACAGTTTGAATTTTTAGGTTTCACTCTGTTTTCTCCTATATTGATAGATGTATTTGGAACTCTAAATCCAACACGGTTTGTGCTAGCTTCTTGAAACTTGACACAATAAAGCAGTTTCACGTTCTATCTCTATGTTTTGTTTCCTCTTGATGTAGCCCTAACAGTGACTGGCGAGAAACACTTTCATGGAAAGGGGTTGCCAGGCTTCCCAAATATACGAATCTCCAGAAATGTCAGCAAATATTTTTTCAGCCAAACAGGATGATACTTTCAGGTAATGATCAGTACACTAAGGCGACTTGGTTCCCCAAATTTCGTTCTTCTATGTTGAAGCGTTCGTTTCCAGTAACAGTTTGAATTTTTAGGTTTCACTCTGTTTTCTCCTATATTGATAGATGTATTTGGAACTCTAAATCCAACACGGTTTGTGCTAGCTTCTTGAAACTTGACACAATAAAGTAGTTTCACGTTCTATCTCTATGTTTTGTTTCCTCTTGATGTAGCCCTAAGCAGTGACTGGCTAGATACACTTTCATGGAAAGGGGTTGCCAGGCTTCCCAAAATTACGAATCTCCAGAAATCTCAGCAAATATTTTTTCACCCAAACTGGATGATACTTTCAGGTAATGATCACTACACTAACGCGACTCGGTTCCCCAAATTTCGTTCTTCTATGTTGAAGCGTTCGTTTCCAGTAACAGTTTGAATTTTGGCGTTTCACTCTGTTTTCTCCTATATTGATAGATGTATTTGGAACTCGAAATCCAACACGGTTTGTGCTAGCTTCTTGAAACTTGACACAATAAAGCAGTTTCACGTTCTATCTCTATGTTTTGTTTCCTCTTGATGTAGCCCTAAGCAGTGACTGGCGAGAAACACTTTCATGGAAAGGGGTTGCCAGGCTTCCCAAAATTACGAATCTCCAGAAATCTCAGCAAATATTTTTTCACCCAAACTGGATGATACTTTCAGGTAATGATCAGTACACTAAGGCGACTTGGTTCCCCAAATGTCGTTCTTCTATGTTGAAGCGTTCGTTTCCAGTAACAGTTTGAATTTTTAGGTTTCACTCTGTTTTCTCCTATATTGATAGATGTATTTGGAACTCTAAATCCAACACGGTTTGTGCTAGCTTCTTGAAACTTGACACAATAAAGCAGTTTCACGTTCTATCTCTATGTTTTGTTTCCTCTTGATGTAGCCCTAACAGTGACTGGCGAGAAACACTTTCATGAAAGGGGTTGCCAGGCTTCCCAAATATACGAATCTCCAGAAATCTCAGCAAATATTTTTTCACCCAAACAGGATGATACTTTCAGGTAATGATCAGTACACTAAGGCGACTTGGTTCCCCAAATGTCGTTCTTCTATGTTGAAGCGTTCGTTTCCAGTAACAGTTTGAATTTTTAGGTTTCACTCTGTTTTCTCCTATATTGATAGATGTATTTGGAACTCTAAATCCAACACGGTTTGTGCTAGCTTCTTGAAACTTGACACAATAAAATAGTTTCACGTTCTATCTCTATGTTTTGTTTCGTCTTGATGTAGCCCTAAGCATTGACTGGCGAGAAACACTTTCATGGAAAGGGGTGGCTTCCCAAAATTACGAATCTCCAGAAATCACAGCAAATATTTTTTCACCCAAACTGGATGATACTTTCAGGTAATGATCAGTACACTAAGGCGACTTGGTTCCCCAAATTTCGTTCTTCTATGTTGAAGCGTTCGTTTCCAGTAACAGTTTGAATTTTTAGGTTTCACTCTGTTTTCTCCTATATTGATAGAGGTATTTGGAACTCTAAATCCAACACGGTTTTTGCTAGCTTCTTGAAACTTGACACAATAAAGTAGTTTCACGTTCTATCTCTATGTTTTGTTTCCTCTTGATGTAGCCCTAACAGTGACTGGCGAGAAACACTTTCATGGAAAGGGGTTGCCAGGCTTCCCAAATATGCGAATCTCCAGAAATCTCAGGAAATATTTTTTCACCCAAACAGGATGATACTTTCAGGTAATGATCAGTACACTAAGGCGACTTGGTTCCCCAAATTTCGTTCTTCTATGTTGAAGTGTTCGTTTCCAGTAACAGTTTGAATTTTTAGGTTTCACTCTGTTTTCTCCTATATTGATAGACGTATTTGGAACTCTAAATCCAACACGGTTTGTGCTAGCTTCTTGAAACTTGACACAATAAAGTAGTTTCACGTTCTATCTCTATGTTTTGTTTCCTCTTGATGTAGCCCTAACAGTGACTGGCGAGAAACACTTTCATGAAAAGGGGTTGCCAGGCTTCCCAAATATACGAATCTCCAGAAATCTCAGCAAATATTTTTTCACCCAAACAGGATGATACTTTCAGGTAATGATCAGTACACTAAGGCGACTTGGTTCCCCAAATTTCGTTCTTCTATGTTGAAGTGTTCGTTTCCAGTAACAGTTTGAATTTTTAGGTTTCACTCTGTTTTCTCCTATATTGATAGATGTATTTGGAACTCTGAATCCAACAAGGTTTGTGCTAGGTTCTTGAAACTTGACACAATAAAGTAGTTTCACATTCTATCTCTATGTTTTGTTTCCTCTTGATGTAGCCCTAACAGTGACTGGCGAGAAACACTTTCATGGAAAGGGGTTGCCAGGCTTCCCAAATATACGAATCTCCAGAAATCTCAGGAAATATTTTTTCACACAAACAGGATGATACTTTCAGGTAATGATCAGTACACTAAGGCGACTTGGTTCCCCAAATGTCGTTCTTCTATGTTGAAGCGTTCGTTTAAAATAACAGTTTGAATTTTTAGGTTTCACTCTGTTTTCTCCTATATTGATAGATGTATTTGGAACTCTAAATCCAACAGGGTTTGTGCTAGCTTCTTGAAACTTGACACAATAAAGTAGTTTCACGTTCTATCTCTATGTTTTGTTTCCTCTTGATGTAGCCCTAACAGTGACTGGCGAGAAACACTTTCATGGAAAGGGGTTGCCAGGCTTCCCAAATATACGAATCTCCAGAAATCTCAGCAAATATTTTTTCACCCAAACAGGATGATACTTTCAGGTAATGATCAGTACACTAAGGCGACTTGGTTCCCCAAATTTCGTTCTTCTATGTTGAAGCGTTCGTTTCCAGTAACAGTTTGAATTTTTAGGTTTCACTCTGTTTTCTCCTATATTGATAGATGTATTTGGAACTCTGAATCCAACAAGGTTTGTGCTAGGTTCTTGAAACTTGACACAATAAAGTAGTTTCACGTTCTATCTCTATGTTTTGTTTCCTCTTGATGTAGCCCTAACAGTGACTGGCGAGAAACACTTTCATGGAAAGGGGTTGCCAGGCTTCCCAAATATACGAATCTCCAGAAATCTCAGGAAATATTTTTTCACCCAAACTGGATGATACTTTCAGGTAATGATCACTACACTAAGGCGACTTGGTTCCCCAAATTTCGTTCTTCTATGTTGAAGCGTTCGTTTCCAGTAACAGTTTGAATTTTTAGGTTTCACTCTGTTTTCTCCTATATTGATAGATGTATTTGGAACTCTAAATCCAACACGGTTTGTGCTAGCTTCTTGAAACTTGACACAATAAAGCAGTTTCACGTTCTATCTCTATGTTTTGTTTCCTCTTGATGTAGCCCTAAGCAGTGACTGGTGAGAAACACTTTCATGGAAAGGGGTGGCTTCCCAAAATTACGAATCTCCAGAAATCGCAGCAAATATTTTTTCACCCAAACTGGATGATACTTTCAGGTAATGATCAGTACACTAAGGAGACTTGGTTCCCCAAATTTCGTTCTTCTATGTTGAAGCGTTCGTTTCCAGTAACAGTTTGAATTTTTAGGTTTCACTCTGTTTTCTCCTATATTGATAGATGTATTTGGAACTCTGAATACAACACGGTTTGTGCTAGCTTCTTGAAACTTGACACAATAAAGTAGTTTCACGTTCTATCTCTATGTTTTGTTTCCTCTTGATGTAGCCCTAAGCAGTGACTGGCGAGAAACACTTTCATGGAAAGGGGTTGCCAGGCCTCCCAAAATTACGAATCTCCAGAAATCTCAGTAAATATTTTTTCACCCAAACAGGATGATACTTTCAGGTAATGATCAGTACACTAAGGCGACTTGGTTCCCGAAATTTCGTTCTTCTATGTTGAAGCGTTCGTTTCCAGTAACAGTTTGAATTTTTAGGTTTCACTCTGTTTTCTCCTATATTGATAGATGTATTTGGAACTCTAAATCCAACACGGTTTGTGCTAGCTTCTTGAAACTTGACACAATAAAGTAGTTTCACGTTCTATCTCTATGTTTTGTTTCCTCTTGATGTAGCCCTAACTGTGACCGGCGAGAAACACTTACATGTAAAGGGGTTGCCAGGCTTCCCAAATATACGAATCTCCAGAAATCTCAGGAAATATTTTTTCACCCAAACAGGATGATACTTTCAGGTAATGATCAGTACACTAAGGCGACTTGGTTCCCCAAATTTCGTTCTTCTATGTTGAAGCGTTCGCTTCCAGTAACAGTTTGAATTTTTAGGTTTCACTCTGTTTTCTCCTATATTGATAGATGTATTTGGAACTCTAAATCCAACACGGTTTGTGCTAGCTTCTGGAAACTTGACACAATAAAGTAGTTTCACGTTCTATCTCTATGTTTTGTTTCCTCTTGATGTAGCCCTAAGCAGTGACTGGCGAGAAACACTTTCATGGAAAGGGGTTGCCAGACCTCCCAAAATTACGAATCTCCAGAAATCTCAGCAAATATTTTTTCACCCAAACTGGATGATACTTTCAGGTAATGATCACTACACTAACGCGACTTGGTTCCCCAAATTTCGTTCTTCTATGTTGAAGCGTTCGTTTCCAGTAACAGTTTGAATTTTTAGGTTTCACTCTGTTTTCTCCTATATTGATAGATGTATTTGGAACTCTAAATCCAACACGGTTTGTGCTAGCTTCTTGAAACTTGACACAATAAAGTAGTTTCACGTTCTATCTCTATGTTTTGTTTCCTCTTGATGTAGCCCTAAGCAGTGACTGGCGATAAACACTTTCATGGAAAGGGGTTGCCAAGCTTCCTAAAATTACAAATCTCCAGAAATCTCAGCAAATATTTTTTCACCCAAACTGGATGATACTTTCAGGTAATGATCACTACACTAACGCGACTTGGTTCCCCAAATGTCGTTCTTCTATGTTGAAGCGTTCGTTTCCTGTAACAGTTTGAATTTTTAGGTTTCACTCTGTTTTCTCCTATATTGATAGATGTATTTGGAACTCTAAATCCAACACGGTTTGTGCTAGCTTCTTGAAACTTGACACAATAAAGCAGTTTCACGTTCTATCTCTATGTTTTGTTTCCTCTTGATGTAGCCCTAACAGTGACTGGCGAGAAACACTTTCATGGAAAGGGGTTGCCAGGCTTCCCAAATATACGAATCTCCAGAAATGTCAGCAAATATTTTTTCAGCCAAACAGGATGATACTTTCAGGTAATGATCAGTACACTAAGGCGACTTGGTTCCCCAAATTTCGTTCTTCTATGTTGAAGCGTTCGTTTCTAGTAACAGTTTGAATTTTTAGGTTTCACTCTGTTTTCTCCTATATTGATAGATGTATTTGGAACTCTAAATCCAACACGGTTTGTGCTAGCTTCTTGAAACTTGACACAATAAAGTAGTTTCACGTTCTATCTCTATGTTTTGTTTCCTCTTGATGTAGCCCTAAGCAGTGACTGGCGAGATACACTTTCATGGAAAGGGGTTGCCAGGCTTCCCAAAATTACGAATCTCCAGAAATCTCAGCAAATATTTTTTCACCCAAACTGGATGATACTTTCAGGTAATGATCACTACACTAACGCGACTTGGTTCCCCAAATTTCGTTCTTCTATGTTGAAGCGTTCGTTTCCAGTAACAGTTTGAATTTTGGCGTTTCACTCTGTTTTCTCCTATATTGATAGATGTATTTGGAACTCGAAATCCAACACGGTTTGTGCTAGCTTCTTGAAACTTGACACAATAAAGTAGTTTCACGTTCTATCTCTATGTTTTGTTTCCTCTTGATGTAGCCCTAAGCAGTGACTGGCGAGAAACACTTTCATGGAAAGGGGTTGCCAGGCTTCCCAAAATTACGAATCTCCAGAAATCTCAGCAAATATTTTTTCACCCAAACTGGATGATACTTTCAGGTAATGATCAGTACACTAAGGCGACTTGGTTCCCCAAATGTCGTTCTTCTATGTTGAAGCGTTCGTTTCCAGTAACAGTTTGAATTTTTAGGTTTCACTCTGTTTTCTCCTATATTGATAGATGTATTTGGAACTCTAAATCCAACACGGTTTGTGCTAGCTTCTTGAAACTTGACACAATAAAGCAGTTTCACGTTCTATCTCTATGTTTTGTTTCCTCTTGATGTAGCCCTAACAGTGACTGGCGAGAAACACTTTCATGAAAGGGGTAGCCAGGCTTCCCAAATATACGAATCTACAGAAATCTCAGCAAATATTTTTTCACCCAAACAGGATGATACTTTCAGGTAATGATCAGTACACTAAGGCGACTTGGTTCCCCAAATGTCGTTCTTCTATGTTGAAGCGTTCGTTTCCAGTAACAGTTTGAATTTTTAGGTTTCACTCTGTTTTCTCCTATATTGATAGATGTATTTGGAACTCTAAATCCAACACGGTTTGTGCTAGCTTCTTGAAACTTGACACAATAAAGTAATTTCACGTTCTATCTCTATGTTTTGTTTCCTCTTGATGTAGCCCTAACAGTGACTGGCGAGAAACACTTTCATGGAAAGGGGTTGCCAGGCTTCCCAAATATACGAATCTCCAGAAATCTCAGCAAATATTTTTTCACCCAAACAGGATGATACTTTCAGGTAATGATCAGTACACTAAGGCGACTTGGTTCCCCAAATTTCGTTCTTCTATGTTGAAGCGTTCATTTCCAGTAACAGTTTGAATTTTTAGGTTTCACTCTGTTTTCTCCTATATTGATAGATGTATTTGGAACTCTGAATCCTACAAGGTTTGTGCTAGCTTCTTGAAACTTGACACAATAAAGTAGTTTCACGTTCTATCTCTATGTTTTGTTTCCTCTTGATGTAGCCCTAACAGTGACTGGCGAGAAACACTTTCATGGAAAGGGGTTGCCAGGCTTCCCAAATATACGAATCTCCAGAAATCTCAGGAAATATTTTTTCACCCAAACAGGATGATACTTTCAGGTAATGATCAGTACACTAAGGCGACTTGGTTCCCCAAATTTCGTTCTTCTATGTTGAAGCGTTCGTTTCCAGTAACAGTTTGAATTTTTAGGTTTCACTCTGTTTTCTCCTATATTGATAGATGTATTTGGAACTCTAAATCCAACACGGTTTGTGCTAGCTTCTTGAAACTTGACACAATAAAGTAGTTTCACGTTCTATCTCTATGTTTTGTTTCCTCTTGATGTAGCCCTAAGCAGTGACTGGCGATAAACACTTTCATGGAAAGGGGTGGCTTTCCAAAATTACGAATCTCCAGAAATCTCAGCAAATATTTTTTCACCCAAACTGGATGATACTTTCAGGTAATGATCACTACACTAACGCGACTTGGTTCCCCAAATGTCGTTCTTCTATGTTGAAGCGTTCGTTTCCAGTAACAGTTTGAATTTTTAGGTTTCACTCTGTTTTCTCCTATATTGATAGATGTATTTGGAACTCTAAATCCAACACGGTTTGTGCTAGCTTCTTGAAACTTGACACAATAAAGCAGTTTCACGTTCTATCTCTATGTTTTGTTTCCTCTTGATGTAGCCCTAAGCAGTGACTGGCGAGAAACACTTTCATGGAAAGGGGTTGACAGGCTTCCAAAATTACGAATCTCCAGAAATCTCAGCAAATATTTTTTCACCCAAACTGGATGATACTTTCAGGTAATGATCAGTACACTAAGGCGACTTGGTTCCCCAAATGTCGTTCTTCTATGTTGAAGCGTTCGTTTCCAGTAACAGTTTGAATTTTTAGGTTTCACTCTGTTTTCTCCTATATTGATAGATGTATTTGGAACTCTAAATCCAACACGGTTTGTGCTAGCTTCTTGAAACTTGACACAATAAAGTAGTTTCACGTTCTATCTCTATGTTTTGTTTCCTCTTGATGTAGCCCTAAGCAGTGACTGGCGAGAAACACTTTCATGGAAAGGGGTTGCCAAGCTTCCTAAAATTACAAATCTCCAGAAATCTCAGCAAATATTTTTTCACCCAAACTGGATGATACTTTCAGGTAATGATCACTACACTAACGCGACTTGGTTCCCCAAATGTCGTTCTTCTATGTTGAAGCGTTCGTTTCCAGTAACAGTTTGAATTTTTAGGTTTCACTCTGTTTTCTCCTATATTGATAGATGTATTTGGAACTCTAAATCCAACACGGTTTGTGCTAGCTTCTTGAAACTTGACACAATAAAGCAGTTTCACGTTCTATCTCTATGTTTTGTTTCCTCTTGATGTAGCCCTAACAGTGACTGGCGAGAAACACTTTCATGGAAAGGGGTTGCCAGGCTTCCCAAATATACGAATCTCCAGAAATGTCAGCAAATATTTTTTCAGCCAAACAGGATGATACTTTCAGGTAATGATCAGTACACTAAGGCGACTTGGTTCCCCAAATTTCGTTCTTCTATGTTGAAGCGTTCGTTTCCAGTAACAGTTTGAATTTTTAGGTTTCACTCTGTTTTCTCCTATATTGATAGATGTATTTGGAACTCTAAATCCAACACGGTTTGTGCTAGCTTCTTGAAACTTGACACAATAAAGTAGTTTCACGTTCTATCTCTATGTTTTGTTTCCTCTTGATGTAGCCCTAAGCAGTGACTGGCTAGATACACTTTCATGGAAAGGGGTTGCCAGGCTTCCCAAAATTACGAATCTCCAGAAATCTCAGCAAATATTTTTTCACCCAAACTGGATGATACTTTCAGGTAATGATCACTACACTAACGCGACTCGGTTCCCCAAATTTCGTTCTTCTATGTTGAAGCGTTCGTTTCCAGTAACAGTTTGAATTTTGGCGTTTCACTCTGTTTTCTCCTATATTGATAGATGTATTTGGAACTCGAAATCCAACACGGTTTGTGCTAGCTTCTTGAAACTTGACACAATAAAGCAGTTTCACGTTCTATCTCTATGTTTTGTTTCCTCTTGATGTAGCCCTAAGCAGTGACTGGCGAGAAACACTTTCATGGAAAGGGGTTGCCAGGCTTCCCAAAATTACGAATCTCCAGAAATCTCAGCAAATATTTTTTCACCCAAACTGGATGATACTTTCAGGTAATGATCAGTACACTAAGGCGACTTGGTTCCCCAAATGTCGTTCTTCTATGTTGAAGCGTTCGTTTCCAGTAACAGTTTGAATTTTTAGGTTTCACTCTGTTTTCTCCTATATTGATAGATGTATTTGGAACTCTAAATCCAACACGGTTTGTGCTAGCTTCTTGAAACTTGACACAATAAAGCAGTTTCACGTTCTATCTCTATGTTTTGTTTCCTCTTGATGTAGCCCTAACAGTGACTGGCGAGAAACACTTTCATGAAAGGGGTTGCCAGGCTTCCCAAATATACGAATCTCCAGAAATCTCAGCAAATATTTTTTCACCCAAACAGGATGATACTTTCAGGTAATGATCAGTACACTAAGGCGACTTGGTTCCCCAAATGTCGTTCTTCTATGTTGAAGCGTTCGTTTCCAGTAACAGTTTGAATTTTTAGGTTTCACTCTGTTTTCTCCTATATTGATAGATGTATTTGGAACTCTAAATCCAACACGGTTTGTGCTAGCTTCTTGAAACTTGACACAGTAAAGTAGTTTCACGTTCTATCTCTACGTTTTCTTTCCTCTTGATGTAGCCCTAACAGTGACTGGCGAGAAACACTTTCATGGAAAGGGGTTGCCAGGCTTCCCAAATATACGAATCTCCAGAAATCTCAGCAAATATTTTTTCACCCAAACAGGATGATACTTTCAGGTAATGATCAGTACACTAAGGCGACTTGGTTCCCCAAATTTCGTTCTTCTATGTTGAAGCGTTCATTTCCAGTAACAGTTTGAATTTTTAGGTTTCACTCTGTTTTCTCCTATATTGATAGATGTATTTGGAACTCTGAATCCTACAAGGTTTGTGCTAGCTTCTTGAAACTTGACACAATAAAGTAGTTTCACGTTCTATCTCTATGTTTTGTTTCCTCTTGATGTAGCCCTAACAGTGACTGGCGAGAAACACTTTCATGGAAAGGGGTTGCCAGGCTTCCCAAATATACGAATCTCCAGAAATCTCAGGAAATATTTTTTCACCCATACAGGATGATACTTTCAGGTAATGATCAGTACACTAAGGCGACTTGGTTCCCCAAATTTCGTTCTTCTATGTTGAAGCGTTCGTTTCCAATAAAAGTTTGAATTTTTAGGTTTCACTCTGTTTTCTCCTATATTGATAGATGTATTTGGAACTCTAAATCCAACACGGTTTGTGCTAGCTTCTTGAAACTTGACACAATAAAGTAGTTTCACGTTCTATCTCTATGTTTTGTTTCCTCTTGATGTAGTCCTAAGCAGTGACTGGCGAGAAACACTTTCATGGAAAGGGGTGGCTTCCCAAAATTACGAATCTCCAGAAATCTCAGCAAATATTTTTTCACCCAAACTGGATGATACTTTCAGGTAATGATCACAACACTAAGGCGACTTGGTTCCCCAAATTTCGTTCTTCTATGTTGAAGCGTTCGTTTCCAGTAACAGTTTGAATTTTTAGGTTTCACTCTGTTTTCTCCTATATTGATAGATGTATTTGGAACACTGAATACAACACGGTTTGTGCTAGCTTCTTGAAACTTGACACAATAAAGTAGTTTCACGTTCTATCTTTATGTTTTGTTTCCTCTTGATGTAGCCCTAAGCAGTGACTGGCGAGAAACACTTTCATGGAAAGGGGTTGCCAGGCTTCCCAAAATTACGAATCTCCAGAAATCTCAGGAAATATTTTTTCACCCAAACAAGATGATACTTTCAGGTAATGATCAGTACACTAAGGCGATTTGGTTCCCCAAATTTCGTTCTTCTATGTTGAAGCATTCGTTTCCAGTAACAGTTTGAATTTTTAGGTTTCACTGTTTTCTCCTATATTGATAGATGTATTTGGAACTCTAAATCCAACACGGTTTGTGCTAGCTTCTTGAAACTTGACAAAATAAAGTAGTTTCACGTTCTATATCTATGTTTTGTTTCCTCTTGATGTAGCCCTAACAGTGACTGGCGAGAAACACTTTCATGGAAAGGGGTGGCCAGGCTTCCCAAATATACGAATCTCCAGAAATCTCAGGAAATATTTTTTCACCCAAACAGGATGATACTTTCAGGTAATGATCAGTACACTAAGGCGACTTGGTTCCCCAAATTTCGTTCTTCTATGTTGAAGCGTTCGCTTCCAGTAACAGTTTGAATTTTTAGGTTTCACTCTGTTTTCTCCTTTATTGATAGATGTATTTGGAACTCTAAATCCAACACGGTTTGTGCTAGCTTCTTGAAACTTGACACAATAAAGTAGTTTCACGTTCTATCTCTATGTTTTGTTTCCTCTTGATGTAGCCCTAAGCATTGACTGGCGAGAATCACTTTCATGGAAAGGGGTGGCTTCCCAAAATTACGAATCTCCAGAAATCGCAGCAAATATTTTTTCACCCAAACTGGATGATACTTTCAGGTAATGATCAGTACACTAAGGCGACTTGGTTCCCCAAATTTCGTTCTTCTATGTTGAAGCGTTCGTTTCCAGTAACAGTTTGAATTTTTAGGTTTCACTCTGTTTTCTCCTATATTGATAGAGGTATTTGGAACTCTGAATCCAACACGGTTTGTGCTAGCTTCTTGAAACTTGACACAATAAAGTAGTTTCACGTTCTATCTCTATGTTTTGTTTCCTCTTGATGTAGCCCTAACAGTGACTGGCGAGAAACACTTTCATGGAAATTGGTTGCCAGGCTTCCCAAATATGCGAATCTCCAGAAATCTCAGGAAATATTTTTTCACCCAAACAAGATGATACTTTCAGGTAATGATCAGTACACTAAGGCGATTTGGTTCCCCAAATTTCGTTCTTCTATGTTGAAGCGTTCGTTTCCAGTAACAGTTTGAATTTTTAGGTTTCACTGTTTTCTCCTATATTGATAGATGTATTTGGAACTCTAAATCCAACACGGTTTGTGCTAGCTTCTTCAAACTTGACACAATAAAGTAGTTTCACGTTCTATCTCTATGTTTTGTTTCCTCTTGATGTAGCCCTAAGCAGTGACTGGCGATAAACACTTTCATGGAAATGGGTGGCTTCCCAAAATTACGAATCTCCAGAAATCGCAGCAAATATTTTTTCACCCAAACTGGATGATACTTTCAGGTAATGATCAGTACACTAAGGCGACTTGATTCCCCAAATTTCGTTCTTCTATGTTGAAGCGTTCGTTTCCAGTAACAGTTTGAATTTTTAGGTTTCACTCTGTTTTCTCCTATATTGATAGAGGTATTTGGAACTCTGAATCCAACACGGTTTGTGCTAGCTTCTTGAAACTTGACACAATAAAGTAGTTTCACGTTCTGTCTCTATGTTTTGTTTCCTCTTGATGTAGCCCTAACAGTGACTGGCGAGAAACACTTTCATGGAAAGGGGTTGCCAGGCTTCCCAAAATTACGAATCTCCAGAATTCTCAGCAAATATTTTTTCACCCAAACAGGATGATACTTTCAGGTAATGATCAGTACACTAAGGCGACTTGGTTCCCCAAATTTCGTTCTTCTATGTTGAAGCGTTCGCTTCCAGTAACAGTTTGAATTTTTAGGTTTCACTCTGTTTTCTCCTATATTGATAGATGTATTTGGAACTCTAAATCCAACACGGTTTGTGCTAGCTTCTGGAAACTTGACACAATAAAGCAGTTTCACGTTCTATCTCTATGTTTTGTTTCCTCTTGATGTAGCCCTAAGCAGTGACTGGCAAAAAACACTTTAATGGAAAGGGGTTGCCAGGCTTCCCAAAATTACTAATCTCCAGAAATCTCAGCAAATATTTTTTCACCCAAACTGGATGATACTTTCAGGTAATGATCAGTACACTAAGGCGACTTGGTTCCCCAAATTTCGTTCTTCTATGTTGAAGCGTTCGTTTCCAGTAACAGTTTGAATTTTTAGGTTTCACTCTGTTTTCTCCTATATTGATAGATGTATTTGGAACTCGAAATCCAACACGGTTTGTGCTAGCTTCTTGAAACTTGACACAATAAAGTAATTTCACGTTCTATCTCTATGTTTTGTTTCCTCTTGATGTAGCCCCAAGCAGTGACTGAGGAGAAACACTTTCATGGAAAGGGGTTGCCAAGCTTCCTAAAATTACAAATCTCCAGAAATCTCAGCAAATATTTTTTCACCCAAACAAGATGATACTTTCAGGTAATGATCAGTACACTAAGGCAACTTGGTTCCCCAAATTTCGTTCTTCTATGTTGAAGCGTTCGTTTCCAGTAACAGTTTGAATTTATAGGTTTCACTCTGTTTTCTCCTATATTGATAGATGTATTTGGAACTCTAAATCCAACACGGTTTGTGCTAGCTTCTTGAAACTTGATACAATAAAGTAGTTTCACGTTCTATCTCTATGTTTTGTTTCCTCTTGATGTAGCCCTAACAGTGACCAGCGAGAAACACTTTCATGTAAAGGGGTTGCCAGGCTTCCCAAATATACGAATCTCCAGAAATCTCAGGAAATATTTTTTCACCCAAACAGGATGATACTTTCAGGTAATGATCAGTACACTAAGGCGACTTGGTTCCCCAAATTTTGTTCTTCTATGTTGAAGCGTTCGCTTCCAGTAACAGTTTGAATTTTTAGGTTTCACTCTGTTTTCTCCTATATTGATAGATGTATTTGGAACTCTAAATCCAACACGGTTTGTGCTAGCTTCTTGAAACTTGACACAATAAAGTAGTTTCACGTTCTATCTCTATGTTTTGTTTCCTCTTGATGTAGCTCTCAGCATTGACTGGCGAGAAACACTTTCATGGAAAGGGGTGGCTTCCCAAAATTACGAATCTCCAGAAATCTCAGCAAATATTTTTTCACCCAAACTGGATGATACTTTCAGGTAATGATCACTACACTAACGCGACTTGGTTCCCCAAATTTCCTTCTTCTATGTTGAAGCGTTCGTTTCCAGTAACAGTTTGAATTTTTAGGTTTCACTCTGTTTTCTCCTATATTGATAGATGTATTTGGAACTCAAAAAAACACGGTTTGTGCTAGCTTCTTGAAACTTGACACAATAAAGTAGTTTCACGTTCTATCTCTATGTTTTGTTTCCTCTTGATGTAGCCCTAACAGTGACTGGCGAGAAACACTTTCATGGAAAGGGGTTGCCAGGCTTCCCAAATATACGAATCTCCAAAAATCTCAGCAAATATTTTTTCACCCAAACAGGATGATACTTTCAGGTAATGATCAGTACACTAAGGCGACTTGGTTCCCCAAATTTCGTTCTTCTATGTTGAAGCGTTCGTTTCCAGTAACAGTTTGAATTTTTAGGTTTCACTCTGTTTTCTCCTATATTGATAGATGTATTTGGAACTCTAAATCCAACACGGTTTGTGCTAGCTTCTTGAAACTTGACACAATAAAGTAGTTTCACGTTCTATCTCTATGTTTTGTTTCCTCTTCATGTAGCACTAAGCAGTGACTGGCGAGAAACACTTTCATGGAAAGGGGTTGCCAGGCTTCCCAAAATTACGAATCTAAAGAAATCTCAGCAAATATTTTTTCACCCAAACAGGATGATACTTTCAGGTAATGATCAGTACACTAAGGCGACTTGGTTCCCCAAATTTCGTTCTTCTATGTTGAAGCGTTCGTTTCCAGTAACAGTTTGAATTTTTAGGTTTCACTCTGTTTTCTCCTATATTGATAGATGTATTTGGAACTCTAAATCCAACACGGTTTGTGCTAGCTTCTGGAAACTTGACACAATAAAGCAGTTTCACGTTCTATCTCTATGTTTTGTTTCCTCTTGATGTAGCCCTAATCAGTGACTGGCAAAAAACACTTTCATGGAAAGGGGTTGCCAGGCTTCCCAAAATTACGAATCTCCAGAAATCTCAGCAAATATTTTTTCACCCAAACTTGATGATACTTTCAGGTAATGATCAGTACACTAAGGCGACTTGGTTCCCCAAATGTCGTTCTTCTATGTTGAAGCGTTCGTTTCCAGTAACAGTTTGAATTTTTAGGTTTCACTCTGTTTTCTCCTTTATTGATAGATGTATTTGGAACTCTAAATCCAACACGGTTTGTGCTACCTTCTTGAAACTTGACACAATAAAGTAGTTTCACGTTCTATCTCTATATTTTGTTTCCTCTTGATGTAGCCCTAACAGTGACTGGCGAGAAACACTTTCATGGAAAGGGGTTGCCAGGCTTCCCAAAATTACGAATCTCCAGAAATCTCAGCAAATATTTTTTCACCCAAACTGGATGATACTTTCAGGTAATGATCAGTACACTAAGGTGACTTGGTTCCCCAAATGTCGTTCTTCTATGTTGAAGCGTTCGTTTCCAGTAACAGTTTGAATTTTTAGGTTTCACTCTGTTTTCTCCTATATTGATAGATGTATTTGGAACTCTAAATCCAACACGGTTTGTGCTAGCTTCTTGAAACTTGACACAATAAAGTAGTTTCACGTTCTATCTCTATGTTTTGTTTCCTCTTGATGTAGCCCTAAGCATTGACTGGCGAGAAACACTTTCATGGAAAGGGGTGGCTTCCCAAAATTACGAATCTCCAGAAATCTCAGCAAATATTTTTTCACCCAAACTGGATGATACTTTCAGGTAATGATCACTACACTAACGCGACTTGGTTCCCCAAATTTCGTTCTTCTATGTTGAAGCGTTCGTTTCCAGTAACAGTTTGAATTTTTAGGTTTCACTCTGTTTTCTCCTATATTGATAGATGTATTTGGAACTCTAAATCCAACACGGTTTGTGCTAGCTTCTGGAAACTTGACACAATAAAGCAGTTTCACGTTCTATCTCTATGTTTTGTTTCCTCTTGATGTAGCCCTAAGCAGTGACTGGCAAGAAACACTTTCATGGAAAGGGGTTGCCAGGCTTCCCAAAATTACGAATCTCCAGAAATCTCAGCAAATATTTTTTCACCCAAACTGGATGATACTTTCAGGTAATGATCAGTACACTAAGGCGACTTGGTTCCCCAAATGTCGTTCTTCTATGTTGAAGCGTTCGTTTCCAGTAACAGTTTGAATTTTTAGGTTTCACTCTGTTTTCTCCTATATTGATAGATGTATTTGGAACTCTAAATCCAACACGGTTTGTGCTAGCTTCTTGAAACTTGACACAATAAAGTAATTTCACGTTCTATCTCTATGTTTTGTTTCCTCTTGATGTAGCCCCAAGCAGTGACTGAGGAGAAACACTTTCATGGAAAGGGGTTGCCAAGCTTCCTAAAATTACAAATCTCCAGAAATCTCAGCAAATATTTTTTCACCCAAA
The DNA here is from genome assembly GCF_964194105.1 of Spermophilus citellus. Classification (NCBI taxonomy): domain Eukaryota; kingdom Metazoa; phylum Chordata; class Mammalia; order Rodentia; family Sciuridae; genus Spermophilus; species Spermophilus citellus. The sequence continues at coordinate 189,838 of NW_027672960.1, forward strand.
CTGGATGATACTTTCAGGTAATGATCAGTACACTAAGGCGACTTGGTTCCCCAAATTTCGTTCTTTTATGTTGAAGCGTTCGTTTCCAGTAACAGTTTGAATTTTTAGGTTTCACTCTGTTTTCTCCTATATTGATAGATGTATTTGGAACTCTAAATCCAACACGGTTTGTGCTAGCTTCTTGAAACTTGACACAACAAAGTAATTTCACGTTCTATCTCTATGTTTTGTTTCCTCTTGATGTAGCCCTAACAGTGACTGGCGAGAAACACTTTCATGGAAAGGGGTTGCCAGGCTTCCCAAATATACGAATCTCCAGAAATCTCAGGAAATATTTTTTCACCCAAACAGGATGATACTTTCAGGTAATGATCAGTACACTACGGCGACTTGGTTCCCCAAATTTCGTTCTTCTATGTTGAAGCGTTCGTTTCCAGTAACAGTTTGAATTTTTAGGTTTCACTCTGTTTTCTCCTATATTGATAGATGTATTTGGAACTCTAAATCCAACACGGTTTGTGCTAGCTTCTTGAAACTTGACACAATAAAGTAGTTTCACGTTCTATCTCTATGTTTTGTTTCCTCTTGATGTAGCCCTAAGCATTGACTGGCGAGAAACACTTTCATGGAAAGGGGTTGCCAAGCTTCCTAAAATTACAAATCTCCAGAAATCTCAGCAAATATTTTTTCACCCAAACTGGATGATACTTTCAGGTAATGATCAGTACACTAAGGCGACTTGGTTCCCCAAATTTCGTTCTTCTATGTTGAAGCGTTCGTTTCCAGTAACAGTTTGAATTTTTAGGTTTCACTCTGTTTTCTCCTATATTGATAGATGTATTTGGAACTCTAAATCCAACACGGTTTGTGCTAGCTTCTGGAAACTTGACACAATAAAGCAGTTTCACGTTCTATCTCTATGTTTTGTTTCCTCTTGATGTAGCCCTAAGCAGTGACTGGCAAGAAACACTTTCATGGAAAGGGTTTGCCAGGCTTCCCAAAATTACGAATCTCCAGAAATCTCAGCAAATATTTTTTCACTTAAACTGGATGATACTTTCAGGTAATGATCACTACACTAAGGCGACTTGGTTCCCCAAATGTCGTTCTGCTATGTTGAAGCGTTCGTTTCCAGTAACAGTTTGAATTTTTAGGTTTCACTCTGTTTTCTCCTATATTGATAGATATATTTGGAACTCTAAATCCAACACGGTTTGTGCTAGCTTCTTGAAACTTGACACAATAAAATAGTTTCACGTTCTATCTCTATGTTTTGTTTCCTCTTGATGTAGCCCTAAGCATTGACTGGCGAGAAACACTTTCATGGAAAGGGGTGGCTTCCCAAAATTACGAATCTCCAGAAATCGCAGCAAATATTTTTTCACCCAAACAGGATGATACTTTCAGGTAATGATCAGTACACTAAGGCGACTTGGTTCCCCAAATTTCGTTCTTCTATGTTGAAGCGTTCGTTTCCAGTAACAGTTTGAATTTTTAGGTTTCACTCTGTTTTCTCCTATATTGATAGAGGTATTTGGAACTCTAAATCCAACACGGTTTTAGCTAGCTTCTTGAAACTTGACACAATCAAGTAGTTTCACGTTCTATCTCTATGTTTTGTTTCCTCTTGATGTAGCCCTAACAGTGACTGGCGAGAAACACTTTCATGGAAAGGGGTTGCCAGGCTTCCCAAATATGCGAATCTCCAGAAATCTCAGGAAATATTTTTTCACCCAAACAGGATGATACTTTCAGGTAATGATCAGTACACTAAGGCGACTTGGTTCCCCAAATTTCGTTCTTCTATGTTGAAGCGTTCATTTCCAGTAACAGTTTGAATTTTTAGGTTTCACTCTGTTTTCTCCTATATTGATAGATGTATTTGGAACTCTGAATCCTACAAGGTTTGTGCTAGCTTCTTGAAACTTGACACAATAAAGTAGTTTCACGTTCTATCTCTATGTTTTGTTTCCTCTTGATGTAGCCCTAACAGTGACTGGCGAGAAACACTTTCATGGAAAGGGGTTGCCAGGCTTCCCAAATATACGAATCTCCAGAAATCTCAGGAAATATTTTTTCACCCAAACAGGATGATACTTTCAGGTAATGATCAGTACACTAAGGCGACTTGGTTCCCCAAATTTCGTTCTTCTATGTTGAAGCGTTCGTTTCCAGTAACAGTTTGAATTTTTAGGTTTCACTCTGTTTTCTCCTATATTGATAGATGTATTTGGAACTCTAAATCCAACACGGTTTGTGCTAGCTTCTGGAAACTTGACACAATAAAGCAGTTTCACGTTCTATCTCTATGTTTTGTTTCCTCTTGATGTAGCCCTAAGCAGTGACTGGCAAAAAACACTTTCATGGAAAGGGGTTGCCAGGCTTCCCAAAATTACGAATCTCCAGAAATCTCAGCAAATATTTTTTCACCCAAACTGGATGATACTTTCAGGTAATGATCAGTACACTAAGGCGACTTGGTTCCCCAAATGTCGTTCTTCTATGTTGAAGCGTTCGTTTCCAGTAACAGTTTGAATTTTTAGGTTTCACTCTGTTTTCTCCTATATTGATAGATGTATTTGGAACTCTAAATCCAACACGGTTTGTGCTAGCTTCTTGAAACTTGACACAATAAAGTAGTTTCACGTTCTATCTCTATGTTTTGTTTCCTCTTGATGTAGCCCTAAGCAGTGACTGGCGATAAACACTTTCATGGAAAGGGGTGGCTTCCCAAAATTACGAATCTCCAGAAATCTCAGCAAATATTTTTTCACCCAAACTGGATGATACTTTCAGGTAATGATCACTACACTAACGCGACTTGGTTCCCCAAATTTCGTTCTTCTATGTTGAAGCGTTCGTTTCCAGTAACAGTTTGAATGTTTAGGTTTCACTCTGTTTTCTCCTATATTGATAGATGTATTTGGAACTCTAAATCCAACACGGTTTGTGCTAGCTTCTGGAAACTTGACACAATAAAGCAGTTTCACGTTCTATCTCTATGTTTTGTTTCCTCTTGATGTAGCCCTAAGCAGTGACTGGCAAGAAACACTTTCATGGAAAGGGGTTGCCAGGCTTCCCAAAATTACGAATCTCCAGAAATCTCAGCAAATATTTTTTCACCCAAACTGGATGATACTTTCAGGTAATGATCACTACACTAAGGCGACTTGGTTCCCCAAATGTCGTTCTGCTATGTTGAAGCGTTCGTTTCCAGTAACAGTTTGAATTTTTAGGTTTCACTCTGTTTTCTCCTATATTGATAGATATATTTGGAACTCTAAATCCAACACGGTTTGTGCTAGCTTCTTGAAACTTGACACAATAAAATAGTTTCACGTTCTATCTCTATGTTTTGTTTCCTCTTGATGTAGCCCTAAGCATTGACTGGCGAGAAACACTTTCATGGAAAGGGGTGGCTTCCCAAAATTACGAATCTCCAGAAATCGCAGCAAATATTTTTTCACCCAAACAGGATGATACTTTCAGGTAATGATCAGTACACTAAGGCGACTTGGTTCCCCAAATTTCGTTCTTCTATGTTGAAGCGTTCGTTTCCAGTAACAGTTTGAATTTTTAGGTTTCACTCTGTTTTCTCCTATATTGATAGAGGTATTTGGAACTCTAAATCCAACACGGTTTTAGCTAGCTTCTTGAAACTTGACACAATCAAGTAGTTTCACGTTCTATCTCTATGTTTTGTTTCCTCTTGATGTAGCCCTAACAGTGACTGGCGAGAAACACTTTCATGGAAAGGGGTTGCCAGGCTTCCCAAATATGCGAATCTCCAGAAATCTCAGGAAATATTTTTTCACCCAAACAGGATGATACTTTCAGGTAATGATCAGTACACTAAGGCGACTTGGTTCCCCAAATTTCGTTCTTCTATGTTGAAGCGTTCATTTCCAGTAACAGTTTGAATTTTTAGGTTTCACTCTGTTTTCTCCTATATTGATAGATGTATTTGGAACTCTGAATCCTACAAGGTTTGTGCTAGCTTCTTGAAACTTGACACAATAAAGTAGTTTCACGTTCTATCTCTATGTTTTGTTTCCTCTTGATGTAGCCCTAACAGTGACTGGCGAGAAACACTTTCATGGAAAGGGGTTGCCAGGCTTCCCAAATATACGAATCTCCAGAAATCTCAGGAAATATTTTTTCACCCAAACAGGATGATACTTTCAGGTAATGATCAGTACACTAAGGCGACTTGGTTCCCCAAATTTCGTTCTTCTATGTTGAAGCGTTCGTTTCCAGTAACAGTTTGAATTTTTAGGTTTCACTCTGTTTTCTCCTATATTGATAGATGTATTTGGAACTCTAAATCCAACACGGTTTGTGCTAGCTTCTTGAAACTTGACACAATAAAGCAGTTTCACGTTCTATCTCTATGTTTTGTTTCCTCTTGATGTAGCCCTAAGCAGTGACTGGCGAGAAAAACTTTCATGGAAAGGGGTTGACAGGCTTCCAAAATTACGAATCTCCAGAAATCTCAGCAAATATTTTTTCACCCAAACTGGATGATACTTTCAGGTAATGATCAGTACACTAAGGCGACTTGGTTCCCCAAATGTCGTTCTTCTATGTTGAAGCGTTCGTTTCCAGTAACAGTTTGAATTTTTAGGTTTCACTCTGTTTTCTCCTATATTGATAGATGTATTTGGATCTCTAAATCCAACACGGTTTGTGCTAGCTTCTTGAAACTTGACACAATAAAGTAGTTTCACGTTCTATCTCTATGTTTTGTTTCCTCTTGATGTAGCCCTAAGCAGTGACTGGCGAGAAACACTTTCATGGAAAGGGGTTGCCAAGCTTCCTAAAATTACAAATCTCCAGAAATCTCAGCAAATATTTTTTCACCCAAACTGGATGATACTTTCAGGTAATGATCACTACACTAACGCGACTTGGTTCCCCAAATGTCGTTCTTCTATGTTGAAGCGTTCATTTCCAGTAACAGTTTGAATTTTTAGGTTTCACTCTGTTTTCTCCTATATTGATAGATGTATTTGGAACTCTAAATCCAACACGGTTTGTGCTAGCTTCTTGAAACTTGACACAATAAAGCAGTTTCACGTTCTATCTCTATGTTTTGTTTCCTCTTGATGTAGCCCTAACAGTGACTGGCGAGAAACACTTTCATGGAAAGGGGTTGCCAGGCTTCCCAAATATACGAATCTCCAGAAATGTCAGCAAATATTTTTTCAGCCAAACAGGATGATACTTTCAGGTAATGATCAGTACACTAAGGCGACTTGGTTCCCCAAATTTCGTTCTTCTATGTTGAAGCGTTCGTTTCCAGTAACAGTTTGAATTTTTAGGTTTCACTCTGTTTTCTCCTATATTGATAGATGTATTTGGAACTCTAAATCCAACACGGTTTGTGCTAGCTTCTTGAAACTTGACACAATAAAGTAGTTTCACGTTCTATCTCTATGTTTTGTTTCCTCTTGATGTAGCCCTAAGCAGTGACTGGCTAGATACACTTTCATGGAAAGGGGTTGCCAGGCTTCCCAAAATTACGAATCTCCAGAAATCTCAGCAAATATTTTTTCACCCAAACTGGATGATACTTTCAGGTAATGATCACTACACTAACGCGACTCGGTTCCCCAAATTTCGTTCTTCTATGTTGAAGCGTTCGTTTCCAGTAACAGTTTGAATTTTGGCGTTTCACTCTGTTTTCTCCTATATTGATAGATGTATTTGGAACTCGAAATCCAACACGGTTTGTGCTAGCTTCTTGAAACTTGACACAATAAAGCAGTTTCACGTTCTATCTCTATGTTTTGTTTCCTCTTGATGTAGCCCTAAGCAGTGACTGGCGAGAAACACTTTCATGGAAAGGGGTTGCCAGGCTTCCCAAAATTACGAATCTCCAGAAATCTCAGCAAATATTTTTTCACCCAAACTGGATGATACTTTCAGGTAATGATCAGTACACTAAGGCGACTTGGTTCCCCAAATGTCGTTCTTCTATGTTGAAGCGTTCGTTTCCAGTAACAGTTTGAATTTTTAGGTTTCACTCTGTTTTCTCCTATATTGATAGATGTATTTGGAACTCTAAATCCAACACGGTTTGTGCTAGCTTCTTGAAACTTGACACAATAAAGCAGTTTCACGTTCTATCTCTATGTTTTGTTTCCTCTTGATGTAGCCCTAACAGTGACTGGCGAGAAACACTTTCATGAAAGGGGTTGCCAGGCTTCCCATATATACGAATCTCCAGAAATCTCAGCAAATATTTTTTCACCCAAACAGGATGATACTTTCAGGTAATGATCAGTACACTAAGGCGACTTGGTTCCCCAAATGTCGTTCTTCTATGTTGAAGCGTTCGTTTCCAGTAACAGTTTGAATTTTTAGGTTTCACTCTGTTTTCTCCTATATTGATAGATGTATTTGGAACTCTAAATCCAACACGGTTTGTGCTAGCTTCTTGAAACTTGACACAATAAAGTAGTTTCACGTTCTATCTCTATGTTTTGTTTCCTCTTGATGTAGCCCTAACAGTGACTGGCGAGAAACACTTTCATGGAAAGGGGTTGCCAGGCTTCCCAAATATACGAATCTCCAGAAATCTCAGCAAATATTTTTTCACCCAAACAGGATGATACTTTCAGGTAATGATCAGTACACTAAGGCGACTTGGTTCCCCAAATTTCATTCTTCTATGTTGAAGCGTTCATTTCCAGTAACAGTTTGAATTTTTAGGTTTCACTCTGTTTTCTCCTGTATTGATAGATGTATTTGGAACTCTGAATCCTACAAGGTTTGTGCTAGCTTCTTGAAACTTGACACAATAAAGTAGTTTCACGTTCTATCTCTATGTTTTGTTTCCTCTTGATGTAGCCCTAACAGTGACTGGCGAGAAACACTTTCATGGAAAGGGGTTGCCAGGCTTCCCAAATATACGAATCTCCAGAAATCTCAGGAAATATTTTTTCACCCAAACAGGATGATACTTTCAGGTAATGATCAGTACACTAAGGCGACTTGGTTCCCCAAATTTCGTTCTTCTATGTTGAAGCGTTCGTTTCCAATAAAAGTTTGAATTTTTAGGTTTCACTCTGTTTTCTCCTATATTGATAGATGTATTTGGAACTCTAAATCCAACACGGTTTGTGCTAGCTTCTTGAAACTTGACACAATAAAGTAGTTTCACGTTCTATCTCTATGTTTTGTTTCCTCTTGATGTAGTCCTAAGCAGTGACTGGCGAGAAACACTTTCATGGAAAGGGGTGGCTTCCCAAAATTACGAATCTCCAGAAATCTCAGCAAATATTTTTTCACCCAAACTGGATGATACTTTCAGGTAATGATCACAACACTAAGGCGACTTGGTTCCCCAAATTTCGTTCTTCTATGTTGAAGCGTTCGTTTCCAGTAACAGTTTGAATTTTTAGGTTTCACTCTGTTTTCTCCTATATTGATAGATGTATTTGGAACACTGAATACAACACGGTTTGTGCTAGCTTCTTGAAACTTGACACAATAAAGTAGTTTCACGTTCTATCTTTATGTTTTGTTTCCTCTTGATGTAGCCCTAAGCAGTGACTGGCGAGAAACACTTTCATGGAAAGGGGTTGCCAGGCTTCCCAAAATTACGAATCTCCAGAAATCTCAGGAAATATTTTTTCACCCAAACAAGATGATACTTTCAGGTAATGATCAGTACACTAAGGCGATTTGGTTCCCCAAATTTCGTTCTTCTATGTTGAAGCGTTCGTTTCCAGTAACAGTTTGAATTTTTAGGTTTCACTGTTTTCTCCTATATTGATAGATGTATTTGGAACTCTAAATCCAACACGGTTTGTGCTAGCTTCTTGAAACTTGACAAAATAAAGTAGTTTCACGTTCTATATCTATGTTTTGTTTCCTCTTGATGTAGCCCTAACAGTGACTGGCGAGAAACACTTTCATGGAAAGGGGTTGCCAGGCTTCCCAAATATACGAATCTCCAGAAATCTCAGGAAATATTTTTTCACCCGAACAGGATGATACTTTCAGGTAATGATCAGTACACTAAGGCGACTTGGTTCCCCAAATTTCGTTCTTCTATGTTGAAGCGTTCGTTTCCAGTAACAGTTTGAATTTTTAGGTTTCACTCTGTTTTCTCCTATATTGATAGATGTATTTGGAACTCTAAATCCAACACGGTTTGTGCTAGCTTCTTGAAACTTGACACAATAAAGTAGTTTCACGTTCTATCTCTATGTTTTGTTTCCTCTTGATGTAGCCCTAAGCATTGACTGGCGAGAATCACTTTCATGGAAAGGGGTGGCTTCCCAAAATTACGAATCTCCAGAAATCGCAGCAAATATTTTTTCACCCAAACTGGATGATACTTTCAGGTAATGATCAGTACACTAAGGCGACTTGGTTCCCCAAATTTCGTTCTTCTATGTTGAAGCGTTCGTTTCCAGTAACAGTTTGAATTTTTAGGTTTCACTCTGTTTTCTCCTATATTGATAGAGGTATTTGGAACTCTGAATCCAACACGTATTGTGCTAGCTTCTTGAAACTTGACACAATAAAGTAGTTTCACGTTCTATCTCTATGTTTTGTTTCCTCTTGATGTAGCCCTAACAGTGACTGGCGAGAAACACTTTCATGGAAAGGGGTTGCCAGGCTTCCCAAATATGCGAATCTCCAGAAATCTCAGGAAATATTTTTTCACCCAAACAAGATGATACTTTCAGGTAATGATCAGTACACTAAGGCGATTTGGTTCCCCAAATTTCGTTCTTCTATGTTGAAGCGTTCGTTTCCAGTAACAGTTTGAATTTTTAGGTTTCACTGTTTTCTCCTATATTGATAGATGTATTTGGAACTCTAAATCCAACACGGTTTGTGCTAGCTTCTTGAAACTTGACACAATAAAGTAGTTTCACGTTCTATCTCTATGTTTTGTTTCCTCTTGATGTAGCCCTAAGCAGTGACTGGCGATAAACACTTTCATGGAAATGGGTGGCTTCCCAAAATTACGAATCTCCAGAAATCGCAGCAAATATTTTTTCACCCAAACAGGATGATACTTTCAGGTAATGATCAGTACACTAAGGCGACTTGGTTCCCCAAATTTCGTTCTTCTATGTTGAAGCGTTCGTTTCCAGTAACAGTTTGAATTTTTAGGTTTCACTCTGTTTTCTCCTATATTGATAGAGGTATTTGGAACTCTAAATCCAACACGGTTTTAGCTAGCTTCTTGAAACTTGACACAATCAAGTAGTTTCACGTTCTATCTCTATGTTTTGTTTCCTCTTGATGTAGCCCTAACAGTGACTGGCGAGAAACACTTTCATGGAAAGGGGTTGCCAGGCTTCCCAAATATGCGAATCTCCAGAAATCTCAGGAAATATTTTTTCACCCAAACAGGATGATACTTTCAGGTAATGATCAGTACACTAAGGCGACTTGGTTCCCCAAATTTCGTTCTTCTATGTTGAAGCGTTCATTTCCAGTAACAGTTTGAATTTTTAGGTTTCACTCTGTTTTCTCCTATATTGATAGATGTATTTGGAACTCTGAATCCTACAAGGTTTGTGCTAGCTTCTTGAAACTTGACACAATAAAGTAGTTTCACGTTCTATCTCTATGTTTTGTTTCCTCTTGATGTAGCCCTAACAGTGACTGGCGAGAAACACTTTCATGGAAAGGGGTTGCCAGGCTTCCCAAATATACGAATCTCCAGAAATCTCAGCAAATATTTTTTCACCCAAACAGGATGATACTTTCAGGTAATGATCAGTACACTAAGGCGACTTGGTTCCCCAAATTTCGTTCTTCTATGTTGAAGCGTTCGTTTCCAGTAACAGTTTGAATTTTTAGGTTTCACTCTGTTTTCTCCTATATTGATAGATGTATTTGGAACTCTAAATCCAACACGGTTTGTGCTAGCTTCTGGAAACTTGACACAATAAAGCAGTTTCACGTTCTATCTCTATGTTTTGTTTCCTCTTGATGTAGCCCTAAGCAGTGACTGGCAAAAAACACTTTCATGGAAAGGGGTTGCCAGGCTTCCCAAAATTACGAATCTCCAGAAATCTCAGCAAATATTTTTTCACCCAAACTGGATGATACTTTCAGGTAATGATCAGTACACTAAGGCGACTTGGTTCCCCAAATGTCGTTCTTCTATGTTGAAGCGTTCGTTTCCAGTAACAGTTTGAATTTTTAGGTTTCACTCTGTTTTCTCCTATATTGATAGATGTATTTGGAACTCTAAATCCAACACGGTTTGTGCTAGCTTCTTGAAACTTGACACAATAAAGTAATTTCACGTTCTATCTCTATGTTTTGTTTCCTCTTGATGTAGCCCCAAGCAGTGACTGAGGAGAAACACTTTCATGGAAAGGGGTTGCCAGGCTTCCCAAATATACGAATCTCCAGAAATCTCAGGAAATATTTTTTCACCCAAACAGGATGATACTTTCAGGTAATGATCAGTACACTAAGGTGACTTGGTTCCCCAAATGTCGTTCTTCTATGTTGAAGCGTTCGTTTCCAGTAACAGTTTGAATTTTTAGGTTTCACTCTGTTTTCTCCTATATTGATAGATGTATTTGGAACTCTAAATCCAACACGGTTTGTGCTAGCTTCTTGAAACTTGACACAATAAAGTAGTTTCACGTTCTATCTCTATGTTTTGTTTCCTCTTGATGTAGCCCTAAGCAGTGACTGGCGATAAACACTTTCATGGAAAGGGGTGGCTTCCCAAAATTACGAATCTCCAGAAATCTCAGCAAATATTTTTTCACCCAAACTGGATGATACTTTCAGGTAATGATCACTACACTAACGCGACTTGGTTCCCCAAATTTCGTTCTTCTATGTTGAAGCGTTCGTTTCCAGTAACAGTTTGAATGTTTAGGTTTCACTCTGTTTTCTCCTATATTGATAGATGTATTTGGAACTCTAAATCCAACACGGTTTGTGCTAGCTTCTGGAAACTTGACACAATAAAGCAGTTTCACGTTCTATCTCTATGTTTTGTTTCCTCTATGTAGCCCTAAGCAGTGACTGGCAAGAAACACTTTCATGGAAAGGGGTTGCCAGGCTTCCCAAAATTACGAATCTCCAGAAATCTCAGCAAATATTTTTTCACCCAAACTGGATGATACTTTCAGGTAATGATCACTACACTAAGGCGACTTGGTTCCCCAAATGTCGTTCTGCTATGTTGAAGCGTTCGTTTCCAGTAACAGTTTGAATTTTTAGGTTTCACTCTGTTTTCTCCTATATTGATAGATATATTTGGAACTCTAAATCCAACACGGTTTGTGCTAGCTTCTTGAAACTTGACACAATAAAATAGTTTCACGTTCTATCTCTATGTTTTGTTTCCTCTTGATGTAGCCCTAAGCATTGACTGGCGAGAAACACTTTCATGGAAAGGGGTGGCTTCCCAAAATTACGAATCTCCAGAAATCGCAGCAAATATTTTTTCACCCAAACAGGATGATACTTTCAGGTAATGATCAGTACACTAAGGCGACATGGTTCCCCAAATTTCGTTCTTCTATGTTGAAGCGTTCGTTTCCAGTAACAGTTTGAATTTTTAGGTTTCACTCTGTTTTCTCCTATATTGATAGAGGTATTTGGAACTCTAAATCCAACACGGTTTTAGCTAGCTTCTTGAAACTTGACACAATCAAGTAGTTTCACGTTCTATCTCTATGTTTTGTTTCCTCTTGATGTAGCCCTAACAGTGACTGGCGAGAAACACTTTCATGGAAAGGGGTTGCCAGGCTTCCCAAATATGCGAATCTCCAGAAATCTCAGGAAATATTTTTTCACCCAAACAGGATGATACTTTCAGGTAATGATCAGTACACTAAGGCGACTTGGTTCCCCAAATTTCGTTCTTCTATGTTGAAGCGTTCATTTCCAGTAACAGTTTGAATTTTTAGGTTTCACTCTGTTTTCTCCTATATTGATAGATGTATTTGGAACTCTGAATCCTACAAGGTTTGTGCTAGCTTCTTGAAACTTGACACAATAAAGTAGTTTCACGTTCTATCTCTATGTTTTGTTTCCTCTTGATGTAGCCCTAACAGTGACTGGCGAGAAACACTTTCATGGAAAGGGGTTGCCAGGCTTCCCAAATATACGAATCTCCAGAAATCTCAGGAAATATTTTTTCACCCAAACAGGATGATACTTTCAGGTAATGATCAGTACACTAAGGCGACTTGGTTCCCCAAATTTCGTTCTTCTATGTTGAAGCGTTCGTTTCCAGTAACAGTTTGAATTTTTAGGTTTCACTCTGTTTTCTCCTATATTGATAGATGTATTTGGAACTCTAAATCCAACACGGTTTGTGCTAGCTTCTTGAAACTTGACACAATAAAGCAGTTTCACGTTCTATCTCTATGTTTTGTTTCCTCTTGATGTAGCCCTAAGCAGTGACTGGCGAGAAAAACTTTCATGGAAAGGGGTTGACAGGCTTCCAAAATTACGAATCTCCAGAAATCTCAGCAAATATTTTTTCACCCAAACTGGATGATACTTTCAGGTAATGATCAGTACACTAAGGCGACTTGGTTCCCCAAATGTCATTCTTCTATGTTGAAGCGTTCGTTTCCAGTAACAGTTTGAATTTTTAGGTTTCACTCTGTTTTCTCCTATATTGATAGATGTATTTGGATCTCTAAATCCAACACGGTTTGTGCTAGCTTCTTGAAACTTGACACAATAAAGTAGTTTCACGTTCTATCTCTATGTTTTGTTTCCTCTTGATGTAGCCCTAAGCAGTGACTGGCGAGAAACACTTTCATGGAAAGGGGTTGCCAAGCTTCCTAAAATTACAAATCTCCAGAAATCTCAGCAAATATTTTTTCACCCAAACTGGATGATACTTTCAGGTAATGATCACTACACTAACGCGACTTGGTTCCCCAAATGTCGTTCTTCTATGTTGAAGCGTTCGTTTCCAGTAACAGTTTGAATTTTTAGGTTTCACTCTGTTTTCTCCTATATTGATAGATGTATTTGGAACTCTAAATCCAACACGGTTTGTGCTAGCTTCTTGAAACTTGACACAATAAAGCAGTTTCACGTTCTATCTCTATGTTTTGTTTCCTCTTGATGTAGCCCTAACAGTGACTGGCGAGAAACACTTTCATGGAAAGGGGTTGCCAGGCTTCCCAAATATACGAATCTCCAGAAATGTCAGCAAATATTTTTTCAGCCAAACAGGATGATACTTTCAGGTAATGATCAGTACACTAAGGCGACTTGGTTCCCCAAATTTCGTTCTTCTATGTTGAAGCGTTCGTTTCCAGTAACAGTTTGAATTTTTAGGTTTCACTCTGTTTTCTCCTATATTGATAGATGTATTTGGAACTCTAAATCCAACACGGTTTGTGCTAGCTTCTTGAAACTTGACACAATAAAGTAGTTTCACGTTCTATCTCTATGTTTTGTTTCCTCTTGATGTAGCCCTAAGCAGTGACTGGCTAGATACACTTTCATGGAAAGGGGTTGCCAGGCTTCCCAAAATTACGAATCTCCAGAAATCTCAGCAAATATTTTTTCACCCAAACTGGATGATACTTTCAGGTAATGATCACTACACTAACGCGACTCGGTTCCCCAAATTTCGTTCTTCTATGTTGAAGCGTTCGTTTCCAGTAACAGTTTGAATTTTGGCGTTTCACTCTGTTTTCTCCTATATTGATAGATGTATTTGGAACTCGAAATCCAACACGGTTTGTGCTAGCTTCTTGAAACTTGACACAATAAAGCAGTTTCACGTTCTATCTCTATGTTTTGTTTCCTCTTGATGTAGCCCTAAGCAGTGACTGGCGAGAAACACTTTCATGGAAAGGGGTTGCCAGGCTTCCCAAAATTACGAATCTCCAGAAATCTCAGCAAATATTTTTTCACCCAAACTGGATGATACTTTCAGGTAATGATCAGTACACTAAGGTGACTTGGTTCCCCAAATGTCGTTCTTCTATGTTGAAGCGTTCGTTTCCAGTAACAGTTTGAATTTTTAGGTTTCACTCTGTTTTCTCCTATATTGATAGATGTATTTGGAACTCTAAATCCAACACGGTTTGTGCTAGCTTCTTGAAACTTGACACAATAAAGCAGTTTCACGTTCTATCTCTATGTTTTGTTTCCTCTTGATGTAGCCCTAACAGTGACTGGCGAGAAACACTTTCATGAAAGGGGTTGCCAGGCTTCCCAAATATACGAATCTCCAGAAATCTCAGCAAATATTTTTTCACCCAAACAGGATGATACTTTCAGGTAATGATCAGTACACTAAGGCGACTTGGTTCCCCAAATGTCGTTCTTCTATGTTGAAGCGTTCGTTTCCAGTAACAGTTTGAATTTTTAGGTTTCACTCTGTTTTCTCCTATATTGATAGATGTATTTGGAACTCTAAATCCAACACGGTTTGTGCTAGCTTCTTGAAACTTGACACAATAAAGTAGTTTCACGTTCTATCTCTATGTTTTGTTTCCTCTTGATGTAGCCCTAACAGTGACTGGCGAGAAACACTTTCATGGAAAGGGGTTGCCAGGCTTCCCAAATATACGAATCTCCAGAAATCTCAGCAAATATTTTTTCACCCAAACAGGATGATACTTTCAGGTAATGATCAGTACACTAAGGCGACTTGGTTCCCCAAATTTCGTTCTTCTATGTTGAAGCGTTCATTTCCAGTAACAGTTTGAATTTTTAGGTTTCACTCTGTTTTCTCCTATATTGATAGATGTATTTGGAACTCTGAATCCTACAAGGTTTGTGCTAGCTTCTTGAAACTTGACACAATAAAGTAGTTTCACGTTCTATCTCTATGTTTTGTTTCCTCTTGATGTAGCCCTAACAGTGACTGGCGAGAAACACTTTCATGGAAAGGGGTTGCCAGGCTTCCCAAATATACGAATCTCCAGAAATCTCAGGAAATATTTTTTCACCCAAACAGGATGATACTTTCAGGTAATGATCAGTACACTAAGGCGACTTGGTTCCCCAAATTTCGTTCTTCTATGTTGAAGCGTTCGTTTCCAATAAAAGTTTGAATTTTTAGGTTTCACTCTGTTTTCTCCTATATTGATAGATGTATTTGGAACTCTAAATCCAACACGGTTTGTGCTAGCTTCTTGAAACTTGACACAATAAAGTAGTTTCACGTTCTATCTCTATGTTTTGTTTCCTCTTGATGTAGTCCTAAGCAGTGACTGGCGAGAAACACTTTCATGGAAAGGGGTGGCTTCCCAAAATTACGAATCTCCAGAAATCTCAGCAAATATTTTTTCACCCAAACTGGATGATACTTTCAGGTAATGATCACAACACTAAGGCGACTTGGTTCCCCAAATTTCGTTCTTCTATGTTGAAGCGTTCGTTTCCAGTAACAGTTTGAATTTTTAGGTTTCACTCTGTTTTCTCCTATATTGATAGATGTATTTGGAACACTGAATACAACACGGTTTGTGCTAGCTTCTTGAAACTTGACACAATAAAGTAGTTTCACGTTCTATCTTTATGTTTTGTTTCCTCTTGATGTAGCCCTAAGCAGTGACTGGCGAGAAACACTTTCATGGAAAGGGGTTGCCAGGCTTCCCAAAATTACGAATCTCCAGAAATCTCAGGAAATATTTTTTCACCCAAACAAGATGATACTTTCAGGTAATGATCAGTACACTAAGGCGATTTGGTTCCCCAAATTTCGTTCTTCTATGTTGAAGCGTTCGTTTCCAGTAACAGTTTGAATTTTTAGGTTTCACTGTTTTCTCCTATATTGATAGATGTATTTGGAACTCTAAATCCAACACGGTTTGTGCTAGCTTCTTGAAACTTGACAAAATAAAGTAGTTTCACGTTCTATATCTATGATTTGTTTCCTCTTGATGTAGCCCTAACAGTGACTGGCGAGAAACACTTTCATGGAAAGGGGTTGCCAGGCTTCCCAAATATACGAATCTCCAGAAATCTCAGGAAATATTTTTTCACCCGAACAGGATGATACTTTCAGGTAATGATCAGTACACTAAGGCGACTTGGTTCCCCAAATTTCGTTCTTCTATGTTGAAGCGTTCGTTTCCAGTAACAGTTTGAATTTTTAGGTTTCACTCTGTTTTCTCCTATATTGATAGATGTATTTGGAACTCTAAATCCAACACGGTTTGTGCTAGCTTCTTGAAACTTGACACAATAAAGTAGTTTCACGTTCTATCTCTATGTTTTGTTTCCTCTTGATGTAGCCCTAAGCATTGACTGGCGAGAATCACTTTCATGGAAAGGGGTGGCTTCCCAAAATTACGAATCTCCAGAAATCGCAGCAAATATTTTTTCACCCAAACTGGATGATACTTTCAGGTAATGATCAGTACACTAAGGCGACTTGGTTCCCCAAATTTCGTTCTTCTATGTTGAAGCGTTCGTTTCCAGTAACAGTTTGAATTTTTAGGTTTCACTCTGTTTTCTCCTATATTGATAGAGGTATTTGGAACTCTGAATCCAACACGTATTGTGCTAGCTTCTTGAAACTTGACACAATAAAGTAGTTTCACGTTCTATCTTTATGTTTTGTTTCCTCTTGATGTAGCCCTAAGCAGTGACTGGCGAGAAACACTTTCATGGAAAGGGGTTGCCAGGCTTCCCAAAATTACGAATCTCCAGAAATCTCAGGAAATATTTTTTCACCCAAACAAGATGATACTTTCAGGTAATGATCAGTACACTAAGGCGATTTGGTTCCCCAAATTTCGTTCTTCTATGTTGAAGCGTTCGTTTCCAGTAACAGTTTGAATTTTTAGGTTTCACTGTTTTCTCCTATATTGATAGATGTATTTGGAACTCTAAATCCAACACGGTTTGTGCTAGCTTCTTGAAACTTGACAAAATAAAGTAGTTTCACGTTCTATATCTATGTTTTGTTTCCTCTTGATGTAGCCCTAACAGTGACTGGCGAGAAACACTTTCATGGAAAGGGGTTGCCAGGCTTCCCAAATATACGAATCTCCAGAAATCTCAGGAAATATTTTTTCACCCGAACAGGATGATACTTTCAGGTAATGATCAGTACACTAAGGCGACTTGGTTCCCCAAATTTCGTTCTTCTATGTTGAAGCGTTCGTTTCCAGTAACAGTTTGAATTTTTAGGTTTCACTCTGTTTTCTCCTATATTGATAGATGTATTTGGAACTCTAAATCCAACACGGTTTGTGCTAGCTTCTTGAAACTTGACACAATAAAGTAGTTTCACGTTCTATCTCTATGTTTTGTTTCCTCTTGATGTAGCCCTAAGCATTGACTGGCGAGAATCACTTTCATGGAAAGGGGTGGCTTCCCAAAATTACGAATCTCCAGAAATCGCAGCAAATATTTTTTCACCCAAACTGGATGATACTTTCAGGTAATGATCAGTACACTAAGGCGACTTGGTTCCCCAAATTTCGTTCTTCTATGTTGAAGCGTTCGTTTCCAGTAACAGTTTGAATTTTTAGGTTTCACTCTGTTTTCTCCTATATTGATAGATGTATTTGGAACTCTAAATCCAACACGGTTTGTGCTAGCTTCTGGAAACTTGACACAATAAAGCAGTTTCACGTTCTATCTCTATGTTTTGTTTCCTCTTGATGTAGCCCTAAGCAGTGACTGGCAAAAAACACTTTCATGGAAAGGGGTTGCCAGGCTTCCCAAAATTACGAATCTCCAGAAATCTCAGCAAATATTTTTTCACCCAAACTGGATGATACTTTCAGGTAATGATCAGTACACTAAGGCGACTTGGTTCCCCAAATGTCGTTCTTCTATGTTGAAGCGTTCGTTTCCAGTAACAGTTTGAATTTTTAGGTTTCACTCTGTTTTCTCCTATATTGATAGATGTATTTGGAACTCTAAATCCAACACGGTTTGTGCTAGCTTCTTGAAACTTGACACAATAAAGTAATTTCACGTTCTATCTCTATGTTTTGTTTCCTCTTGATGTAGCCCCAAGCAGTGACTGAGGAGAAACACTTTCATGGAAAGGGGTTGCCAGGCTTCCCAAATATACGAATCTCCAGAAATCTCAGGAAATATTTTTTCACCCAAACAGGATGATACTTTCAGGTAATGATCAGTACACTAAGGTGACTTGGTTCCCCAAATGTCGTTCTTCTATGTTGAAGCGTTCGTTTCCAGTAACAGTTTGAATTTTTAGGTTTCACTCTGTTTTCTCCTATATTGATAGATGTATTTGGAACTCTAAATCCAACACGGTTTGTGCTAGCTTCTTGAAACTTGACACAATAAAGTAGTTTCACGTTCTATCTCTATGTTTTGTTTCCTCTTGATGTAGCCCTAAGCAGTGACTGGCGATAAACACTTTCATGGAAAGGGGTGGCTTCCCAAAATTACGAATCTCCAGAAATCTCAGCGAATATTTTTTCACCCAAACTGGATGATACTTTCAGGTAATGATCACTACACTAACGCGACTTGGTTCCCCAAATTTCGTTCTTCTATGTTGAAGCGTTCGTTTCCAGTAACAGTTTGAATGTTTAGGTTTCACTCTGTTTTCTCCTATATTGATAGATGTATTTGGAACTCTAAATCCAACACGGTTTGTGCTAGCTTCTGGAAACTTGACACAATAAAGCAGTTTCACGTTCTATCTCTATGTTTTGTTTCCTCTTGATGTAGCCCTAAGCAGTGACTGGCAAGAAACACTTTCATGGAAAGGGGTTGCCAGGCTTCCCAAAATTACGAATCTCCAGAAATCTCAGCAAATATTTTTTCACCCAAACTGGATGATACTTTCAGGTAATGATCACTACACTAAGGCGACTTGGTTCCCCAAATGTCGTTCTGCTATGTTGAAGCGTTCGTTTCCAGTAACAGTTTGAATTTTTAGGTTTCACTCTGTTTTCTCCTATATTGATAGATATATTTGGAACTCTAAATCCAACACGGTTTGTGCTAGCTTCTTGAAACTTGACACAATAAAATAGTTTCACGTTCTATCTCTATGTTTTGTTTCCTCTTGATGTAGCCCTAAGCATTGACTGGCGAGAAACACTTTCATGGAAAGGGGTGGCTTCCCAAAATTACGAATCTCCAGAAATCGCAGCAAATATTTTTTCACCCAAACAGGATGATACTTTCAGGTAATGATCAGTACACTAAGGCGACTTGGTTCCCCAAATTTCGTTCTTCTATGTTGAAGCGTTCGTTTCCAGTAACAGTTTGAATTTTTAGGTTTCACTCTGTTTTCTCCTATATTGATAGAGGTATTTGGAACTCTAAATCCAACACGGTTTTAGCTAGCTTCTTGAAACTTGACACAATCAAGTAGTTTCACGTTCTATCTCTATGTTTTGTTTCCTCTTGATGTAGCCCTAACAGTGACTGGCGAGAAACACTTTCATGGAAAGGGGTTGCCAGGCTTCCCAAATATGCGAATCTCCAGAAATCTCAGGAAATATTTTTTCACCCAAACAGGATGATACTTTCAGGTAATGATCAGTACACTAAGGCGACTTGGTTCCCCAAATTTCGTTCTTCTATGTTGAAGCGTTCATTTCCAGTAACAGTTTGAATTTTTAGGTTTCACTCTGTTTTCTCCTATATTGATAGATGTATTTGGAACTCTGAATCCTACAAGGTTTGTGCTAGCTTCTTGAAACTTGACACAATAAAGTAGTTTCACGTTCTATCTCTATGTTTTGTTTCCTCTTGATGTAGCCCTAACAGTGACTGGCGAGAAACACTTTCATGGAAAGGGGTTGCCAGGCTTCCCAAATATACGAATCTCCAGAAATCTCAGGAAATATTTTTTCACCCAAACAGGATGATACTTTCAGGTAATGATCAGTACACTAAGGCGACTTGGTTCCCCAAATTTCGTTCTTCTATGTTGAAGCGTTCGTTTCCAGTAACAGTTTGAATTTTTAGGTTTCACTCTGTTTTCTCCTATATTGATAGATGTATTTGGAACTCTAAATCCAACACGGTTTGTGCTAGCTTCTTGAAACTTGACACAATAAAGCAGTTTCACGTTCTATCTCTATGTTTTGTTTCCTCTTGATGTAGCCCTAAGCAGTAACTGGCGAGAAAAACTTTCATGGAAAGGGGTTGACAGGCTTCCAAAATTACGAATCTCCAGAAATCTCAGCAAATATTTTTTCACCCAAACTGGATGATACTTTCAGGTAATGATCAGTACACTAAGGCGACTTGGTTCCCCAAATGTCATTCTTCTATGTTGAAGCGTTCGTTTCCAGTAACAGTTTGAATTTTTAGGTTTCACTCTGTTTTCTCCTATATTGATAGATGTATTTGGATCTCTAAATCCAACACGGTTTGTGCTAGCTTCTTGAAACTTGACACAATAAAGTAGTTTCACGTTCTATCTCTAGGTTTTGTTTCCTCTTGATGTAGCCCTAAGCAGTGACTGGCGAGAAACACTTTCATGGAAAGGGGTTGCCAAGCTTCCTAAAATTACAAATCTCCAGAAATCTCAGCAAATATTTTTTCACCCAAACTGGATGATACTTTCAGGTAATGATCACTACACTAACGCGACTTGGTTCCCCAAATGTCGTTCTTCTATGTTGAAGCGTTCGTTTCCAGTAACAGTTTGAATTTTTAGGTTTCACTCTGTTTTCTCCTATATTGATAGATGTATTTGGAACTCTAAATCCAACACGGTTTGTGCTAGCTTCTTGAAACTTGACACAATAAAGCAGTTTCACGTTCTATCTCTATGTTTTGTTTCCTCTTGATGTAGCCCTAACAGTGACTGGCGAGAAACACTTTCATGGAAAGGGGTTGCCAGGCTTCCCAAATATACGAATCTCCAGAAATGTCAGCAAATATTTTTTCAGCCAAACAGGATGATACTTTCAGGTAATGATCAGTACACTAAGGCGACTTGGTTCCCCAAATTTCGTTCTTCTATGTTGAAGCGTTCGTTTCCAGTAACAGTTTGAATTTTTAGGTTTCACTCTGTTTTCTCCTATATTGATAGATGTATTTGGAACTCTAAATCCAACACGGTTTGTGCTAGCTTCTTGAAACTTGACACAATAAAGTAGTTTCACGTTCTATCTCTATGTTTTGTTTCCTCTTGATGTAGCCCTAAGCAGTGACTGGCTAGATACACTTTCATGGAAAGGGGTTGCCAGGCTTCCCAAAATTACGAATCTCCAGAAATCTCAGCAAATATTTTTTCACCCAAACTGGATGATACTTTCAGGTAATGATCACTACACTAACGCGACTCGGTTCCCCAAATTTCGTTCTTCTATGTTGAAGCGTTCGTTTCCAGTAACAGTTTGAATTTTGGCGTTTCACTCTGTTTTCTCCTATATTGATAGATGTATTTGGAACTCGAAATCCAACACGGTTTGTGCTAGCTTCTTGAAACTTGACACAATAAAGCAGTTTCACGTTCTATCTCTATGTTTTGTTTCCTCTTGATGTAGCCCTAAGCAGTGACTGGCGAGAAACACTTTCATGGAAAGGGGTTGACAGGCTTCCCAAAATTACGAATCTCCAGAAATCTCAGCAAATATTTTTTCACCCAAACTGGATGATACTTTCAGGTAATGATCAGTACACTAAGGTGACTTGGTTCCCCAAATGTCGTTCTTCTATGTTGAAGCGTTCGTTTCCAGTAACAGTTTGAATTTTTAGGTTTCACTCTGTTTTCTCCTATATTGATAGATGTATTTGGAACTCTAAATCCAACACGGTTTGTGCTAGCTTCTTGAAACTTGACACAATAAAGCAGTTTCACGTTCTATCTCTATGTTTTGTTTCCTCTTGATGTAGCCCTAACAGTGACTGGCGAGAAACACTTTCATGAAAGGGGTTGCCAGGCTTCCCAAATATACGAATCTCCAGAAATCTCAGCAAATATTTTTTCACCCAAACAGGATGATACTTTCAGGTAATGATCAGTACACTAAGGCGACTTGGTTCCCCAAATGTCGTTCTTCTATGTTGAAGCGTTCGTTTCCAGTAACAGTTTGAATTTTTAGGTTTCACTCTGTTTTCTCCTATATTGATAGATGTATTTGGAACTCTAAATCCAACACGGTTTGTGCTAGCTTCTTGAAACTTGACACAATAAAGTAGTTTCACGTTCTATCTCTATGTTTTGTTTCCTCTTGATGTAGCCCTAACAGTGACTGGCGAGAAACACTTTCATGGAAAGGGGTTGCCAGGCTTCCCAAATATACGAATCTCCAGAAATCTCAGCAAATATTTTTTCACCCAAACAGGATGATACTTTCAGGTAATGATCAGTACACTAAGGCGACTTGGTTCCCCAAATTTCGTTCTTCTATGTTGAAGCGTTCATTTCCAGTAACAGTTTGAATTTTTAGGTTTCACTCTGTTTTCTCCTATATTGATAGATGTATTTGGAACTCTGAATCCTACAAGGTTTGTGCTAGCTTCTTGAAACTTGACACAATAAAGTAGTTTCACGTTCTATCTCTATGTTTTGTTTCCTCTTGATGTAGCCCTAACAGTGACTGGCGAGAAACACTTTCATGGAAAGGGGTTGCCAGGCTTCCCAAATATACGAATCTCCAGAAATCTCAGGAAATATTTTTTCACCCAAACAGGATGATACTTTCAGGTAATGATCAGTACACTAAGGCGACTTGGTTCCCCAAATTTCGTTCTTCTATGTTGAAGCGTTCGTTTCCAATAAAAGTTTGAATTTTTAGGTTTCACTCTGTTTTCTCCTATATTGATAGATGTATTTGGAACTCTAAATCCAACACGGTTTGTGCTAGCTTCTTGAAACTTGACACAATAAAGTAGTTTCACGTTCTATCTCTATGTTTTGTTTCCTCTTGATGTAGTCCTAAGCAGTGACTGGCGAGAAACACTTTCATGGAAAGGGGTGGCTTCCCAAAATTACGAATCTCCAGAAATCTCAGCAAATATTTTTTCACCCAAACTGGATGATACTTTCAGGTAATGATCACAACACTAAGGCGACTTGGTTCCCCAAATTTCGTTCTTCTATGTTGAAGCGTTCGTTTCCAGTAACAGTTTGAATTTTTAGGTTTCACTCTGTTTTCTCCTATATTGATAGATGTATTTGGAACACTGAATACAACACGGTTTGTGCTAGCTTCTTGAAACTTGACACAATAAAGTAGTTTCACGTTCTATCTTTATGTTTTGTTTCCTCTTGATGTAGCCCTAAGCAGTGACTGGCGAGAAACACTTTCATGGAAAGGGGTTGCCAGGCTTCCCAAAATTACGAATCTCCAGAAATCTCAGGAAATATTTTTTCACCCAAACAAGATGATACTTTCAGGTAATGATCAGTACACTAAGGCGATTTGGTTCCCCAAATTTCGTTCTTCTATGTTGAAGCGTTCGTTTCCAGTAACAGTTTGAATTTTTAGGTTTCACTGTTTTCTCCTATATTGATAGATGTATTTGGAACTCTAAATCCAACACGGTTTGTGCTAGCTTCTTGAAACTTGACAAAATAAAGTAGTTTCACGTTCTATATCTATGATTTGTTTCCTCTTGATGTAGCCCTAACAGTGACTGGCGAGAAACACTTTCATGGAAAGGGGTTGCCAGGCTTCCCAAATATACGAATCTCCAGAAATCTCAGGAAATATTTTTTCACCCGAACAGGATGATACTTTCAGGTAATGATCAGTACACTAAGGCGACTTGGTTCCCCAAATTTCGTTCTTCTATGTTGAAGCGTTCGTTTCCAGTAACAGTTTGAATTTTTAGGTTTCACTCTGTTTTCTCCTATATTGATAGATGTATTTGGAACTCTAAATCCAACACGGTTTGTGCTAGCTTCTTGAAACTTGACACAATAAAGTAGTTTCACGTTCTATCTCTATGTTTTGTTTCCTCTTGATGTAGCCCTAAGCATTGACTGGCGAGAATCACTTTCATGGAAAGGGGTGGCTTCCCAAAATTACGAATCTCCAGAAATCGCAGCAAATATTTTTTCACCCAAACTGGATGATACTTTCAGGTAATGATCAGTACACTAAGGCGACTTGGTTCCCCAAATTTCGTTCTTCTATGTTGAAGCGTTCGTTTCCAGTAACAGTTTGAATTTTTAGGTTTCACTCTGTTTTCTCCTATATTGATAGAGGTATTTGGAACTCTGAATCCAACACGTATTGTGCTAGCTTCTTGAAACTTGACACAATAAAGTAGTTTCACGTTCTATCTCTATGTTTTGTTTCCTCTTGATGTAGCCCTAACAGTGACTGGCGAGAAACACTTTCATGGAAAGGGGTTGCCAGGCTTCCCAAATATGCGAATCTCCAGAAATCTCAGGAAATATTTTTTCACCCAAACAAGATGATACTTTCAGGTAATGATCAGTACACTAAGGCGATTTGGTTCCCCAAATTTCGTTCTTCTATGTTGAAGCGTTCGTTTCCAGTAACAGTTTGAATTTTTAGGTTTCACTGTTTTCTCCTATATTGATAGATGTATTTGGAACTCTAAATCCAACACGGTTTGTGCTAGCTTCTTGAAACTTGACACAATAAAGTAGTTTCACGTTCTATCTCTATGTTTTGTTTCCTCTTGATGTAGCCCTAAGCAGTGACTGGCGATAAACACTTTCATGGAAATGGGTGGCTTCCCAAAATTACGAATCTCCAGAAATCGCAGCAAATATTTTTTCACCCAAACTGGATGATACTTTCAGGTAATGATCAGTACACTAAGGCGACTTGATTCCCCAAATTTCGTTCTTCTATGTTGAAGCGTTCGTTTCCAGTAACAGTTTGAATTTTTAGGTTTCACTCTGTTTTCTCCTATATTGATAGAGGTATTTGGAACTCTGAATCCAACACGGTTTGTGCTAGCTTCTTGAAACTTGACACAATAAAGTAGTTTCACGTTCTGTCTCTATGTTTTGTTTCCTCTTGATGTAGCCCTAACAGTGACTGGCGAGAAACACTTTCATGGAAAGGGGTTGCCAGGATTCCCAAAATTACGAATCTCCAGAAATCTCAGCAAATATTTTTTCACCCAAACAGGATGATACTTTCAGGTAATGATCAGTACACTAAGGCGACTTGGTTCCCCAAATTTCGTTCTTCTATGTTGAAGCGTTCGCTTCCAGTAACAGTTTGAATTTTTAGGTTTCACTCTGTTTTCTCCTATATTGATAGATGTATTCGGAACTCTAAATCCAACACGGTTTGTGCTAGCTTCTGGAAACTTGACACAATAAAGCAGTTTCACGTTCTATCTCTATGTTTTGTTTCCTCTTGATGTAGCCCTAAGCAGTGACTGGCAAAAAACACTTTAATGGAAAGGGGTTGCCAGGCTTCCCAAAATTACGAATCTCCAGAAATCTCAGCAAATATTTTTTCACCCAAACTGGATGATACTTTCAGGTAATGATCAGTACACTAAGGCGACTTGGTTCCCCAAATTTTGTTTTTCCATGTTGAAGCGTTCGCTTCCAGTAACAGTTTGAATTTTTAGGTTTCACTCTGTTTTCTCCTATATTGATAGATGTATTTGGAACTCTAAATCCAACATGGTTTGTGCTAGCTTCTTGAAACTTGACACAATAAAGTAGTTTCACGTTCTATCTCTATGTTTTGTTTCCTCTTGATGTAGCTCTAAGCATTGACTGGCGAGAAACACTTTCATGGAAAGGGGTGGCTTCCCAAAATTACGAATCTCCAGAAATCTCAGCAAATATTTTTTCACCCAAACTGGATGATACTTTCAGGTAATGATCACTACACTAACGCGACTTGGTTCCCCAAATTTCCTTCTACTATGTTTTAGCGTTCGTTTCCAGTAACAGTTTGAATTTTTAGGTTTCACTCTGTTTTCTCCTATATTGATAGATGTATTTGGAACTCAAAAAAACATGGTTTGTGCTAGCTTCTTGAAACTTGACACAATAAAGTAGTTTCACGTTCTATCTCTATGTTTTGTTTCCTCTTGATGTAGCCCTAACAGTGACTGGCGAGAAACACTTTCATGGAAAGGGGTTGCCAGGCTTCCCAAATATACGAATCTCCAGAAATCTCAGCAAATATTTTTTCACCCAAACAGGATGATACTTTCAGGTAATGATCAGTACACTAAGGCGACTTGGTTCCCCAAATGTCGTTCTTCTATGTTGAAGCGTTCGTTTCCAGTAACAGTTTGAATTTTTAGGTTTCACTCTGTTTTCTCCTATATTGATAGATGTATTTGGAACTCTAAATCCAACACGGTTTGTGCTAGCTTCTTGAAACTTGACACAATAAAGTAGTTTCACGTTCTATCTCTATGTTTTGTTTCCTCTTGATGTAGCCCTAACAGTGACTGGCGAGAAACACTTTCATGGAAAGGGGTTGCCAGGCTTCCCAAATATACGAATCTCCAGAAATCTCAGGAAATATTTTTTCACCCAAACAGGATGATACTTTCAGGTAATGATCAGTACACTAAGGCGACTTGGTTCCCCAAATTTCGTTCTTCTATGTTGAAGCGTTCGTTTCCAATAAAAGTTTGAATTTTTAGGTTTCACTCTGTTTTCTCCTATATTGATAGATGTATTTGGAACTCTAAATCCAACACGGTTTGTGCTAGCTTCTTGAAACTTGACACAATAAAGTAGTTTCACGTTCTATCTCTATGTTTTGTTTCCTCTTGATGTAGTCCTAAGCAGTGACTGGCGAGAAACACTTTCATGGAAAGGGGTGGCTTCCCAAAATTACGAATCTCCAGAAATCTCAGCAAATATTTTTTCACCCAAACTGGATGATACTTTCAGGTAATGATCACAACACTAAGGCGACTTGGTTCCCCAAATTTCGTTCTTCTATGTTTAAGCGTTCGTTTCCAGTAACAGTTTGAATTTTTAGGTTTCACTCTGTTTTCTCCTATATTGATAGATGTATTTGGAACTCAAAAAAACATGGTTTGTGCTAGCTTCTTGAAACTTGACACAATAAAGTAGTTTCACGTTCTATCTCTATGTTTTGTTTCCTCTTGATGTAGCCCTAACAGTGACTGGCGAGAAACACTTTCATGGAAAGGGGTTGCCAGGCTTCCCAAATATACGAATCTCCAGAAATCTCAGCAAATATTTTTTCACCCAAACAGGATGATACTTTCAGGTAATGATCAGTACACTAAGGCGACTTGGTTCCCCAAATGTCGTTCTTCTATGTTGAAGCGTTCGTTTCCAGTAACAGTTTGAATTTTTAGGTTTCACTCTGTTTTCTCCTATATTGATAGATGTATTTGGAACTCTAAATCCAACACGGTTTGTGCTAGCTTCTTGAAGCTTGACACAATAAAGTAGTTTCACGTTCTATCTCTATGTTTTGTTTCCTCTTGATGTAGCCCTAACAGTGACTGGCGAGAAACACTTTCATGGAAAGGGGTTGCCAGGCTTCCCAAATATACGAATCTCCAGAAATCTCAGGAAATATTTTTTCACCCAAACAGGATGATACTTTCAGGTAATGATCAGTACACTAAGGCGACTTGGTTCCCCAAATTTCGTTCTTCTATGTTGAAGCGTTCGTTTCCAATAAAAGTTTGAATTTTTAGGTTTCACTCTGTTTTCTCCTATATTGATAGATGTATTTGGAACTCTAAATCCAACACGGTTTGTGCTAGCTTCTTGAAACTTGACACAATAAAGTAGTTTCACGTTCTATCTCTATGTTTTGTTTCCTCTTGATGTAGTCCTAAGCAGTGACTGGCGAGAAACACTTTCATGGAAAGGGGTGGCTTCCCAAAATTACGAATCTCCAGAAATCTCAGCAAATATTTTTTCACCCAAACTGGATGATACTTTCAGGTAATGATCACAACACTAAGGCGACTTGGTTCCCCAAATTTCGTTCTTCTATGTTTAAGCGTTCGTTTCCAGTAACAGTTTGAATTTTTAGGTTTCACTCTGTTTTCTCCTATATTGATAGATGTATTTGGAACTCAAAAAAACATGGTTTGTGCTAGCTTCTTGAAACTTGACACAATAAAGTAGTTTCACGTTCTATCTCTATGTTTTGTTTCCTCTTGATGTAGCCCTAACAGTGACTGGCGAGAAACACTTTCATGGAAAGGGGTTGCCAGGCTTCCCAAATATACGAATCTCCAGAAATCTCAGCAAATATTTTTTCAACCAAACAGGATGATACTTTCAGGTAATGATCAGTACACTAAGGCGACTTGGTTCCCCAAATGTCGTTCTTCTATGTTGAAGCGTTCGTTTCCAGTAACAGTTTGAATTTTTAGGTTTCACTCTGTTTTCTCCTATATTGATAGATGTATTTGGAACTCTAAATCCAACACGGTTTGTGCTAGCTTCTTGAAACTTGACACAATAAAGTAGTTTCACGTTCTATCTCTATGTTTTGTTTCCTCTTGATGTAGCCCTAACAGTGACTGGCGAGAAACACTTTCATGGAAAGGGGTTGCCAGGCTTCCCAAATATACGAATCTCCAGAAATCTCAGGAAATATTTTTTCACCCAAACAGGATGATACTTTCAGGTAATGATCAGTACACTAAGGCGACTTGGTTCCCCAAATTTCGTTCTTCTATGTTGAAGCGTTCGTTTCCAATAAAAGTTTGAATTTTTAGGTTTCACTCTGTTTTCTCCTATATTGATAGATGTATTTGGAACTCTAAATCCAACACGGTTTGTGCTAGCTTCTTGAAACTTGACACAATAAAGTAGTTTCACGTTCTATCTCTATGTTTTGTTTCCTCTTGATGTAGTCCTAAGCAGTGACTGGCGAGAAACACTTTCATGGAAAGGGGTGGCTTCCCAAAATTACGAATCTCCAGAAATCTCAGCAAATATTTTTTCACCCAAACTGGATGATACTTTCAGGTAATGATCACAACACTAAGGCGACTTGGTTCCCCAAATTTCGTTCTTCTATGTTGAAGCGTTCGTTTCCAGTAACAGTTTGAATTTTTAGGTTTCACTCTGTTTTCTCCTATATTGATAGATGTATTTGGAACACTGAATACAACACGGTTTGTGCTAGCTTCTTGAAACTTGACACAATAAAGTAGTTTCACGTTCTATCTTTATGTTTTGTTTCCTCTTGATGTAGCCCTAAGCAGTGACTGGCGAGAAACACTTTCATGGAAAGGGGTTGCCAGGCTTCCCAAAATTACGAATCTCCAGAAATCTCAGGAAATATTTTTTCACCCAAACAAGATGATACTTTCAGGTAATGATCAGTACACTAAGGCGATTTGGTTCCCCAAATTTCGTTCTTCTATGTTGAAGCGTTCGTTTCCAGTAACAGTTTGAATTTTTAGGTTTCACTGTTTTCTCCTATATTGATAGATGTATTTGGAACTCTAAATCCAACACGGTTTGTGCTAGCTTCTTGAAACTTGACAAAATAAAGTAGTTTCACGTTCTATATCTATGTTTTGTTTCCTCTTGATGTAGCCCTAACAGTGACTGGCGAGAAACACTTTCATGGAAAGGGGTTGCCAGGCTTCCCAAATATACGAATCTCCAGAAATCTCAGGAAATATTTTTTCACCCGAACAGGATGATACTTTCAGGTAATGATCAGTACACTAAGGCGACTTGGTTCCCCAAATTTCGTTCTTCTATGTTGAAGCGTTCGTTTCCAGTAACAGTTTGAATTTTTAGGTTTCACTCTGTTTTCTCCTATATTGATAGATGTATTTGGAACTCTAAATCCAACACGGTTTGTGCTAGCTTCTTGAAACTTGACACAATAAAGTAGTTTCACGTTCTATCTCTATGTTTTGTTTCCTCTTGATGTAGCCCTAAGCATTGACTGGCGAGAATCACTTTCATGGAAAGGGGTGGCTTCCCAAAATTACGAATCTCCAGAAATCGCAGCAAATATTTTTTCACCCAAACTGGATGATACTTTCAGGTAATGATCAGTACACTAAGGCGACTTGGTTCCCCAAATTTCGTTCTTCTATGTTGAAGCGTTCGTTTCCAGTAACAGTTTGAATTTTTAGGTTTCACTCTGTTTTCTCCTATATTGATAGAGGTATTTGGAACTCTGAATCCAACACGGATTGTGCTAGCTTCTTGAAACTTGACACAATAAAGTAGTTTCACGTTCTATCTCTATGTTTTGTTTCCTCTTGATGTAGCCCTAACAGTGACTGGCGAGAAACACTTTCATGGAAAGGGGTTGCCAGGCTTCCCAAATATGCGAATCTCCAGAAATCTCAGGAAATATTTTTTCACCCAAACAAGATGATACTTTCAGGTAATGATCAGTACACTAAGGCGATTTGGTTCCCCAAATTTCGTTCTTCTATGTTGAAGCGTTCGTTTCCAGTAACAGTTTGAATTTTTAGGTTTCACTATTTTCTCCTATATTGATAGATGTATTTGGAACTCTAAATCCAACACGGTTTGTGCTAGCTTCTTGAAACTTGACACAATAAAGTAGTTTCACGTTCTATCTCTATGTTTTGTTTCCTCTTGATGTAGCCCTAAGCAGTGACTGGCGATAAACACTTTCATGGAAATGGGTGGCTTCCCAAAATTACGAATCTCCAGAAATCGCAGCAAATATTTTTTCACCCAAACTGGATGATACTTTCAGGTAATGATCAGTACACTAAGGCGACTTGATTCCCCAAATTTCGTTCTTCTATGTTGAAGCGTTCGTTTCCAGTAACAGTTTGAATTTTTAGGTTTCACTCTGTTTTCTCCTATATTGATAGAGGTATTTGGAACTCTGAATCCAACACGGTTTGTGCTAGCTTCTTGAAACTTGACACAATAAAGTAGTTTCACGTTCTGTCTCTATGTTTTGTTTCCTCTTGATGTAGCCCTAACAGTGACTGGCGAGAAACACTTTCATGGAAAGGGGTTGCCAGGCTTCCCAAAATTACGAATCTCCAGAAATCTCAGCAAATATTTTTTCACCCAAACTGGATGATACTTTCAGGTAATGATCAGTACACTAAGGCGACTTGGTTCCCCAAATTTCGTTCTTCTATGTTGAAGCGTTCGCTTCCAGTAACAGTTTGAATTTTTAGGTTTCACTCTGTTTTCTCCTATATTGATAGATGTATTTGGAACTCTAAATCCAACACGGTTTGTGCTAGCTTCTGGAAACTTGACACAATAAAGCAGTTTCACGTTCTATCTCTATGTTTTGTTTCCTCTTGATGTAGCCCTAAGCAGTGACTGGCAAAAAACACTTTAATGGAAAGGGGTTGCCAGGCTTCCCAAAATTACGAATCTCCAGAAATCTCAGCAAATATTTTTTCACCCAAACTGGATGATACTTTCAGGTAATGATCAGTACACTAAGGCGACTTGGTTCCCCAAATTTCGTTCTTCTATGTTGAAGCGTTCGTTTCCAGTAACAGTTTGAATTTTTAGGTTTCACTCTGTTTTCTCCTATATTGATAGATGTATTTGGAACTCGAAATCCAACACGGTTTGTGCTAGCTTCTTGAAACTTGACACAATAAAGTAATTTCACGTTCTATCTCTATGTTTTGTTTCCTGTTGATGTAGCCCCAAGCAGTGACTGAGGAGAAACACTTTCATGGAAAGGGGTTGCCAAGCTTCCTAAAATTACAAATCTCCAGAAATCTCAGCAAATATTTTTTCACCCAAACAAGATGATACTTTCAGGTAATGATCAGTACACTAAGGCAACTTGGTTCCCCAAATTTCGTTCTTCTATGTTGAAGCGTTCGTTTCCAGTAACAGTTTGAATTTTTAGGTTTCACTCTGTTTTCTCCTATATTGATAGATGTATTTGGAACTCTAAATCCAACACGGTTTGTGCTAGCTTCTTGAAACTTGACACAATAAAGTAGTTTCACGTTCTATCTCTATGTTTTGTTTCCTCTTGATGTAGCCCTAACAGTGACCAGCGAGAAACACTTTCATGTAAAGGGGTTGCCGGGCTTCCCAAATATACGAATCTCCAGAAATCTCAGGAAATATTTTTTCACCCAAACAGGATGATACTTTCAGGTAATGATCAGTACACTAAGGCGACTTGGTTCCCCAAATTTTGTTTTTCCATGTTGAAGCGTTCGCTTCCAGTAACAGTTTGAATTTTTAGGTTTCACTCTGTTTTCTCCTATATTGATAGATGTATTTGGAACTCTAAATCCAACATGGTTTGTGCTAGCTTCTTGAAACTTGACACAATAAAGTAGTTTCACGTTCTATCTCTATGTTTTGTTTCCTCTTGATGTAGCTCTAAGCATTGACTGGCGAGAAACACTTTCATGGAAAGGGGTGGCTTCCCAAAATTACGAATCTCCAGAAATCTCAGCAAATATTTTTTCACCCAAACTGGATGATACTTTCAGGTAATGATCACTACACTAACGCGACTTGGTTCCCCAAATTTCCTTCTTCTATGTTGAAGCGTTCGTTTCCAGTAACAGTTTGAATTTTTAGGTTTCACTCTGTTTTCTCCTATATTGATAGATGTATTTGGAACTCAAAAAAACACGGTTTGTGCTAGCTTCTTGAAGCTTGACACAATAAAGTAGTTTCACGTTCTATCTCTATGTTTTGTTTCCTCTTGATGTAGCCCTAACAGTGACTGGCGAGAAACACTTTCATGGAAAGGGGTTGCCAGGCTTCCCAAATATACGAATCTCCAGAAATCTCAGCAAATATTTTTTCACCCAAACAGGATGATACTTTCAGGTAATGATCAGTACACTAAGGCGACTTGGTTCCCCAAATTTCGTTCTTCTATGTTGAAGCGTTCGTTTCCAGTAACAGTTTGAATTTTTAGGTTTCACTCTGTTTTCTCCTATATTGATAGATGTATTTGGAACTCTAAATCCAACACGGTTTGTGCTAGCTTCTTGAAACTTGACACAATAAAGTAGTTTCACGTTCTATCTCTATGTTTTGTTTCCTCTTCATGTAGCACTAAGCAGTGACTGGCGAGAAACACTTTCATGGAAAGGGGTTGCCAGGCTTCCCAAAATTACGAATCTCCAGAAATCTCAGCAAATATTTTTTCACCCAAACAGGATGATACTTTCAGGTAATGATCAGTACACTAAGGCGACTTGGTTCCCCAAATTTCGTTCTTCTATGTTGAAGCGTTCGTTTCCAGTAACAGTTTGAATTTTTAGGTTTCACTCTGTTTTCTCCTATATTGATAGATGTATTTGGAACTCTAAATCCAACACGGTTTGTGCTAGCTTCTGGAAACTTGACACAATAAAGCAGTTTCACGTTCTATCTCTATGTTTTGTTTCCTCTTGATGTAGCCCTAATCAGTGACTGGCAAAAAACACTTTCATGGAAAGGGGTTGCCAGGCTTCCCAAAATTACGAATCTCCAGAAATCTCAGCAAATATTTTTTCACCCAAACTGGATGATACTTTCAGGTAATGATCAGTACACTAAGGCGACTTGGTTCCCCAAATGTCGTTCTTCTATGTTGAAGCGTTCGTTTCCAGTAACAGTTTGAATTTTTAGGTTTCACTCTGTTTTCTCCTTTATTGATAGATGTATTTGGAACTCTAAATCCAACACGGTTTGTGCTAGCTTCTTGAAACTTGACACAATAAAGTAGTTTCACGTTCTATCTCTATATTTTGTTTCCTCTTGATGTAGCCCTAACAGTGACTGGCGAGAAACACTTTCATGGAAAGGGGTTGCCAGGCTTCCCAAAATTACGAATCTCCAGAAATCTCAGCAAATATTTTTTCACCCAAACAGGATGATACTTTCAGGTAATGATCAGTACACTAAGGTGACTTGGTTCCCCAAATGTCGTTCTTCTATGTTGAAGCGTTCGTTTCCAGTAACAGTTTGAATTTTTAGGTTTCACTCTGTTTTCTCCTATATTGATAGATGTATTTGGAACTCTAAATCCAACACGGTTTGTGCTAGCTTCTTGAAACTTGACACAATAAAGTAGTTTCACGTTCTATCTCTATGTTTTGTTTCCTCTTGATGTAGCCCTAAGCATTGACTGGCGAGAAACACTTTCATGGAAAGGGGTGGCTTCCCAAAATTACGAATCTCCAGAAATCTCAGCAAATATTTTTTCACCCAAACTGGATGATACTTTCAGGTAATGATCACTACACTAGCGCGACTTGGTTCCCCAAATTTCGTTCTTCTATGTTGAAGCGTTCGTTTCCAGTAACAGTTTGAATTTTTAGGTTTCACTCTGTTTTCTCCTATATTGATAGATGTATTTGGAACTCTAAATCCAACACGGTTTGTGCTAGCTTCTGGAAACTTGACACAATAAAGCAGTTTCACGTTCTATCTCTATGTTTTGTTTCCTCTTGATGTAGCCCTAAGCAGTGACTGGCAAGAAACACTTTCATGGAAAGGGGTTGCCAGGCTTCCCAAAATTACGAATCTCCAGAAATCTCAGCAAATATTTTTTCACCCAAACTGGATGATACTTTCAGGTAATGATCAGTACACTAAGGCGACTTGGTTCCCCAAATGTCGTTCTTCTATGTTGAAGTGTTCGTTTCCAGTAACAGTTTGAATTTTTAGGTTTCACTCTGTTTTCTCCTATATTGATAGATGTATTTGGAACTCGAAATCCAACACGGTTTGTGCTAGCTTCTTGAAACTTGACACAATAAAGTAATTTCACGTTCTATCTCTATGTTTTGTTTCCTCTTGATGTAGCCCCAAGCAGTGACTGAGGAGAAACACTTTCATGGAAAGGGGTTGCCAAGCTTCCTAAAATTACAAATCTCCAGAAATCTCAGCAAATATTTTTTCACCCAAACTGGATGATACTTTCAGGTAATGATCAGTACACTAAGGCGACTTGGTTCCCCAAATTTCGTTCTTCTATGTTGAAGCGTTCGTTTCCAGTAACAGTTTGAATTTTTAGGTTTCACTCTGTTTTCTCCTATATTGATAGATGTATTTGGAACTCTAAATCCAACACGGTTTGTGCTAGCTTCTTGAAACTTGACACAACAAAGTAATTTCACGTTCTATCTCTATGTTTTGTTTCCTCTTGATGTAGCCCTAACAGTGACTGGCGAGAAACACTTTCATGGAAAGGGGTTGCCAGGCTTCCCAAATATACGAATCTCCAGAAATCTCAGGAAATATTTTTTCACCCAAACAGGATGATACTTTCAGGTAATGATCAGTACACTACGGCGACTTGGTTCCCCAAATTTCGTTCTTCTATGTTGAAGAGTTCGTTTCCAGTAACAGTTTGAATTTTTAGGTTTCACTCTGTTTTCTCCTATATTGATAGATGTATTTGGAACTCTAAATCCAACACGGTTTGTGCTAGCTTCTTGAAACTTGACACAATAAAGTAGTTTCACGTTCTATCTCTATGTTTTGTTTCCTCTTGATGTAGCCCTAAGCATTGACTGGCGAGAAACACTTTCATGGAAAGGGGTTGCCAAGCTTCCTAAAATTACAAATCTCCAGAAATCTCAGCAAATATTTTTTCACCCAAACTGGATGATACTTTCAGGTAATGATCAGTACACTAAGGCGACTTGGTTCCCCAAATTTCGTTCTTCTATGTTGAAGCGTTCGTTTCCAGTAACAGTTTGAATTTTTAGGTTTCACTCTGTTTTCTCCTATATTGATATATGTATTTGGAACTCTAAATCCAACACGGTTTGTGCTAGCTTCTGGAAACTTGACACAATAAAGCAGTTTCACGTTCTATCTCTATGTTTTGTTTCCTCTTGATGTAGCCCTAAGCAGTGACTGGCAAAAAACACTTTCATGGAAAGGGGTTGCCAGGCTTCCCAAAATTACGAATCTCCAGAAATCTCAGCAAATATTTTTTCACCCAAACTGGATGATACTTTCAGGTAATGATCAGTACACTAAGGCGACTTGGTTCCCCAAATGTCGTTCTTCTATGTTGAAGCGTTCGTTTCCAGTAACAGTTTGAATTTTTAGGTTTCACTCTGTTTTCTCCTATATTGATAGATGTATTTGGAACTCTAAATCCAACACGGTTTGTGCTAGCTTCTTGAAACTTGACACAATAAAGTAATTTCACGTTCTATCTCTATGTTTTGTTTCCTCTTGATGTAGCCCCAAGCAGTGACTGAGGAGAAACACTTTCATGGAAAGGGGTTGCCAGGCTTCCCAAATATACGAATCTCCAGAAATCTCAGGAAATATTTTTTCACCCAAACAGGATGATACTTTCAGGTAATGATCAGTACACTAAGGTGACTTGGTTCCCCAAATGTCGTTCTTCTATGTTGAAGCGTTCGTTTCCAGTAACAGTTTGAATTTTTAGGTTTCACTCTGTTTTCTCCTATACTGATAGATGTATTTGGAACTCTAAATCCAACACGGTTTGTGCTAGCTTCTTGAAACTTGACACAATAAAGTAATTTCACGTTCTATCTCTATGTTTTGTTTCCTCTTGATGTAGCCCCAAGCAGTGACTGAGGAGAAACACTTTCATGGAAAGGGGTTGCCAGGCTTCCCATATATACGAATCTCCAGAAATCTCAGGAAATATTTTTTCACCCAAACAGGATGATACTTTCAGGTAATGATCAGTACACTAAGGTGACTTGGTTCCCCAAATGTCGTTCTTCTATGTTGAAGCGTTCGTTTCCAGTAACAGTTTGAATTTTTAGGTTTCACTCTGTTTTCTCCTATACTGATAGATGTATTTGGAACTCTAAATCCAACACGGTTTGTGCTAGCTTCTTGAAACTTGACACAATAAAGTAATTTCACGTTCTATCTCTATGTTTTGTTTCCTCTTGATGTAGCCCCAAGCAGTAACTGAGGAGAAACACTTTCATGGAAAGGGGTTGCCAGGCTTCCCAAAAATACGAATCTCCAGAAATCTCAGGAAATATTTTTTCACCCAAACAGGATGATACTTTCAGGTAATGATCAGTACACTAAGGTGACTTGGTTCCCCAAATGTCGTTCTTCTATGTTGAAGCGTTCGTTTCCAGTAACAGTTTGAATTTTTAGGTTTCACTCTGTTTTCTCCTATACTGATAGATGTATTTGGAACTCTAAATCCAACACGGTTTGTGCTAGCTTCTTGAAACTTGACACAATAAAGTAGTTTCACGTTCTATCTCTATGTTTTGTTTCCTCTTGATGTAGCCCTAAGCAGTGACTGGCGATAAACACTTTCATGGAAAGGGGTGGCTTCCCAAAATTACGAATCTCCAGAAATCTCAGCAAATATTTTTTCACCCAAACTGGATGATACTTTCAGGTAATGATCACTACACTAACGCGACTTGGTTCCCCAAATTTCGTTCTTCTATGTTGAAGCGTTCGTTTCCAGTAACAGTTTGAATTTTTAGGTTTCACTCTGTTTTCTCCTATATTGATAGATGTATTTGGAACTCTAAATCCAACACGGTTTGTGCTAGCTTCTGGAAACTTGACACAATAAAGCAGTTTCACGTTCTATCTCTATGTTTTGTTTCCTCTTGATGTAGCCCTAAGCAGTGACTGGCAAGAAACACTTTCATGGAAAGGGGTTGCCAGGCTTCCCAAAATTACGAATCTCCAGAAATCTCAGCAAATATTTTTTCACCCAAACTGGATGATACTTTCAGGTAATGATCACTACACTAAGGCGACTTGGTTCCCCAAATGTCGTTCTTCTATGTTGAAGCGTTCGTTTCCAGTAACAGTTTGAATTTTTAGGTTTCACTCTGTTTTCTCCTATATTGATAGATATATTTGGAACTCTAAATCCAACACGGTTTGTGCTAGCTTCTTGAAACTTGACACAATAAAATAGTTTCACGTTCTATCTCTATGTTTTGTTTCCTCTTGATGTAGCCCTAAGCATTGACTGGGGAGAAACACTTTCATGGAAAGGGGTGGCTTCCCAAAATTACGAATCTCCAGAAATCGCAGCAAATATTTTTTCACCCAAACAGGATGATACTTTCAGGTAATGATCAGTACACTAAGGCGACTTGGTTCCCCAAATTTCGTTCTTCTATGTTGAAGCGTTCGTTTCCAGTAACAGTTTGAATTTTTAGGTTTCACTCTGTTTTCTCCTATATTGATAGATGTATTTGGAACTCTAAATCCAACACGGTTTGTGCTAGCTTCTTGAAACTTGACACAATAAAGTAGTTTCACGTTCTATCTCTATGTTTTGTTTCCTGTTGATGTAGCCCTAACAGTGACTGGCGAGAAACACTTTCATGGAAAGGGGTTGCCAGGCTTCCCAAATATACGAATCTCCAGAAATCTCAGGAAATATTTTTTCACCCAAACAGGATGATACTTTCAGGTAATGATCAGTACACTAAGGCAACTTGGTTCCCCAAATTTTGTTCTTCTATGTTGAAGTGTTCGTTTCCAATAACAGTTTGAATTTTTAGGGTTCACTCTGTTTTCTCCTATATTGTAGATGTATTTGGAACTCTAAATCCAACACGGTTTGTGCTAGCTTCTTGAAACTTGACACAATAAAGTAGTTTCACGTTCTATCTCTATGTTTTGTTTCCTCTTGATGTAGCCCTAAGCAGTGACTGGCGAGAAACACTTTCATGGAAAGGGGTGGCTTCCCAAAATTACGAATCTCCAGAAATCGCAGCAAATATTTTTTCACCCAAACTGGATGATACTTTCAGGTAATGATCACTACACTAAGGCGACTTGGTTCCCCAAATTTCGTTCTTCTATGTTGAAGCGTTCGTTTCCAGTAACAGTTTGAATTTTTAGGTTTCACTCTGTTTTCTCCTATATTGATAGATGTATTTGGAACTCTGAATACAACACGGTTTGTGCTAGCTTCTTGAAACTTGACACAATAAAGTAGTTTCACGTTCTATCTCTATGTTTTGTTTCCTCTTGATGTAGCCCTAAGCAGTGACTGGCGAGAAACACTTTCATGGAAAGGGGTTGCCAGGCTTCCCAAAATTACGAATCTCCAGAAATCTCAGCAAATATTTTTTCACCCAAACAGGATGATACTTTCAGGTAATGATCAGTACACTAAGGCGACTTGGTTCCCCAAATTTCGTTCTTCTATGTTGAAGCGTTCGTTTCCAGTAACAGTTTGAATTTTTAGGTTTCACTCTGTTTTCTCCTATATTGATAGATGTATTTGGAACTCTAAATCCAACACGGTTTGTGCTAGCTTCTTGAAACTTGACACAATAAAGTAGTTTCACGTTCTATCTCTATGTTTTATTTCCTCTTGATGTAGCCCTAACAGTGACCGGCGAGAAACACTTTCATGTAAAGGGGTTGCCAGGCTTCCCAAATATACGAATCTCCAGAAATCTCAGGAAATATTTTTTCACCCAAACAGGATGATACTTTCAGGTAATGATCAGTACACTAAGGCGACTTGGTTCCCCAAATTTCGTTCTTCTATGTTGAAGCGTTCGCTTCCAGTAACAGTTTGAATTTTTAGGTTTCACTCTGTTTTCTCCTATATTGATAGATGTATTTGGAACTCTAAATCCAACACGGTTTGTGCTAGCTTCTTGAAACTTGACACAATAAAGCAGTTTCACGTTCTATCTCTATGTTTTGTTTCCTCTTGATGTAGCCCTAAGCAGTGACTGGCAAAAAACACTTTCATGGAAAGGGGTTGCCAGGCTTCCCAAAATTACGAATCTCCAGAAATCTCAGCAAATATTTTTTCACCCAAACTGGATGATACTTTCAGGTAATGATCAGTACACTAAGGCAACTTGGTTCCCCAAATGTCGTTCTTCTATGTTGAAGCGTTCGTTTCCAGTAACAGTTTGAATTTTTAGGTTTCACTCTGTTTTCTCCTATATTGATAGATGTATTTGGAACTCTAAATCCAACACGGTTTGTGCTAGCTTCTTGAAACTTGACACAATAAAGTAATTTCACGTTCTATCTCTATGTTTTGTTTCCTCTTGATGTAGCCCCAAGCAGTGACTGAGGAGAAACACTTTCATGGAAACGGGTTGCCAAGCTTCCTAAAATTACAAATCTCCAGAAATCTCAGCAAATATTTTTTCACCCAAACTGGATGATACTTTCAGGTAATGATCAGTACACTAAGGCAACTTGGTTCCCCAAATGTCGTTCTTCTATGTTGAAGCGTTCGTTTCCAGTAACAGTTTGAATTTTTAGGTTTCACTCTGTTTTCTCCTATATTGATAGATGTATTTGGAACTCTAAATCCAACACGGTTTGTGCTAGCTTCTTGAAACTTGACACAATAAAGTAATTTCACGTTCTATCTCTATGTTTTGTTTCCTCTTGATGTAGCCCCAAGCGGTGACTGAGGAGAAACACTTTCATGGAAACGGGTTGCCAAGCTTCCTAAAATTACAAATTTCCAGAAATCTCAGCAAATATTTTTTCACCCAAACTGGATGATACTTTCAGGTAATGATCAGTACACTAAGGCGACTTGGTTCCCCAAATGTCGTTCTTCTATGTTGAAGCGTTCGTTTCCAGTAACAGTTTGAATTTTTAGGTTTCACTCTGTTTTCTCCTATATTGATAGATGTATTTGGAACTCTAAATCCAACACGGTTTGTGCTAGCTTCTTGAAACTTGACACAATAAAGTAATTTCACGTTCTATCTCTATGTTTTGTTTCCTCTTGATGTAGCCCCAAGCAGTGACTGAGGAGAAACACTTTCATGGAAAGGGGTTGCCAGGCTTCCCAAATATACGAATCTCCAGAAATCTCAGGAAATATTTTTTCACCCAAACAGGATGATACTTTCAGGTAATGATCAGTACACTAAGGTGACTTGGTTCCCCAAATGTCGTTCTTCTATGATGAAGCGTTCGTTTCCAGTAACAGTTTGAATTTTTAGGTTTCACTCTGTTTTCTCCTATATTGATAGATGTATTTGGAACTCTAAATCCAACACGGTTTGTGCTAGCTTCTTGAAACTTGACACAATAAAGTAGTTTCACGTTCTATCTCTATGTTTTGTTTCCTCTTGATGTAGCCCTAAGCAGTGACTGGCGAGAAACACTTTCATGGAAAGGGGTGGCTTCCCAAAATTACGAATCTCCAGAAATCTCAGCAAATATTTTTTCACCCAAACTGGATGATACTTTCAGGTAATGATCACTACACTAACGCGACTTGGTTCCCCAAATTTCGTTCTTCTATGTTGAAGCGTTCGTTTCCAGTAACAGTTTGAATTTTTAGGTTTCACTCTGTTTTCTCCTATATTGATAGATGTATTTGGAACTCTAAATCCAACACGGTTTGTGCTAGCTTCTGGAAACTTGACACAATAAAGCAGTTTCACGTTCTATCTCTATGTTTTGTTTCCTCTTGATGTAGCCCTAAGCAGTGACTGGCAAGAAACACTTTCATGAAAAGGGGTTGCCAGGCTTCCCAAAATTACGAATCTCCAGAAATCTCAGCAAATATTTTTTCACCCAAACTGGATGATACTTTCAGGTAATGATCACTACACTAAGGCGACTTGGTTCCCCAAATGTCGTTCTTCTATGTTGAAGCGTTCGTTTCCAGTAACAGTTTGAATTTTTAGGTTTCACTCTGTTTTCTCCTATATTGATAGATATATTTGGAACTCTAAATCCAACACGGTTTGTGCTAGCTTCTTGAAACTTGACACAATAAAATAGTTTCACATTCTATCTCTATGTTTTGTTTCCTCTTGATGTAGCCCTAAGCATTGACTGGCGAGAAACACTTTCATGGAAAGGGGTGGCTTCCCAAAATTACGAATCTCCAGAAATCGCAGCAAATATTTTTTCACCCAAACAGGATGATACTTTCAGGTAATGATCAGTACACTAAGGCGACTTGGTTCCCCAAATTTCGTTCTTCTATGTTGAAGCGTTCGTTTCCAGTAACAGTTTGAATTTTTAGGTTTCACTCTGTTTTCTCCTATATTGATAGAGGTATTTGGAACTCTAAATCCAACACGGTTTTAGCTAGCTTCTTGAAACTTGACACAATCAAGTAGTTTCACGTTCTATCTCTATGTTTTGTTTCCTCTTGATGTAGCCCTAACAGTGACTGGCGAGAAACACTTTCATGGAAAGGGGTTGCCAGGCTTCCCAAATATGCGAATCTCCAGAAATCTCAGGAAATATTTTTTCACCCAAACAGGATGATACTTTCAGGTAATGATCAGTACACTAAGGCGACTTGGTTCCCCAAATTTCGTTCTTCTATGTTGAAGCGTTCGTTTCCAGTAACAGTTTGAATTTTTAGGTTTCACTCTGTTTTCTCCTATATTGATAGATGTATTTGGAACTCTAAATCCAACAC
Source organism: Spermophilus citellus (assembly GCF_964194105.1). Taxonomy (NCBI): domain Eukaryota; kingdom Metazoa; phylum Chordata; class Mammalia; order Rodentia; family Sciuridae; genus Spermophilus; species Spermophilus citellus. The sequence goes on from NW_027672960.1 coordinate 232,008, forward strand.
GGTTTGTGCTAGCTTCTTGAAACTTGACACAATAAAGTAGTTTGACGTTCTATCTCTATGTTTTGTTTCCTGTTGATGTAGCCCTAACAGTGACTGGCGAGAAACACTTTCATGGAAAGGGGTTGCCAGGCTTCCCAAAATTACGAATCTCCAGAAATCTCAGCAAATATTTTTTCACCCAAACAGGATGATACTTTCAGGTAATGATCAGTACACTAAGGCGACTTGGTTCCCCAAATTTCGTTCTTCTATGTTGAAGCGTTCGTTTCCAGTAACAGTTTGAATTTTTAGGTTTCACTCTGTTTTCTCCTATATTGATAGATGTATTTGGAACTCTAAATCCAACACGGTTTGTGCTAGCTTCTTGAAACTTGACACAATAAAGTAGTTTCACGTTCTATCTCTATGTTTTGTTTCCTCTTGATGTAGCCCTAACAGTGACTGGCGAGAAACACTTTCATGGAAAGGGGTTGCCAGGCTTCCCAAATATACGAATCTCCAGAAATCTCAGGAAATATTTTTTCACCCGAACAGGATGATACTTTCAGGTAATGATCAGTACACTAAGGCGACTTGGTTCCCCAAATTTCGTTCTTCTATGTTGAAGCGTTCGTTTCCAGTAACAGTTTGAATTTTTAGGTTTCACTCTGTTTTCTCCTATATTGATAGATGTATTTGGAACTCTAAATCCAACACGGTTTGTGCTAGCTTCTTGAAACTTGACACAATAAAGTAGTTTCACGTTCTATCTCTATGTTTTGTTTCCTCTTGATGTAGCCCTAAGCATTGACTGGCGAGAATCACTTTCATGGAAAGGGGTGGCTTCCCAAAATTACGAATCTCCAGAAATCGCAGCAAATATTTTTTCACCCAAACTGGATGATACTTTCAGGTAATGATCAGTACACTAAGGCGACTTGGTTCCCCAAATTTCGTTCTTCTATGTTGAAGCGTTCGTTTCCAGTAACAGTTTGAATTTTTAGGTTTCACTCTGTTTTCTCCTATATTGATAGAGGTATTTGGAACTCTGAATCCAACACGTATTGTGCTAGCTTCTTGAAACTTGACACAATAAAGTAGTTTCACGTTCTATCTCTATGTTTTGTTTCCTCTTGATGTAGCCCTAACAGTGACTGGCGAGAAACACTTTCATGGAAAGGGGTTGCCAGGCTTCCCAAATATGCGAATCTCCAGAAATCTCAGGAAATATTTTTTCACCCAAACAAGATGATACTTTCAGGTAATGATCAGTACACTAAGGCGATTTGGTTCCCCAAATTTCGTTCTTCTATGTTGAAGCGTTCGTTTCCAGTAACAGTTTGAATTTTTAGGTTTCACTGTTTTCTCCTATATTGATAGATGTATTTGGAACTCTAAATCCAACACGGTTTGTGCTAGCTTCTTGAAACTTGACACAATAAAGTAGTTTCACGTTCTATCTCTATGTTTTGTTTCCTCTTGATGTAGCCCTAAGCAGTGACTGGCGATGAACACTTTCATGGAAATGGGTGGCTTCCCAAAATTACGAATCTCCAGAAATCGCAGCAAATATTTTTTCACCCAAACTGGATGATACTTTCAGGTAATGATCAGTACACTAAGGCGACTTGATTCCCCAAATTTCGTTCTTCTATGTTGAAGCGTTCGTTTCCAGTAACAGTTTGAATTTTTAGGTTTCACTCTGTTTTCTCCTATATTGATAGAGGTATTTGGAACTCTGAATCCAACACGGTTTGTGCTAGCTTCTTGAAACTTGACACAATAAAGTAGTTTCACGTTCTGTCTCTATGTTTTGTTTCCTCTTGATGTAGCCCTAACAGTGACTGGCGAGAAACACTTTCATGGAAAGGGGTTGCCAGGATTCCCAAAATTACGAATCTCCAGAAATCTCAGCAAATATTTTTTCACCCAAACAGGATGATACTTTCAGGTAATGATCAGTACACTAAGGCGACTTGGTTCCCCAAATTTCGTTCTTCTATGTTGAAGCGTTCGCTTCCAGTAACAGTTTGAATTTTTAGGTTTCACTCTGTTTTCTCCTATATTGATAGATGTATTTGGAACTCTAAATCCAACACGGTTTGTGCTAGCTTCTGGAAACTTGACACAATAAAGCAGTTTCACGTTCTATCTCTATGTTTTGTTTCCTCTTGATGTAGCCCTAAGCAGTGACTGGCAAAGAACACTTTAATGGAAAGGGGTTGCCAGGCTTCCCAAAATTACGAATCTCCAGAAATCTCAGCAAATATTTTTTCACCCAAACTGGATGATACTTTCAGGTAATGATCAGTACACTAAGGCGACTTGGTTCCCCAAATTTTGTTTTTCCATGTTGAAGCGTTCGCTTCCAGTAACAGTTTGAATTTTTAGGTTTCACTCTGTTTTCTCCTATATTGATAGATGTATTTGGAACTCTAAATCCAACATGGTTTGTGCTAGCTTCTTGAAACTTGACACAATAAAGTAGTTTCACGTTCTATCTCTATGTTTTGTTTCCTCTTGATGTAGCTCTAAGCATTGACTGGCGAGAAACACTTTCATGGAAAGGGGTGGCTTCCCAAAATTACGAATCTCCAGAAATCTCAGCAAATATTTTTTCACCCAAACTGGATGATACTTTCAGGTAATGATCACTACACTAACGCGACTTGGTTCCCCAAATTTCCTTCTTCTATGTTTTAGTGTTCGTTTCCAGTAACAGTTTGAATTTTTAGGTTTCACTCTGTTTTCTCCTATATTGATAGATGTATTTGGAACTCAAAAAAACATGGTTTGTGCTAGCTTCTTGAAACTTGACACAATAAAGTAGTTTCACGTTCTATCTCTATGTTTTGTTTCCTCTTGATGTAGCCCTAACAGTGACTGGCGAGAAACACTTTCATGGAAAGGGGTTGCCAGGCTTCCCAAATATACGAATCTCCAGAAATCTCAGCAAATATTTTTTCACCCAAACAGGATGATACTTTCAGGTAATGATCAGTACACTAAGGCGACTTGGTTCCCCAAATGTCGTTCTTCTATGTTGAAGCGTTCGTTTCCAGTAACAGTTTGAATTTTTAGGTTTCACTCTGTTTTCTCCTATATTGATAGATGTATTTGGAACTCTAAATCCAACACGGTTTGTGCTAGCTTCTTGAAACTTGACACAATAAAGTAGTTTCACGTTCTATCTCTATGTTTTGTTTCCTCTTGATGTAGCCCTAACAGTGACTGGCGAGAAACACTTTCATGGAAAGGGGTTGCCAGGCTTCCCAAATATACGAATCTCCAGAAATCTCAGGAAATATTTTTTCACCCAAACAGGATGATACTTTCAGGTAATGATCAGTACACTAAGGCGACTTGGTTCCCCAAATTTCGTTCTTCTATGTTGAAGCGTTCGTTTCCAATAAAAGTTTGAATTTTTAGGTTTCACTCTGTTTTCTCCTATATTGATAGATGTATTTGGAACTCTAAATCCAACACGGTTTGTGCTAGCTTCTTGAAACTTGACACAATAAAGTAGTTTCACGTTCTATCTCTATGTTTTGTTTCCTCTTGATGTAGTCCTAAGCAGTGACTGGCGAGAAACACTTTCATGGAAAGGGGTGGCTTCCCAAAATTACGAATCTCCAGAAATCTCAGCAAATATTTTTTCACCCAAACTGGATGATACTTTCAGGTAATGATCACAACACTAAGGCGACTTGGTTCCCCAAATTTCGTTCTTCTATGTTTAAGCGTTCGTTTCCAGTAACAGTTTGAATTTTTAGGTTTCACTCTGTTTTCTCCTATATTGATAGATGTATTTGGAACTCAAAAAAACATGGTTTGTGCTAGCTTCTTGAAACTTGACACAATAAAGTAGTTTCACGTTCTATCTCTATGTTTTGTTTCCTCTTGATGTAGCCCTAACAGTGACTGGCGAGAAACACTTTCATGGAAAGGGGTTGCCAGGCTTCCCAAATATACGAATCTCCAGAAATCTCAGCAAATATTTTTTCACCCAAACAGGATGATACTTTCAGGTAATGATCAGTACACTAAGGCGACTTGGTTCCCCAAATGTCGTTCTTCTATGTTGAAGCGTTCGTTTCCAGTAACAGTTTGAATTTTTAGGTTTCACTCTGTTTTCTCCTATATTGATAGATTTATTTGGAACTCTAAATCCAACACGGTTTGTGCTAGCTTCTTGAAACTTGACACAATAAAGTAGTTTCACGTTCTATCTCTATGTTTTGTTTCCTCTTGATGTAGCCCTAACAGTGACTGGCGAGAAACACTTTCATGGAAAGGGGTTGCCAGGCTTCCCAAATATACGAATCTCCAGAAATCTCAGGAAATATTTTTTCACCCAAACAGGATGATACTTTCAGGTAATGATCAGTACACTAAGGCGACTTGGTTCCCCAAATTTCGTTCTTCTATGTTGAAGCGTTCGTTTCCAATAAAAGTTTGAATTTTTAGGTTTCACTCTGTTTTCTCCTATATTGATAGATGTATTTGGAACTCTAAATCCAACACGGTTTGTGCTAGCTTCTTGAAACTTGACACAATAAAGTAGTTTCACGTTCTATCTCTATGTTTTGTTTCCTCTTGATGTAGTCCTAAGCAGTGACTGGCGAGAAACACTTTCATGGAAAGGGGTGGCTTCCCAAAATTACGAATCTCCAGAAATCTCAGCAAATATTTTTTCACCCAAACTGGATGATACTTTCAGGTAATGATCACAACACTAAGGCGACTTGGTTCCCCAAATTTCGTTCTTCTATGTTGAAGCGTTCGTTTCCAGTAACAGTTTGAATTTTTAGGTTTCACTCTGTTTTCTCCTATATTGATAGATGTATTTGGAACACTGAATACAACACGGTTTGTGCTAGCTTCTTGAAACTTGACACAATAAAGTAGTTTCACGTTCTATCTTTATGTTTTGTTTCCTCTTGATGTAGCCCTAAGCAGTGACTGGCGAGAAACACTTTCATGGAAAGGGGTTGCCAGGCTTCCCAAAATTACGAATCTCCAGAAATCTCAGGAAATATTTTTTCACCCAAACAAGATGATACTTTCAGGTAATGATCAGTACACTAAGGCGATTTGGTTCCCCAAATTTCGTTCTTCTATGTTGAAGCGTTCGTTTCCAGTAACAGTTTGAATTTTTAGGTTTCACTGTTTTCTCCTATATTGATAGATGTATTTGGAACTCTAAATCCAACACGGTTTGTGCTAGCTTCTTGAAACTTGACAAAATAAAGTAGTTTCACGTTCTATATCTATGTTTTGTTTCCTCTTGATGTAGCCCTAACAGTGACTGGCGAGAAACACTTTCATGGAAAGGGGTTGCCAGGCTTCCCAAATATACGAATCTCCAGAAATCTCAGGAAATATTTTTTCACCCGAACAGGATGATACTTTCAGGTAATGATCAGTACACTAAGGCGACTTGGTTCCCCAAATTTCGTTCTTCTATGTTGAAGCGTTCGTTTCCAGTAACAGTTTGAATTTTTAGGTTTCACTCTGTTTTCTCCTATATTGATAGATGTATTTGGAACTCTAAATCCAACACGGTTTGTGCTAGCTTCTTGAAACTTGACACAATAAAGTAGTTTCACGTTCTATCTCTATGTTTTGTTTCCTCTTGATGTAGCCCTAAGCATTGACTGGCGAGAATCACTTTCATGGAAAGGGGTGGCTTCCCAAAATTACGAATCTCCAGAAATCGCAGCAAATATTTTTTCACCCAAACTGGATGATACTTTCAGGTAATGATCAGTACACTAAGGCGACTTGGTTCCCCAAATTTCGTTCTTCTATGTTGAAGCGTTCGTTTCCAGTAACAGTTTGAATTTTTAGGTTTCACTCTGTTTTCTCCTATATTGATAGAGGTATTTGGAACTCTGAATCCAACACGGATTGTGCTAGCTTCTTGAAACTTGACACAATAAAGTAGTTTCACGTTCTATCTCTATGTTTTGTTTCCTCTTGATGTAGCCCTAACAGTGACTGGCGAGAAACACTTTCATGGAAAGGGGTTGCCAGGCTTCCCAAATATGCGAATCTCCAGAAATCTCAGGAAATATTTTTTCACCCAAACAAGATGATACTTTCAGGTAATGATCAGTACACTAAGGCGATTTGGTTCCCCAAATTTCGTTCTTCTATGTTGAAGCGTTCGTTTCCAGTAACAGTTTGAATTTTTAGGTTTCACTATTTTCTCCTATATTGATAGATGTATTTGGAACTCTAAATCCAACACGGTTTGTGCTAGCTTCTTGAAACTTGACACAATAAAGTAGTTTCACGTTCTATCTCTATGTTTTGTTTCCTCTTGATGTAGCCCTAAGCAGTGACTGGCGATAAACACTTTCATGGAAATGGGTGGCTTCCCAAAATTACGAATCTCCAGAAATCGCAGCAAATATTTTTTCACCCAAACTGGATGATACTTTCAGGTAATGATCAGTACACTAAGGCGACTTGATTCCCCAAATTTCGTTCTTCTATGTTGAAGCGTTCGTTTCCAGTAACAGTTTGAATTTTTAGGTTTCACTCTGTTTTCTCCTATATTGATAGAGGTATTTGGAACTCTGAATCCAACACGGTTTGTGCTAGCTTCTTGAAACTTGACACAATAAAGTAGTTTCACGTTCTGTCTCTATGTTTTGTTTCCTCTTGATGTAGCCCTAACAGTGACTGGCGAGAAACACTTTCATGGAAAGGGGTTGCCAGGCTTCCCAAAATTACGAATCTCCAGAAATCTCAGCAAATATTTTTTCACCCAAACTGGATGATACTTTCAGGTAATGATCAGTACACTAAGGCGACTTGGTTCCCCAAATTTCGTTCTTCTATGTTGAAGCGTTCGCTTCCAGTAACAGTTTGAATTTTTAGGTTTCACTCTGTTTTCTCCTATATTGATAGATGTATTTGGAACTCTAAATCCAACACGGTTTGTGCTAGCTTCTGGAAACTTGACACAATAAAGCAGTTTCACGTTCTATCTCTATGTTTTGTTTCCTCTTGATGTAGCCCTAAGCAGTGACTGGCAAAAAACACTTTAATGGAAAGGGGTTGCCAGGCTTCCCAAAATTACGAATCTCCAGAAATCTCAGCAAATATTTTTTCACCCAAACTGGATGATACTTTCAGGTAATGATCAGTACACTAAGGCGACTTGGTTCCCCAAATTTCGTTCTTCTATGTTGAAGCGTTCGTTTCCAGTAACAGTTTGAATTTTTAGGTTTCACTCTGTTTTCTCCTATATTGATAGATGTATTTGGAACTCGAAATCCAACACGGTTTGTGCTAGCTTCTTGAAACTTGACACAATAAAGTAATTTCACGTTCTATCTCTATGTTTTGTTTCCTCTTGATGTAGCCCCAAGCAGTGACTGAGGAGAAACACTTTCATGGAAAGGGGTTGCCAAGCTTCCTAAAATTACAAATCTCCAGAAATCTCAGCAAATATTTTTTCACCCAAACAAGATGATACTTTCAGGTAATGATCAGTACACTAAGGCAACTTGGTTCCCCAAATTTCGTTCTTCTATGTTGAAGCGTTCGTTTCCAGTAACAGTTTGAATTTTTAGGTTTCACTCTGTTTTCTCCTATATTGATAGATGTATTTGGAACTCTAAATCCAACACGGTTTGTGCTAGCTTCTTGAAACTTGACACAATAAAGTAGTTTCACGTTCTATCTCTATGTTTTGTTTCCTCTTGATGTAGCCCTAACAGTGACCAGCGAGAAACACTTTCATGTAAAGGGGTTGCCGGGCTTCCCAAATATACGAATCTCCAGAAATCTCAGGAAATATTTTTTCACCCAAACAGGATGATACTTTCAGGTAATGATCAGTACACTAAGGCGACTTGGTTCCCCAAATTTTGTTTTTCCATGTTGAAGCGTTCGCTTCCAGTAACAGTTTGAATTTTTAGGTTTCACTCTGTTTTCTCCTATATTGATAGATGTATTTGGAACTCTAAATCCAACATGGTTTGTGCTAGCTTCTTGAAACTTGACACAATAAAGTAGTTTCACGTTCTATCTCTATGTTTTGTTTCCTCTTGATGTAGCTCTAAGCATTGACTGGCGAGAAACACTTTCATGGAAAGGGGTGGCTTCCCAAAATTACGAATCTCCAGAAATCTCAGCAAATATTTTTTCACCCAAACTGGATGATACTTTCAGGTAATGATCACTACACTAACGCGACTTGGTTCCCCAAATTTCCTTCTTCTATGTTGAAGCGTTCGTTTCCAGTAACAGTTTGAATTTTTAGGTTTCACTCTGTTTTCTCCTATATTGATAGATGTATTTGGAACTCAAAAAAACACGGTTTGTGCTAGCTTCTTGAAGCTTGACACAATAAAGTAGTTTCACGTTCTATCTCTATGTTTTGTTTCCTCTTGATGTAGCCCTAACAGTGACTGGCGAGAAACACTTTCATGGAAAGGGGTTGCCAGGCTTCCCAAATATACGAATCTCCAGAAATCTCAGCAAATATTTTTTCACCCAAACAGGATGATACTTTCAGGTAATGATCAGTACACTAAGGCGACTTGGTTCCCCAAATTTCGTTCTTCTATGTTGAAGCGTTCGTTTCCAGTAACAGTTTGAATTTTTAGGTTTCACTCTGTTTTCTCCTATATTGATAGATGTATTTGGAACTCTAAATCCAACACGGTTTGTGCTAGCTTCTTGAAACTTGACACAATAAAGTAGTTTCACGTTCTATCTCTATGTTTTGTTTCCTCTTCATGTAGCACTAAGCAGTGACTGGCGAGAAACACTTTCATGGAAAGGGGTTGCCAGGCTTCCCAAAATTACGAATCTCCAGAAATCTCAGCAAATATTTTTTCACCCAAACAGGATGATACTTTCAGGTAATGATCAGTACACTAAGGCGACTTGGTTCCCCAAATTTCGTTCTTCTATGTTGAAGCGTTCGTTTCCAGTAACAGTTTGAATTTTTAGGTTTCACTCTGTTTTCTCCTATATTGATAGATGTATTTGGAACTCTAAATCCAACACGGTTTGTGCTAGCTTCTGGAAACTTGACACAATAAAGCAGTTTCACGTTCTATCTCTATGTTTTGTTTCCTCTTGATGTAGCCCTAATCAGTGACTGGCAAAAAACACTTTCATGGAAAGGGGTTGCCAGGCTTCCCAAAATTACGAATCTCCAGAAATCTCAGCAAATATTTTTTCACCCAAACTGGATGATACTTTCAGGTAATGATCAGTACACTAAGGCGACTTGGTTCCCCAAATGTCGTTCTTCTATGTTGAAGCGTTCGTTTCCAGTAACAGTTTGAATTTTTAGGTTTCACTCTGTTTTCTCCTTTATTGATAGATGTATTTGGAACTCTAAATCCAACACGGTTTGTGCTAGCTTCTTGAAACTTGACACAATAAAGTAGTTTCACGTTCTATCTCTATATTTTGTTTCCTCTTGATGTAGCCCTAACAGTGACTGGCGAGAAACACTTTCATGGAAAGGGGTTGCCAGGCTTCCCAAAATTACGAATCTCCAGAAATCTCAGCAAATATTTTTTCACCCAAACAGGATGATACTTTCAGGTAATGATCAGTACACTAAGGTGACTTGGTTCCCCAAATGTCGTTCTTCTATGTTGAAGCGTTCGTTTCCAGTAACAGTTTGAATTTTTAGGTTTCACTCTGTTTTCTCCTATATTGATAGATGTATTTGGAACTCTAAATCCAACACGGTTTGTGCTAGCTTCTTGAAACTTGACACAATAAAGTAGTTTCACGTTCTATCTCTATGTTTTGTTTCCTCTTGATGTAGCCCTAAGCATTGACTGGCGAGAAACACTTTCATGGAAAGGGGTGGCTTCCCAAAATTACGAATCTCCAGAAATCTCAGCAAATATTTTTTCACCCAAACTGGATGATACTTTCAGGTAATGATCACTACACTAGCGCGACTTGGTTCCCCAAATTTCGTTCTTCTATGTTGAAGCGTTCGTTTCCAGTAACAGTTTGAATTTTTAGGTTTCACTCTGTTTTCTCCTATATTGATAGATGTATTTGGAACTCTAAATCCAACACGGTTTGTGCTAGCTTCTGGAAACTTGACACAATAAAGCAGTTTCACGTTCTATCTCTATGTTTTGTTTCCTCTTGATGTAGCCCTAAGCAGTGACTGGCAAGAAACACTTTCATGGAAAGGGGTTGCCAGGCTTCCCAAAATTACGAATCTCCAGAAATCTCAGCAAATATTTTTTCACCCAAACTGGATGATACTTTCAGGTAATGATCAGTACACTAAGGCGACTTGGTTCCCCAAATGTCGTTCTTCTATGTTGAAGTGTTCGTTTCCAGTAACAGTTTGAATTTTTAGGTTTCACTCTGTTTTCTCCTATATTGATAGATGTATTTGGAACTCGAAATCCAACACGGTTTGTGCTAGCTTCTTGAAACTTGACACAATAAAGTAATTTCACGTTCTATCTCTATGTTTTGTTTCCTCTTGATGTAGCCCCAAGCAGTGACTGAGGAGAAACACTTTCATGGAAAGGGGTTGCCAAGCTTCCTAAAATTACAAATCTCCAGAAATCTCAGCAAATATTTTTTCACCCAAACTGGATGATACTTTCAGGTAATGATCAGTACACTAAGGCGACTTGGTTCCCCAAATTTCGTTCTTCTATGTTGAAGCGTTCGTTTCCAGTAACAGTTTGAATTTTTAGGTTTCACTCTGTTTTCTCCTATATTGATAGATGTATTTGGAACTCTAAATCCAACACGGTTTGTGCTAGCTTCTTGAAACTTGACACAACAAAGTAATTTCACGTTCTATCTCTATGTTTTGTTTCCTCTTGATGTAGCCCTAACAGTGACTGGCGAGAAACACTTTCATGGAAAGGGGTTGCCAGGCTTCCCAAATATACGAATCTCCAGAAATCTCAGGAAATATTTTTTCACCCAAACAGGATGATACTTTCAGGTAATGATCAGTACACTACGGCGACTTGGTTCCCCAAATTTCGTTCTTCTATGTTGAAGAGTTCGTTTCCAGTAACAGTTTGAATTTTTAGGTTTCACTCTGTTTTCTCCTATATTGATAGATGTATTTGGAACTCTAAATCCAACACGGTTTGTGCTAGCTTCTTGAAACTTGACACAATAAAGTAGTTTCACGTTCTATCTCTATGTTTTGTTTCCTCTTGATGTAGCCCTAAGCATTGACTGGCGAGAAACACTTTCATGGAAAGGGGTTGCCAAGCTTCCTAAAATTACAAATCTCCAGAAATCTCAGCAAATATTTTTTCACCCAAACTGGATGATACTTTCAGGTAATGATCAGTACACTAAGGCGACTTGGTTCCCCAAATTTCGTTCTTCTATGTTGAAGCGTTCGTTTCCAGTAACAGTTTGAATTTTTAGGTTTCACTCTGTTTTCTCCTATATTGATAGATGTATTTGGAACTCTAAATCCAACACGGTTTGTGCTAGCTTCTGGAAACTTGACACAATAAAGCAGTTTCACGTTCTATCTCTATGTTTTGTTTCCTCTTGATGTAGCCCTAAGCAGTGACTGGCAAAAAACACTTTCATGGAAAGGGGTTGTCAGGCTTCCCAAAATTACGAATCTCCAGAAATCTCAGCAAATATTTTTTCACCCAAACTGGATGATACTTTCAGGTAATGATCAGTACACTAAGGCGACTTGGTTCCCCAAATGTCGTTCTTCTATGTTGAAGCGTTCGTTTCCAGTAACAGTTTGAATTTTTAGGTTTCACTCTGTTTTCTCCTATATTGATAGATGTATTTGGAACTCTAAATCCAACACGGTTTGTGCTAGCTTCTTGAAACTTGACACAATAAAGTAATTTCACGTTCTATCTCTATGTTTTGTTTCCTCTTGATGTAGCCCCAAGCAGTGACTGAGGAGAAACACTTTCATGGAAAGGGGTTGCCAGGCTTCCCAAATATACGAATCTCCAGAAATCTCAGGAAATATTTTTTCACCCAAACAGGATGATACTTTCAGGTAATGATCAGTACACTAAGGTGACTTGGTTCCCCAAATGTCGTTCTTCTATGTTGAAGCGTTCGTTTCCAGTAACAGTTTGAATTTTTAGGTTTCACTCTGTTTTCTCCTATACTGATAGATGTATTTGGAACTCTAAATCCAACACGGTTTGTGCTAGCTTCTTGAAACTTGACACAATAAAGTAATTTCACGTTCTATCTCTATGTTTTGTTTCCTCTTGATGTAGCCCCAAGCAGTGACTGAGGAGAAACACTTTCATGGAAAGGGGTTGCCAGGCTTCCCATATATACGAATCTCCAGAAATCTCAGGAAATATTTTTTCACCCAAACAGGATGATACTTTCAGGTAATGATCAGTACACTAAGGTGACTTGGTTCCCCAAATGTCGTTCTTCTATGTTGAAGCGTTCGTTTCCAGTAACAGTTTGAATTTTTAGGTTTCACTCTGTTTTCTCCTATACTGATAGATGTATTTGGAACTCTAAATCCAACACGGTTTGTGCTAGCTTCTTGAAACTTGACACAATAAAGTAATTTCACGTTCTATCTCTATGTTTTGTTTCCTCTTGATGTAGCCCCAAGCAGTAACTGAGGAGAAACACTTTCATGGAAAGGGGTTGCCAGGCTTCCCAAATATACGAATCTCCAGAAATCTCAGGAAATATTTTTTCACCCAAACAGGATGATACTTTCAGGTAATGATCAGTACACTAAGGTGACTTGGTTCCCCAAATGTCGTTCTTCTATGTTGAAGCGTTCGTTTCCAGTAACAGTTTGAATTTTTAGGTTTCACTCTGTTTTCTCCTATACTGATAGATGTATTTGGAACTCTAAATCCAACACGGTTTGTGCTAGCTTCTTGAAACTTGACACAATAAAGTAGTTTCACGTTCTATCTCTATGTTTTGTTTCCTCTTGATGTAGCCCTAAGCAGTGACTGGCGATAAACACTTTCATGGAAAGGGGTGGCTTCCCAAAATTACGAATCTCCAGAAATCTCAGCAAATATTTTTTCACCCAAACTGGATGATACTTTCAGGTAATGATCACTACACTAACGCGACTTGGTTCCCCAAATTTCGTTCTTCTATGTTGAAGCGTTCGTTTCCAGTAACAGTTTGAATTTTTAGGTTTCACTCTGTTTTCTCCTATATTGATAGATGTATTTGGAACTCTAAATCCAACACGGTTTGTGCTAGCTTCTGGAAACTTGACACAATAAAGCAGTTTCACGTTCTATCTCTATGTTTTGTTTCCTCTTGATGTAGCCCTAAGCAGTGACTGGCAAGAAACACTTTCATGGAAAGGGGTTGCCAGGCTTCCCAAAATTACGAATCTCCAGAAATCTCAGCAAATATTTTTTCACCCAAACTGGATGATACTTTCAGGTAATGATCACTACACTAAGGCGACTTGGTTCCCCAAATGTCGTTCTTCTATGTTGAAGCGTTCGTTTCCAGTAACAGTTTGAATTTTTAGGTTTCACTCTGTTTTCTCCTATATTGATAGATATATTTGGAACTCTAAATCCAACACGGTTTGTGCTAGCTTCTTGAAACTTGACACAATAAAATAGTTTCACGTTCTATCTCTATGTTTTGTTTCCTCTTGATGTAGCCCTAAGCATTGACTGGGGAGAAACACTTTCATGGAAAGGGGTGGCTTCCCAAAATTACGAATCTCCAGAAATCGCAGCAAATATTTTTTCACCCAAACAGGATGATACTTTCAGGTAATGATCAGTACACTAAGGCGACTTGGTTCCCCAAATTTCGTTCTTCTATGTTGAAGCGTTCGTTTCCAGTAACAGTTTGAATTTTTAGGTTTCACTCTGTTTTCTCCTATATTGATAGATGTATTTGGAACTCTAAATCCAACACGGTTTGTGCTAGCTTCTTGAAACTTGACACAATAAAGTAGTTTCACGTTCTATCTCTATGTTTTGTTTCCTGTTGATGTAGCCCTAACAGTGACTGGCGAGAAACACTTTCATGGAAAGGGGTTGCCAGGCTTCCCAAATATACGAATCTCCAGAAATCTCAGGAAATATTTTTTCACCCAAACAGGATGATACTTTCAGGTAATGATCAGTACACTAAGGCGACTTGGTTCCCCAAATTTCGTTCTTCTATGTTGAAGCGTTCGTTTCCAGTAACAGTTTGAATTTTTAGGTTTCACTCTGTTTTCTCCTATATTGATAGATGTATTTGGAACTCTGAATCCAACAAGGTTTGTGCTAGGTTCTTTAAACTTGACACAATAAAGTAGTTTCACGTTCTATCTCTATGTTTTGTTTCCTCTTGTTGTAGCCCTAACAGTGACTGGCGAGAAACACTTTCATGGAAAGGGGTTGCCAGGCTTCCCAAATATACGAATCTCCAGAAATCTCAGGAAATATTTTTTCACCCAAACAGGATGATACTTTCAGGTAATGATCAGTACACTAAGGCAACTTGGTTCCCCAAATTTTGTTCTTCTATGTTGAAGTGTTCGTTTCCAATAACAGTTTGAATTTTTAGGGTTCACTCTGTTTTCTCCTATATTGTAGATGTATTTGGAACTCTAAATCCAACACGGTTTGTGCTAGCTTCTTGAAACTTGACACAATAAAGTAGTTTCACGTTCTATCTCTATGTTTTGTTTCCTCTTGATGTAGCCCTAAGCAGTGACTGGCGAGAAACACTTTCATGGAAAGGGGTGGCTTCCCAAAATTACGAATCTCCAGAAATCGCAGCAAATATTTTTTCACCCAAACTGGATGATACTTTCAGGTAATGATCACTACACTAAGGCGACTTGGTTCCCCAAATTTCGTTCTTCTATGTTGAAGCGTTCGTTTCCAGTAACAGTTTGAATTTTTAGGTTTCACTCTGTTTTCTCCTATATTGATAGATGTATTTGGAACTCTGAATACAACACGGTTTGTGCTAGCTTCTTGAAACTTGACACAATAAAGTAGTTTCACGTTCTATCTCTATGTTTTGTTTCCTCTTGATGTAGCCCTAAGCAGTGACTGGCGAGAAACACTTTCATGGAAAGGGGTTGCCAGGCTTCCCAAAATTACGAATCTCCAGAAATCTCAGCAAATATTTTTTCACCCAAACAGGATGATACTTTCAGGTAATGATCAGTACACTAAGGCGACTTGGTTCCCCAAATTTCGTTCTTCTATGTTGAAGCGTTCGTTTCCAGTAACAGTTTGAATTTTTAGGTTTCACTCTGTTTTCTCCTATATTGATAGATGTATTTGGAACTCTAAATCCAACACGGTTTGTGCTAGCTTCTTGAAACTTGACACAATAAAGTAGTTTCACGTTCTATCTCTATGTTTTATTTCCTCTTGATGTAGCCCTAACAGTGACCGGCGAGA
Source organism: Spermophilus citellus (assembly GCF_964194105.1). Taxonomy (NCBI): domain Eukaryota; kingdom Metazoa; phylum Chordata; class Mammalia; order Rodentia; family Sciuridae; genus Spermophilus; species Spermophilus citellus. The sequence continues at coordinate 247,376 of NW_027672960.1, forward strand.
AACACTTTCATGTAAAGGGGTTGCCAGGCTTCCCAAATATACGAATCTCCAGAAATCTCAGGAAATATTTTTTCACCCAAACAGGATGACACTTTCAGGTAATGATCAGTACACTAAGGCGACTTGGTTCCCCAAATTTCGTTCTTCTATGTTGAAGCGTTCGCTTCCAGTAACAGTTTGAATTTTTAGGTTTCACTCTGTTTTCTCCTATATTGATAGATGTATTTGGAACTCTAAATCCAACACGGTTTGTGCTAGCTTCTTGAAACTTGACACAATAAAGCAGTTTCACGTTCTATCTCTATGTTTTGTTTCCTCTTGATGTAGCCCTAAGCAGTGACTGGCAAAAAACACTTTCATGGAAAGGGGTTGCCAGGCTTCCCAAAATTACGAATCTCCAGAAATCTCAGCAAATATTTTTTCACCCAAACTGGATGATACTTTCAGGTAATGATCAGTACACTAAGGCAACTTGGTTCCCCAAATGTCGTTCTTCTATGTTGAAGCGTTCGTTTCCAGTAACAGTTTGAATTTTTAGGTTTCACTCTGTTTTCTCCTATATTGATAGATGTATTTGGAACTCTAAATCCAACACGGTTTGTGCTAGCTTCTTGAAACTTGACACAATAAAGTAATTTCACGTTCTATCTCTATGTTTTGTTTCCTCTTGATGTAGCCCCAAGCAGTGACTGAGGAGAAACACTTTCATGGAAACGGGTTGCCAAGCTTCCTAAAATTACAAATTTCCAGAAATCTCAGCAAATATTTTTTCACCCAAACTGGATGATACTTTCAGGTAATGATCAGTACACTAAGGCGACTTGGTTCCCCAAATGTCGTTCTTCTATGTTGAAGCGTTCGTTTCCAGTAACAGTTTGAATTTTTAGGTTTCACTCTGTTTTCTCCTATATTGATAGATGTATTTGGAACTCTAAATCCAACACGGTTTGTGCTAGCTTCTTGAAACTTGACACAATAAAGTAATTTCACGTTCTATCTCTATGTTTTGTTTCCTCTTGATGTAGCCCCAAGCAGTGACTGAGGAGAAACACTTTCATGGAAAGGGGTTGCCAGGCTTCCCAAATATACGAATCTCCAGAAATCTCAGGAAATATTTTTTCACCCAAACAGGATGATACTTTCAGGTAATGATCAGTACACTAAGGTGACTTGGTTCCCCAAATGTCGTTCTTCTATGATGAAGCGTTCGTTTCCAGTAACAGTTTGAATTTTTAGGTTTCACTCTGTTTTCTCCTATATTGATAGATGTATTTGGAACTCTAAATCCAACACGGTTTGTGCTAGCTTCTTGAAACTTGACACAATAAAGTAGTTTCACGTTCTATCTCTATGTTTTGTTTCCTCTTGATGTAGCCCTAAGCAGTGACTGGCGAGAAACACTTTCATGGAAAGGGGTGGCTTCCCAAAATTACGAATCTCCAGAAATCTCAGCAAATATTTTTTCACCCAAACTGGATGATACTTTCAGGTAATGATCACTACACTAACGCGACTTGGTTCCCCAAATTTCGTTCTTCTATGTTGAAGCGTTCGTTTCCAGTAACAGTTTGAATTTTTAGGTTTCACTCTGTTTTCTCCTATATTGATAGATGTATTTGGAACTCTAAATCCAACACGGTTTGTGCTAGCTTCTGGAAACTTGACACAATAAAGCAGTTTCACGTTCTATCTCTATGTTTTGTTTCCTCTTGATGTAGCCCTAAGCAGTGACTGGCAAGAAACACTTTCATGAAAAGGGGTTGCCAGGCTTCCCAAAATTACGAATCTCCAGAAATCTCAGCAAATATTTTTTCACCCAAACTGGATGATACTTTCAGGTAATGATCACTACACTAAGGCGACTTGGTTCCCCAAATGTCGTTCTTCTATGTTGAAGCGTTCGTTTCCAGTAACAGTTTGAATTTTTAGGTTTCACTCTGTTTTCTCCTATATTGATAGATATATTTGGAACTCTAAATCCAACACGGTTTGTGCTAGCTTCTTGAAACTTGACACAATAAAATAGTTTCACATTCTATCTCTATGTTTTGTTTCCTCTTGATGTAGCCCTAAGCATTGACTGGCGAGAAACACTTTCATGGAAAGGGGTGGCTTCCCAAAATTACGAATCTCCAGAAATCGCAGCAAATATTTTTTCACCCAAACAGGATGATACTTTCAGGTAATGATCAGTACACTAAGGCGACTTGGTTCCCCAAATTTCGTTCTTCTATGTTGAAGCGTTCGTTTCCAGTAACAGTTTGAATTTTTAGGTTTCACTCTGTTTTCTCCTATATTGATAGAGGTATTTGGAACTCTAAATCCAACACGGTTTTAGCTAGCTTCTTGAAACTTGACACAATCAAGTAGTTTCACGTTCTATCTCTATGTTTTGTTTCCTCTTGATGTAGCCCTAACAGTGACTGGCGAGAAACACTTTCATGGAAAGGGGTTGCCAGGCTTCCCAAATATGCGAATCTCCAGAAATCTCAGGAAATATTTTTTCACCCAAACAGGATGATACTTTCAGGTAATGATCAGTACACTAAGGCGACTTGGTTCCCCAAATTTCGTTCTTCTATGTTGAAGCGTTCGTTTCCAGTAACAGTTTGAATTTTTAGGTTTCACTCTGTTTTCTCCTATATTGATAGATGTATTTGGAACTCTAAATCCAACACGGTTTGTGCTAGCTTCTTGAAACTTGACACAATAAAGTAGTTTGACGTTCTATCTCTATGTTTTGTTTCCTGTTGATGTAGCCCTAACAGTGACTGGCGAGAAACACTTTCATGGAAAGGGGTTGCCAGGCTTCCCAAAATTACGAATCTCCAGAAATCTCAGCAAATATTTTTTCACCCAAACAGGATGATACTTTCAGGTAATGATCAGTACACTAAGGCGACTTGGTTCCCCAAATTTCGTTCTTCTATGTTGAAGCGTTCGTTTCCAGTAACAGTTTGAATTTTTAGGTTTCACTCTGTTTTCTCCTATATTGATAGATGTATTTGGAACTCTAAATCCAACACGGTTTGTGCTAGCTTCTTGAAACTTGACACAATAAAGTAGTTTCACGTTCTATCTCTATGTTTTGTTTCCTCTTGATGTAGCCCTAAGCAGTGACTGGCGATAAACACTTTCATGGAAAGGGGTTGCCAGGCTTCCCAAAATTACGAATCTCCAGAAATCTCAGCAAATATTTTTTCACCCAAACAGGATGATACTTTCAGGTAATGATCAGTACACTAAGGCGACTTGGTTCCCCAAATTTCGTTCTTCTATGTTGAAGCGTTCGTTTCCAGTAACAGTTTGAATTTTTAGGTTTCACTCTGTTTTCTCCTATATTGATAGATGTATTTGGAACTCTAAATCCAACACGGTTTGTGCTAGCTTCTTGAAACTTGACACAATAAAGTAGTTTCACGTTCTATCTCTATGTTTTGTTTCCTCTTGATGTAGCCCTAAGCATTGACTGGCGAGAAACACTTTCATGGAAAGGGGTGGCTTCCCAAAATTACGAATCTCCAGAAATCTCAGCAAATATTTTTTCACCCAAACTGGATGATACTTTCAGGTAATGATCACTACACTAACGCGACTTGGTTCCCCAAATTTCGTTCTTCTATGTTGAAGCGTTCGTTTCCAGTAACAGTTTGAATTTTTAGGTTTCACTCTGTTTTCTCCTATATTGATAGATGTATTTGGAACTCTAAATCCAACACGGTTTGTGCTAGCTTCTGGAAACTTGACACAATAAAGCAGTTTCACGTTCTATCTCTATGTTTTGTTTCCTCTTGATGTAGCCCTAAGCAGTGACTGGCAAAAAACACTTTCATGGAAAGGGGTTGCCAGGCTTCCCAAAATTACGAATCTCCAGAAATCTCAGCAAATATTTTTTCACCCAAACTGGATGATACTTTCAGGTAATGATCAGTACACTAAGGCGACTTGGTTCCCCAAATGTCGTTCTTCTATGTTGAAGCGTTCGTTTCCAGTAACAGTTTGAATTTTTAGGTTTCACTCTGTTTTCTCCTATATTGATAGATGTATTTGGAACTCTAAATCCAACACGGTTTGTGCTAGCTTCTTGAAACTTGACACAATAAAGTAATTTCACGTTCTATCTCTATGTTTTGTTTCCTCTTGATGTAGCCCCAAGCAGTGACTGAGGAGAAACACTTTCATGGAAAGGGGTTGCCAAGCTTCCTAAAATTACAAATCTCCAGAAATCTCAGCAAATATTTTTTCACCCAAACTGGATGATACTTTCAGGTAATGATCAGTACACTAAGGCGACTTGGTTCCCCAAATTTCGTTCTTCTATGTTGAAGCGTTCGTTTCCAGTAACAGTTTGAATTTTTAGGTTTCACTCTGTTTTCTCCTATATTGATAGATGTATTTGGAACTCTGAATCCAACAAGGTTTGTGCTAGGTTCTTGAAACTTGACACAATAAAGTAGTTTCACGTTCTATCTCTATGTTTTGTTTCCTCTTGATGTAGCCCTAACAGTGACTGGCGAGAAACACTTTCATGGAAAGGGGTTGCCAGGCTTCCCAAATATACGAATCTCCAGAAATCTCAGCAAATATTTTTTCACCCAAACAGGATGATACTTTCAGGTAATGATCAGTACACTAAGGCGACTTGGTTCCCCAAATTTCGTTCTTCTATGTTGAAGCGTTTGTTTCCAGTAACAGTTTGAATTTTTAGGTTTCACTCTGTTTTCTCCTATATTGATAGATGTATTTGGAACTCTGAATCCAACAAGGTTTGTGCTAGGTTCTTGAAACTTGACACAATAAAGTAGTTTCACGTTCTATCTCTATGTTTTGTTTCCTCTTGATGTAGCCCTAACAGTGACTGGCGAGAAACACTTTCATGGAAATGGGTTGCCAGGCTTCCCAAATATACGAATCTCCAGAAATCTCAGGAAATATTTTTTCACCCAAACAGGATGATACTTTCCGGTAATGATCAGTACACTAAGGCGACTTGGTTCCCCAAATTTCGTTCTTCTATGTTGAAGCGTTCGTTTCCAATAACAGTTTGAATTTTTAGGTTTCACTCTGTTTTCTCCTATATTGATAGATGTATTTGGAACTCTAAATCCAACACGGTTTGTGCTAGCTTCTTTAAACTTGACACAATAAACAGTTTCACGTTCTATCTCTATGTTTTGTTTCCTCTTGATGTAGCCCTAAGCAGTGACTGGCGAGAAACAATTTCATGGAAAGGGGTGGCTTCCCAAAATTACGAATCTCCAGAAATCTTAGCAAATATTTTTCACCCAAACTGGATGATACTTTCAGGTAATGATCACTACACTAACGCGACTTGGTTCCCCAAATTTCGTTCTTCTATGTTGAAGCGTTCGTTTCCAGTAACAGTTTGAATTTTTAGGTTTCACTCTGTTTTCTCCTATATTGATAGATGTATTTGGAACTCTAAATCCAACACGGTTTGTGCTAGCTTCTGGAAACTTGACACAATAAAGCAGTTTCACGTTCTATCTCTATGTTTTGTTTCCTCTTGATGTAGCCCTAAGCAGTGACTGGCAAAAAACACTTTCATGGAAAGGGGTTGCCAGGCTTCCCAAAATTACGAATCTCCAGAAATCTCAGCAAATATTTTTTCACCCAAACTGGATGATACTTTCAGGTAATGATCAGTACACTAAGGCGACTTGGTTCCCCAAATGTCGTTCTTCTATGTTGAAGCGTTCGTTTCCAGTAACAGTTTGAATTTTTAGGTTTCACTCTGTTTTCTCCTATATTGATAGATGTATTTGGAACTCTAAATCCAACACGGTTTGTGCTAGCTTCTTGAAACTTGACACAATAAAGTAGTTTCACGTTCTATCTCTATGTTTTGTTTCCTCTTGATGTAGCCCTAACAGTGACTGGCGAGAAACACTTTCATGGAAAGGGGTTGCCAGGCTTCCCAAAATTACGAATCTCCAGAAATCTCAGCAAATATTTTTTCACCCAAACTGGATGATACTTTCAGGTAATGATCAGTACACTAAGGCGACTTGGTTCCCCAAATTTCGTTCTTCTATGTTGAAGCGTTCGCTTCCAGTAACAGTTTGAATTTTTAGGTTTCACTCTGTTTTCTCCTATATTGATAGATGTATTTGGAACTCTAAATCCAACACGGTTTGTGCTAGCTTCTTGAAACTTGACACAATAAAGTAGTTTCACGTTCTATCTCTATGTTTTGTTTCCTCTTGATGTAGCCCTAAGCATTGACTGGCGAGAAACACTTTCATGGAAAGGGGTGGCTCCCCAAAATTACGAATCTCCAGAAATCTCAGCAAATATTTTTTCACCCAAACTGGATGATACTTTCAGGTAATGATCACTACACTAACGCGACTTGGTTCCCCAAATTTCGTTCTTCTATGTTGAAGCGTTCGTTTCCAGTAACAGTTTGAATTTTTAGGTTTCACTCTGTTTTCTCCTATATTGATAGATGTATTTGGAACTCTAAATCCAACACGGTTTGTGCTAGCTTCTTGAAACTTGACACAATAAAGTAGTTTCACGTTCTATCTCTATGTTTTGTTTCCTCTTGATGTAGCCCTAACAGTGACTGGCGAGAAACACTTTCATGGAAAGGGGTTGCCAGGCTTCCCAAAATTACGAATCTCCAGAAATCTCAGCAAATATTTTTTCACCCAAAGAGGATGATACTTTCAGGTAATGATCAGTACACTAAGGCGACTTGGTTCCCCAAATTTCGTTCTTCTATGTTGAAGCGTTCGTTTCCAGTAACAGTTTGAATTTTTAGGTTTCACTCTGTTTTCTCCTATATTGATAGATGTATTTGGAACTCTAAATCCAACACGGTTTGTGCTAGCTTCTTGAAACTTGACACAATAAAGTAGTTTCACGTTCTATCTCTATGTTTTGTTTCCTCTTGATGTAGCACTAAGCAGTGACTGGCGAGAAACACTTTCATGGAAAGGGGTTGCCAGGCTTCCCAAAATTACGAATCTCCAGAAATCTCAGCAAATATTTTTTCACCCAAACAGGATGATACTTTCAGGTAATGATCAGTACACTAAGGCGACTTGGTTCCCCAAATTTCGTTCTTCTATGTTGAAGCGTTCGTTTCCAGTAACAGTTTGAATTTTTAGGTTTCACTCTGTTTTCTCCTATATTGATAGATGTATTTGGAACTCTAAATCCAACACGGTTTGTGCTAGCTTCTTGAAACTTGACACAATAAAGTAGTTTCACGTTCTATCTCTATGTTTTGTTTCCTCTTGATGTAGCCCTAAGCATTGACTGGCGAGAAACATTTTCATGGAAAGGGGTGGCTTCAAAAAATTACGAATCTCCAGAAATCGCAGCAAATATTTTTTCACCCAAACTGGATGATACTTTCAGGTAATGATCAGTACACTAAGGCGACTTGGTTCCCCAAATTTCGTTCTTCTATGTTGAAGCGTTCGTTTCCAGTAACAGTTTGAATTTTTAGGTTTCACTCTGTTTTCTCCTATATTGATAGATGTATTTGGAACTCTAAATCCAACACGGTTTGTGCTAGCTTCTGGAAACTTGACACAATAAAGCAGTTTCACGTTCTATCTCTATGTTTTGTTTCCTCTTGATGTAGCCCTAAGCAGTGACTGGCAAAAAACACTTTCATGGAAAGGGGTTGCCAGGCTTCCCAAAATTACGAATCTCCAGAAATCTCAGCAAATATTTTTTCACCCAAACTGGATGATACTTTCAGGTAATGATCAGTACACTAAGGCGACTTGGTTCCCCAAATGTCGTTCTTCTATGTTGAAGCGTTCGTTTCCAGTAACAGTTTGAATTTTTAGGTTTCTCTCTGTTTTCTCCTATATTGATAGATGTATTTGGAACTCTAAATCCAACACGGTTTGTGCTAGCTTCTTGAAACTTGACACAATAAAGTAGTTTCACGTTCTGTCTCTATGTTTTGTTTCCTCTTGATGTAGCCCTAACAGTGACTGGCGAGAAACACTTTCATGGAAAGGGGTTGCCAGGCTTCCCAAATATACGAATCTCCAGAAATCTCAGCAAATATTTTTTCACCCAAACAGGATGATACTTTCAGGTAATGATCAGTACACTAAGGTGACTTGGTTCCCCAAATTTCATTCTTCTATGTTGAAGCGTTCGTTTCCAGTAACAGTTTGAATTTTTAGGTTTCACTCTGTTTTCTCCTATATTGATAGATGTATTTGGAACTCTAAATCCAACACGGTTTGTGCTAGCTTCTTGAAACTTGACACAATAAAGTAGTTTCACGTTCTATGTCTATGTTTTGTTTCCTCTTGATGTAGCCCTAAGCAGTGACTGGCGAGAAACACTTTCATGGAAAGGGGTTGCCAGGCTTCCCAAAATTACGAATCTCCAGAAATCTCAGGAAATATTTTTTCACCCAAACAGGATGATACTTTCAGGTAATGATCAGTACACTAAGGCGACTTGGTTCCCCAAATTTCGTTCTTCTATGTTGAAGCGTTCGTTTCCAGTAACAGTTTGAATTTTTAGGTTTCACTCTGTTTTCTCCTATATTGATAGATGTATTTGGAACTCTAAATCCAACACGGTTTGTGCTAGCTTCTTGAAACTTGACACAATAAATTAGTTTCATGTTCTATCTCTATGTTTTGTTTCCTCTTGATGTAGCCCTAAGCATTGACTGGCGAGAAACACTTTCATGGAAAGGGGTGGCTTCCCAAAATTACGAATCTCCAGAAATCTCAGCAAATATTTTTTCACCCAAACTGGATGATACTTTCAGGTAATGATCAGTACACTAAGGCGACTTGGTTCCCCAAATTTCGTTCTTCTATGTTGAAGCTTTCGTTTCCAGTAACAGTTTGAATTTTTAGGTTTCACTCTGTTTTCTCCTATATTGATAGAGGTATTTGGTACTCTGAATCCAACACGGTTTGTGCTAGCTTCTTCAAACTTGACACAATAAAGTAGTTTCACGTTCTATCTCTATGTTTTGTTTCCTCTTGATGTAGCCCTAACAGTGACTGGCGAGAAACACTTTCATGGAAAGGGGTTGCCAGGCTTCCCAAAATTACGAATCGCCAGAAATCTCAGCAAATATTTTTTTCACCCAAACAGGATGATACTTTCAGGTAATGATCAGTACACTAAGGCGACTTGGTTCCCCAAATTTCGTTCTTCTATGTTGAAGCGTTCGCTTCCAGTAACAGTTTGAATTTTTAGGTTTCACTCTGTTTTCTCCTATATTTATAGATGTATTTGGAACTCTAAATCCAACACGGTTTGTGCTAGCTTCTTGAAACTTGACACAATAAAGTAGTTTCACGTTCTATCTCTATGTTTTGTTTCCTCTTGATGTAGCCCTAAGCATTGACTGGCGAGAAACACTTTCATGGAAAGGGGTGGCTTCCCAAAATTACGAATCTCCAGAAATCTCAGCAAATATTTTTTCACCCAAACTGGATGATACTTTCAGGTAATGATCACTACACTAACGCGACTTGGTTCCCCAAATTTCGTTCTTCTATGTTGAAGCGTTCGTTTCCAGTAACAGTTTGAATTTTTAGGTTTCACTCTGTTTTCTCCTATATTGATAGATGTATTTGGAACTCTAAATCCAACACGGTTTGTGCTAGCTTCTTGAAACTTGACACAATAAAGCAGTTTCACGTTCTATCTCTATGTTTTGTTTCCTCTTGATGTAGCCCTAAGCAGTGACTGGCAAAAAACACTTTCATGGAAAGGGGTTGCCAGGCTTCCCAAAATTACGAATCTCCAGAAATCTCAGCAAATATTTTTTCACCCAAACTGGATGATACTTTCAGGTAATGATCAGTACACTAAGGCGACTTGGTTCCCCAAATGTCGTTCTTCTATGTTGAAGCGTTCGTTTCCAGTAACAGTTTGAATTTTTAGGTTTCACTCTGTTTTCTCCTATATTGATAGATGTATTTGGAACTCTAAATCCAACACGGTTTGTGCTAGCTTCTTGAAACTTGACACAATAAAGTAATTTCACGTTCTATCTCTATGTTTTGTTTCCTCTTGATGTAGCCCCAAGCAGTGACTGAGGAGAAACACTTTCATGGAAAGGGGTTGCCAAGCTTCCTAAAATTACAAATCTCCAGAAATCTCAGCAAATATTTTTTCACCCAAACTGGATGATACTTTCAGGTAATGATCAGTACACTAAGGCGACTTGGTTCCCCAAATTTCGTTCTTCTATGTTGAAGCGTTCGTTTCCAGTAACAGTTTGAATTTTTAGGTTTCACTCTGTTTTCTCCTATATTGATAGATGTATTTGGAACTCTAAATCCAACACGGTTTGTGCTAGCTTCTTGAAACTTGACACAATAAAGCAGTTTCACGTTCTATCTCTATGTTTTGTTTCCTCTTGATGTAGCCCTAAGCAGTGACTGGCAAAAAACACTTTCATGGAAAGGGGTTGGCAGGCTTCCCAAAATTACGAATCTCCAGAAATCTCAGCAAATATTTTTTCACCCAAACTGGATGATACTTTCAGGTAATGATCAGTACACTAAGGCGACTTGGTTCCCCAAATTTCGTTCTTCTATGTTGAAGCGTTCGTTTCCAGTAACAGTTTGAATTTTTAGGTTTCACTCTGTTTTCTCCTATATTGATAGATGTATTTGGAACTCTAAATCCAACACGGTTTGTGCTAGCTTCTTGAAACTTGACACAATAAAGCAGTTTCACGTTCTATCTCTATGTTTTGTTTCCTCTTGATGTAGCCCTAAGCAGTGACTGGCAAAAAACACTTTCATGGAAAGGGGTTGGCAGGCTTCCCAAAATTACGAATCTCCAGAAATCTCAGCAAATATTTTTTCACCCAAACTGGATGATACTTTCAGGTAATGATCAGTACACTAAGGCGACTTGGTTCCCCAAATGTCGTTCTTCTATGTTGAAGCGTTCGTTTCCAGTAACAGTTTGAATTTTTAGGTTTCACTCTGTTTTCTCCTATATTGATAGATGTATTTGGAACTCTAAATCCAACACGGTTTGTGCTAGCTTCTTGAAACTTGACACAATAAAGTAATTTCACGTTCTATCTCTATGTTTTGTTTCCTCTTGATGTAGCCCCAAGCAGTGACTGAGGAGAAACACTTTCATGGAAAGGGGTTGCCAAGCTTCCTAAAATTACAAATCTCCAGAAATCTCAGCAAATATTTTTTCACCCAAACTGGATGATACTTTCAGGTAATGATCAGTACACTAAGGCGACTTGGTTCCCCAAATTTCGTTCTTCTATGTTGAAGCGTTCGTTTCCAGTAACAGTTTGAATTTTTAGGTTTCACTCTGTTTTCTCCTATATTGATAGATGTATTTGGAACTCTGAATCCAACAAGGTTTGTGCTAGGTTCTTGAAACTTGACACAATAAAGTAGTTTCACGTTCTATCTCTATGTTTTGTTTCCTCTTGATGTAGCCCTAACAGTGACTGGCGAGAAACACTTTCATGGAAAGGGGTTGCCAGGCTTCCCAAATATACGAATCTCCAGAAATCTCAGCAAATATTTTTTCACCCAAACAGGATGATACTTTCAGGTAATGATCAGTACACTAAGGCGACTTGGTTCCCCAAATTTCGTTCTTCTATGTTGAAGCGTTCGTTTCCAGTAACAGTTTGAATTTTTAGGTTTCACTCTGTTTTCTCCTATATTGATAGATGTATTTGGAACTCTGAATCCAACAAGGTTTGTGCTAGGTTCTTGAAACTTGACACAATAAAGTAGTTTCACGTTCTATCTCTATGTTTTGTTTCCTCTTGATGTAGCCCTAACAGTGACTGGCGAGAAACACTTTAATGGAAAGGGGTTGCCAGGCTTCCCAAATATACGAATCTCCAGAAATATCAGGAAATATTTTTTCACCCAAACAGGATGATACTTTCAGGTAATGATCAGTACACTAAGGCGACTTGGTTCCCCAAATTTCGTTCTTCTATGTTGAAGCGTTCGTTTCCAGTAACAGTTTGAATTTTTAGGTTTCACTCTGTTTTCTCCTATATTGATAGATGTATTTGGAACTCTAAATCCAACACGGTTTGTGCTAGCTTCTGGAAACTTGACACAATAAAGCAGTTTCACCTTCTATCTCTATGTTTTGTTTCCTCTTGATGTAGCCCTAAGCAGTGACTGGCAAAAAACACTTTCATGGAAAGGGGTTGCCAGGCTTCCCAAAATTACGAATCTCCAGAAATCTCAGCAAATATTTTTTCACCCAAACTGGATGATACTGTCAGGTAATGATCAGTACACTAAGGCGACTTGGTTCCCCAAATGTCGTTCTTCTATGTTGAAGCGTTCGTTTCCAGTAACAGTTTGAATTTTTAGGTTTCACTCTGTTTTCTCCTATATTGATAGATGTATTTGGAACTCTAAATCCAACACGGTTTGTGCTAGCTTCTTGAAACTTGACACAATAAAGTAGTTTCACGTTCTATCTCTATGTTTTGTTTCCTCTTGATGTAGCCCTAACAGTGACTGGCGAGAAACACTTTCATGGAAAAGGGTTGCCAAGCTTCCTAAAATTACAAATCTCCAGAAATCTCAGCAAATATTTTTTCACCCAAACTGGATGATACTTTCAGGTAATGATCAGTACACTAAGGCGACTTGGTTCCCCAAATTTCGTTCTTCTATGTTGAAGCGTTCGTTTCCAGTAACAGTTTGAATTTTTAGGTTTCACTCTGTTTTCTCCTATATTGATAGATGTATTTGGAACTCTGAATCCAACAAGGTTTGTGCTAGGTTCTTGAAACTTGACACAATAAAGTAGTTTCACGTTCTATCTCTATGTTTTGTTTCCTCTTGATGTAGCCCTAACAGTGACTGGCGAGAAACACTTTCATCGAAAGGGGTTGCCAGGCTTCCCAAATATACGAATCTCCAGAAATCTCAGCAAATATTTTTTCACCCAAACAGGATGATACTTTCAGGTAATGATCAGTACACTAAGGCGACTTGGTTCCCCAAATTTCGTTCTTCTATGTTGAAGCGTTCGTTTCCAGTAACAGTTTGAATTTTTAGGTTTCACTCTGTTTTCTCCTATATTGATAGATGTATTTGGAACTCTAAATCCAACACGGTTTGTGCTAGCTTCTTGAAACTTGACACAACAAAGTAATTTCACGTTCTATCTCTATGTTTTGTTTCCTCTTGATGTAGCCCCAAGCAGTGACTGAGGAGAAACACTTTCATGGAAAGGGGTTGCCAAGCTTCCTAAAATTACAAATCTCCAGAAATCTCAGCAAATATTTTTTCACCCAAACTGGATGATACTTTCAGGTAATGATCAGTACACTAAGGCGACTTGGTTCCCCAAATTTCGTTCTTCTATGTTGAAGCGTTCGTTTCCAGTAACAGTTTGAATTTTTAGGTTTCACTCTGTTTTCTCCTATATTGATAGATGTATTTGGAACTCTGAATCCAACAAGGTTTGTGCTAGGTTCTTGAAACTTGACACAATAAAGTAGTTTCACGTTCTATCTCTATGTTTTGTTTCCTCTTGATGTAGCCCTAACAGTGACTGGCGAGAAACACTTTCATGGAAAGGGGTTGCCAGGCTTCCCAAATCTACGAATCTCCAGAAATCTCAGGAAATATTTTTTCACCCAAACAGGATGATACTTTCAGGTAATGATCAGTACACTAAGGCGACTTGGTTCCCCAAATTTCGTTCTTCTATGTTGAAGCGTTCGTTTCCAATAACAGTTTGAATTTTTAGGTTTCACTCTGTTTTCTCCTATATTGATAGATGTATTTGGAACTCTAAATCCAACACGGTTTGTGCTAGCTTCTTGAAACTTGACACAATAAAGTAGTTTCACGTTCTATCTCTATGTTTTGTTTCCTCTTGATGTAGCCCTAAGCAGTGACTGGCGAGAAACACTTTCATGGAAAGGGGTGGCTTCCCAAAATTACGAATCTCCAGAAATCGCAGCAAATATTTTTTCACCCAAACTGGATGATACTTTCAGGTAATGATCACTACACTAAGGCGACTTGGTTCCCCAAATTTCGTTCTTCTATGTTGAAGCGTTCGTTTCCAGTAACAGTTTGAATTTTTAGGTTTCACTCTGTTTTCTCCTATATTGATAGATGTATTTGGAACTCTGAATACAACACGGTTTGTGCTAGCTTCTTGAAACTTGACACAATAAAGTAGTTTCACGTTCTATCTCTATGTTTTGTTTCCTCTTGATGTAGCCCTAAGCAGTGACTGGCGAGAAACACTTTCATGGAAAGGGGTTGCCAGGCTTCCCAAAATTACGAATCTCCAGAAATCTCAGCAAATATTTTTTCACCCAAACAGGATGATACTTTCAGGTAATGATCAGTACACTAAGGCGACTTGGTTCCCCAAATTTCGTTCTTCTATGTTGAAGCATTCGCTTCCAGTAACAGTTTGAATTTTTAGGTTTCACTCTGTTTTCTCCTATATTGATAGATGTATTTGGAACTCTAAATCCAACACGGTTTGTGCTAGCTTCTTGAAACTTGACACAATAAAGTAGTTTCACGTTCTATCTCTATGTTTTGTTTCCTCTTGATGTAGCCCTAAGCATTGACTGGCGAGAAACACTTTCATGGAAAGGGGTGGCTTCCCAAAATTACGAATCTCCAGAAATCTCAGCCAATATTTTTTCACCCAAACTGGATGATACTTTCAGGTAATGATCACTACACTAACGCGACTTGGTTCCCCAAATTTCGTTCTTCTATGTTGAAGCGTTCGTTTCCAGTAACAGTTTGAATTTTCATGTTTCACTCTGTTTTCTCCTATATTGATAGATGTATTTGGAACTCTAAATCCAACACGGTTTGTGCTAGCTTCTTGAAACTTGACACAATAAAGTAGTTTCACGTTCTCTCTCTATGTTTTGTTTCCTCTTGATGTAGCCCTAACAGTGACTGGCGAGAAACACTTTCATTGAAAGGGGTTGCCAGGCTTCCCAAAATTACGAATCTCCAGAAATCTCAGCAAATATTTTTTCACCCAAACTGGATGATACTTTCAGGTAATGATCAGTACACTAAGGCGACTTGGTTCCCCAAATGTTGTTCTTCTATGTTGAAGCGTTCGTTTCCAGTAACAGTTTGAATTTTTAGGTTTCACTCTGTTTTCTCCTATATTGATAGATGTATTTGGAACTCTAAATCCAACACGGTTTGTGCTAGCTTCTTGAAACTTGACACAATAAAGTAGTTTCACGTTCTATCTCTATGTTTTGTTTCCTCTTGATGTAGCCCTAAGCATTGACTGGCGAGAAACACTTTCATGGAAAGGGGTGGCTTCCCAAAATTACGAATCTCCAGAAATCTCAGCAAATATTTTTTCACCCAAACTGGATGATACTTTCAGGTAATGATCACTACACTAACGCGACTTGGTTCCCCAAATTTCGTTCTTCTATGTTGAAGCGTTCGTTTCCAGTAACAGTTTGAATTTTTAGGTTTCACTCTGTTTTCTCCTATATTGATAGATGTATTTGGAACTCTAAATCCAACACGGTTTGTGCTAGCTTCTGGAAACTTGACACAATAAAGCAGTTTCACGTTCTATCTCTATGTTTTGTTTCCTCTTGATGTAGCCCTAAGCAGTGACTGGCAAAAAACACTTTCATGGAAAGGGGTTGCCAGGCTTCCCAAAATTACGAATCTCCAGAAATCTCAGCAAATATTTTTTCACCCAAACTGGATGATACTTTCAGGTAATGATCAGTACACTAAGGCGACTTGGTTCCCCAAATGTCGTTCTTCTATGTTGAAGCGTTCGTTTCCAGTAACAGTTTGAATTTTTAGGTTTCACTCTGTTTTCTCCTATATTGATAGATGTATTTGGAACTCTAAATCCAACACGGTTTGTGCTAGCTTCTTGAAACTTGACACAATAAAGTAATTTCACGTTCTATCTCTATGTTTTGTTTCCTCTTGATGTAGCCCCAAGCAGTGACTGAGGAGAAACACTTTCATGGAAAGGGGTTGCCAAGCTTCCTAAAATTACAAATCTCCAGAAATCTCAGCAAATATTTTTTCACCCAAACTGGATGATAGTTTCAGGTAATGATCAGTACACTAAGGCGACTTGGTTCCCCAAATTTCGTTCTTCTATGTTGAAGCGTTCGTTTCCAGTAACAGTTTGAATTTTTAGGTTTCACTCTGTTTTCTCCTATATTGATAGATGTATTTGGAACTCTAAATCCAACACGGTTTGTGCTAGCTTCTGGAAACTTGACACAATAAAGTAGTTTCACGTTCTATCTCTATGTTTGTTTCCTCTTGATGTAGCCCTAAGCATTGACTGGCGAGAAACACTTTCATGGAAAGGGGTGGCTTACCAAAATTACGAATCTCCAAAAATCTCAGCAAATATTTTTTCACCCAAACTGGATGATACTTTCAGGTAATGATCACTACACTAACGCGACTTGGTTCCCCAAATTTCGTTCTTCTATGTTGAAGCGTTCGTTTCCAGTAACAGTTTGAATTTTTAGGTTTCACTCTGTTTTCTCCTATATTGATAGATGTATTTGGAACTCTAAATCCAACACGGTTTGTGCTAGCTTCTGGAAACTTGACACAATAAAGCAGTTTCACGTTCTATCTCTATGTTTTGTTTCCTCTTGATGTAGCCCTAAGCAGTGACTGGCAAAAAACACTTTCATGGAAAGGGGTTGCCAGGCTTCCCAAAATTACGAATCTCCAGAAATCTCAGCAAATATTTTTTCACCCAAACTGGATGATACTTTCAGGTAATGATCAGTACACTAAGGCGACTTGGTTCCCCAAATGTCGTTCTTCTATGTTGAAGCGTTCGTTTCCAGTAACAGTTTGAATTTTTAGGTTTCACTCTGTTTTCTCCTATATTGATAGATGTATTTGGAACTCCAAATCCAACACGGTTTGTGCTAGCTTCTTGAAACTTGACACAATAAAGTAGTTTCACGTTCTATCTCTATGTTTTGTTTCCTCTTGATGTAGCCCTAACAGTGACTGGCGAGAAACACTTTCATGGAAAGGGGTTGCCAGGCTTCCCAAATATACGAATCTCCAGAAATCTCAGGAAATATTTTTTCACCCAAACAGGATGATACTTTCAGGTAATGATCAGTACACTAAGGCAACTTGGTTCCCCAAATTTCGTTCTTCTATGTTGAAGCGTTCGTTTCCAGTAACAGTTTGAATTTTTAGGTTTCACTCTGTTTTCTCCTATATTGATAGATGTATTTGGAACACTAAATCCAACACGGTTTGTGCTAGCTTCTTGAAACTTGACACAATAAAGTAGTTTCACGTTCTATCTTTATGTTTTGTTTCCTCTTGATGTAGCCCTAAGCAGTGACTGGCGATAAACACTTTCATGGAAAGGGGTGGCTTCCCAAAATTACGAATCTCCAGAAATCTCAGCAAATATTTTTTCACCCAAACTGGATGATACTTTCAGGTAATGATCAGTACACTAAGGCGACTTGGTTCCCCAAATTTCGTTCTTCTATGTTGAAGCGTTCGTTTCCAGTAACAGTTTGAATTTTTAGGTTTCACTCTGTTTTCTCCTATATTGATAGAGGTATTTGGAACTCTAAATCCAACACGGTTTGTGCTAGCTTCTTGAAACTTGACACAATAAAGTAGTTTCACGTTCTATCTCTATGTTTTGTTTCCTCTTGATGTAGCCCTAAGCATTGACTGGCGAGAAACACTTTCATGGAAAGGGGTGCCTTCCCAAAATTACGAATCTCCAGAAATCTCAGCAAATATTTTTTCACCCAAACTGGATGATACTTTCAGGTAATGATCACTACACTAACGCGACTTGGTTCCCCAAATTTCGTTCTTCTATGTTGAAGCGTTCGTTTCCAGTAACAGTTTGAATTTTTAGGTTTCACTCTGTTTTCTCCTATATTGATAGATGTATTTGGAACTCTAAATCCAACACGGTTTGTGCTAGCTTCTTGAAACTTGACACAATAAAGCAGTTTCACGTTCTATCTCTATGTTTTGTTTCCTCTTGATGTAGACCTAAGCAGTGACTGGCAAAAAACACTTTCATGGAAAGGGGTTGCCAGGCTTCCCAAAATTACCAATCTCCAGAAATCTCAGCAAATATTTTTTCACCCAAACTGGATGATAATTTCAGGTAATGATCAGTACACTAAGGCGACTTGGTTCCCCAAATGTCGTTCTTCTATGTTGAAGCATTCGTTTCCAGTAACAGTTTGAATTTTTAGGTTTCACTCTGTTTTCTCCTATATTGATAGATGTATTTGGAACTCTAAATCCAACACGGTTTGTGCTAGCTTCTTGAAACTTGACACAATAAAGTAATTTCACGTTCTATCTCTATGTTTTGTTTCCTCTTGATGTAGCCCCAAGCAGTGACTGAGGAGAAACACTTTCATGGAAAGGGGTTGCCAAGCTTCCTAAAATTACAAATCTCCAGAAATCTCAGCAAATATTTTTTCACCCAAACTGGATGATACTTTCAGGTAATGATCAGTACACTAAGGCGACTTGGTTCCCCAAATTTCGTTCTTCTATGTTGAAGCGTTCGTTTCCAGTAACAGTTTGAATTTTTAGGTTTCACTCTGTTTTCTCCTATATTGATAGATGTATTTGGAACTCTGAATCCAACAAGGTTTGTGCTAGGTTCTTGAAACTTGACACAATAAAGTAGTTTCACGTTCTATCTCTATGTTTTGTTTCCTCTTGATGTAGCCCTAACAGTGACTGGCGAGAAACACTTTCATGGAAAGGGGTTGCCAGGCTTCCCAAATATACGAATCTCCAGAAATCTCAGCAAATATTTTTTCACCCAAACAGGATGATACTTTCAGGTAATGATCAGTACACTAAGGCGACTTGGTTCCCCAAATTTCGTTCTTCTATGTTGAAGCGTTCGTTTCCAGTAACAGTTTGAATTTTTAGGTTTCACTCTGTTTTCTCCTATATTGATAGATGTATTTGGAACTCTGAATCCAACAAGGTTTGTGCTAGGTTCTTGAAACTTGACACAATAAAGTAGTTTCACGTTCTATCTCTATGTTTTGTTTCCTCTTGATGTAGCCCTAACAGTGACTGGCGAGAAACACTTTCATGGAAAGGGGTTGCCAGGCTTCCCAAATATACGAATCTCCAGAAATCTCAGGAAATATTTTTTCACCCAAACAGGATGATACTTTCAGGTAATGATCAGTACACTAAGGCGACTTGGTTCCCCAAATTTCGTTCTTCTATGTTGAAGCGTTCGTTTCCAGTAACAGTTTGAATTTTTAGGTTTCACTCTGTTTTCTCCTATATTGATAGATGTATTTGGAACTCTAAATCCAACACGGTTTGTGCTAGCTTCTGGAAACTTGACACAATAAAGCAGTTTCACGTTCTATCTCTATGTTTTGTTTCCTCTTGATGTAGCCCTAAGCAGTGACTGGCAAAAAACACTTTCATGGAAAGGGGTTGCCAGGCTTCCCAAAATTACGAATCTCCAGAAATCTCAGCAAATATTTTTTCACCCAAACAGGATGATACTTTCAGGTAATGATCAGTACACTAAGGCGACTTGGTTCCCCAAATGTCGTTCTTCTATGTTGAAGCGTTCGTTTCCAGTAACAGTTTGAATTTTTAGGTTTCACTCTGTTTTCTCCTATATTGATAGATGTATTTGGAACTCTAAATCCAACACGGTTTGTGCTAGCTTCTTGAAACTTGACACAATAAAGTAGTTTCACGTTCTATCTCTATGTTTGTTTCCTCTTGATGTAGCCCTAACAGTGACTGGCGAGAAACACTTTCATGGAAAAGGGTTGCCAAGCTTCCTAAAATTACAAATCTCCAGAAATCTCAGCAAATATTTTTTCACCCAAACTGGATGATACTTTCAGGTAATGATCAGTACACTAAGGCGACTTGGTTCCCCAAATTTCGTTCTTCTATGTTGAAGCGTTCGTTTCCAGTAACAGTTTGAATTTTTAGGTTTCACTCTGTTTTCTCCTATATTGATAGATGTATTTGGAACTCTGAATCCAACAAGGTTTGTGCTAGGTTCTTGAAACTTGACACAATAAAGTAGTTTCACGTTCTATCTCTATGTTTTGTTTCCTCTTGATGTAGCCCTAACAGTGACTGGCGAGAAACACTTTCATCGAAAGGGGTTGCCAGGCTTCCCAAATATACGAATCTCCAGAAATCTCAGCAAATATTTTTTCACCCAAACAGGATGATACTTTCAGGTAATGATCAGTACACTAAGGCGACTTGGTTCCCCAAATTTCGTTCTTCTATGTTGAAGCGTTCGTTTCCAGTAACAGTTTGAATTTTTAGGTTTCACTCTGTTTTCTCCTATATTGATAGATGTATTTGGAACTCTAAATCCAACACGGTTTGTGCTAGCTTCTTGAAACTTGACACAATAAAGTAATTTCACGTTCTATCTCTATGTTTTGTTTCCTCTTGATGTAGCCCCAAGCAGTGACTGAGGAGAAACACTTTCATGGAAAGGGGTTGCCAAGCTTCCTAAAATTACAAATCTCCAGAAATCTCAGCAAATATTTTTTCACCCAAACTGGATGATACTTTCAGGTAATGATCAGTACACTAAGGCGACTTGGTTCCCCAAATTTCGTTCTTCTATGTTGAAGCGTTCGTTTCCAGTAACAGTTTGAATTTTTAGGTTTCACTCGGTTTTCTCCTATATTGATAGATGTATTTGGAACTCTGAATCCAACAAGGTTTGTGCTAGGTTCTTGAAACTTGACACAATAAAGTAGTTTCACGTTCTATCTCTATGTTTTGTTTCCTCTTGATGTAGCCCTAACAGTGACTGGCGAGAAACACTTTCATGGAAAGGGGTTGCCAGGCTTCCCAAATCTACGAATCTCCAGAAATCTCAGCAAATATTTTTTCACCCAAACAGGATGATACTTTCAGGTAATGATCAGTACACTAAGGCGACTTGGTTCCCCAAATTTCGTTCTTCTATGTTGAAGCGTTCGTTTCCAGTAACAGTTTGAATTTTTAGGTTTCACTCTGTTTTCTCCTATATTGATAGATGTATTTGGAACTCTGAATCCAACAAGGTTTGTGCTAGGTTCTTGAAACTTGACACAATAAAGTAGTTTCACGTTCTATCTCTATGTTTTGTTTCCTCTTGATGTAGCCCTAACAGTGACTGGCGATAAACACTTTCATGGAAAGGGGTTGCCAGGCTTCCCAAATATACGAATCTCCAGAAATCTCAGGAAATATTTTTTCACCGAAACAGGATGATACTTTCAGGTAATGATCAGTACACTAAGGCGACTTGGTTCCCCAAATTTCGTTCTTCTATGTTGAAGCGTTCGTTTCCAATAACAGTTTGAATTTTTAGGTTTCACTCTGATTTCTCCTATATTGATAGATGTATTTGGAACTCTAAATCCAACACGGTTTGTGCTAGCTTCTTGAAACTTGACACAATAAAGTAGTTTCACGTTCTATCTCTATGTTTTGTTTCCTCTTGATGTAGCCCTAAGCAGTGACTGGCGAGAAACACTTTCATGGAAAGGGGTGGCTTCCCAAAATTACGAATCTCCAGAAATCGCAGCAAATATTTTTTCACCCAAACTGGATGATACTTTCAGGTAATGATCACTACACTAAGGCGACTTGGTTCCCCAAATTTCGTTCTTCTATGTTGAAGCGTTCGTTTCCAGTAACAGTTTGAATTTTTAGGTTTCACTCTGTTTTCTCCTATATTGATAGATGTATTTGGAACTCTGAATACAACACGGTTTGTGCTAGCTTCTTGAAACTTGACACAATAAAGTAGTTTCACGTTCTATCTCTATGTTTTGTTTCCTCTTGATGTAGCCCTAAGCAGTGACTGGCGAGAAACACTTTCATGGAAAGGGGTTGCCAGGCTTCCCAAAATTACGAATCTCCAGAAATCTCAGCAAATATTTTTTCACCCAAACTGGATTATACTTTCAGGTAATGATCAGTACACTAAGGCGACTTGGTTCCCCAAATTTCGTTCTTCTATGTTGAAGCGTTCGTTTCCAGTAACAGTTTGAATTTTTAGGTTTCACTCTGTTTTCTCCTATATTGATAGATGTATTTGGAACTCTAAATCCAACACGGTTTGTGCTAGCTTCTTGAAACTTGACACAATAAAGTAGTTTCACGTTCTATCTCTATGTTTTGTTTCCTCTTGATGTAGCCCTAACAGTGACCGGCGAGAAACACTTTCATGTAAAGGGGTTGCCAGGCTTCCCAAATATACGAATCTCTAGAAATCTCAGGAAATATTTTTTCACCCAAACAGGATGATACTTTCAGGTAATGATCAGTACACTAAGGCGACTTGGTTCCCCAAATTTCGTTCTTCTATGTTGAAGCATTCGCTTCCAGTAACAGTTTGAATTTTTAGGTTTCACTCTGTTTTCTCCTATATTGATAGATGTATTTGGAACTCTAAATCCAACACGGTTTGTGCTAGCTTCTTGAAACTTGACACAATAAAGTAGTTTCACGTTCTATCTCTATGTTTTGTTTCCTCTTGATGTAGCCCTAAGCATTGACTGGCGAGAAACACTTTCATGGAAAGGGGTGGCTTTCCAAAATTACGAATCTCCAGAAATCTCAGCCAATATTTTTTCACCCAAACTGGATGACACTTTCAGGTAATGATCACTACACTAACGCGACTTGGTTCCCCAAATTTCGTTCTTCTATGTTGAACCGTTCGTTTCCAGTAACAGTTTGAATTTTCATGTTTCACTGTGTTTTCTCCTATATTGATAGATGTATTTGGAACTCTAAATCCAACACGGTTTGTGCTAGCTTCTTGAAACTTGACACAATAAAGTAGTTTCACGTTCTCTCTCTATGTTTTGTTTCCTCTTGATGTAGCCCTAACAGTGACTGGCGAGAAACACTTTCATTGAAAGGGGTTGCCAGGCTTCCCAAATATACGAATCTCCAGAAATCTCAGCAAATATTTTTTCACCCAAACAGGATGATACTTTCAGGTAATGATCATTACACTAAGGCGACTTGGTTCCCCAAATGTCGTTCTTCTATGTTGAAGCGTTCGTTTCCAGTAACAGTTTGAATTTTTAGGTTTCACTCTGTTTTCTCCTATATTGATAGATGTATTTGGAACTCTAAATCCAACACGGTTTGTGCTAGCTTCTTGAAACTTGACACAATAAAGTAGTTTCACGTTCTATCTCTATGTTTTGTTTCCTCTTGATGTAGCCGTAAGCAGTGACTGGCAAGAAACACTTTCATGGAAAGGGGTTGCCAGGCTTCCCAAAATTACGAATCTCCAGAAATCTCAGCAAATATTTTTTCACCCAAAGAGGATGATACTTTCAGGTAATGATCAGTACACTAAGGCGACTTGGTTCCCCAAATTTCGTTCTTCTATGTTGAAGCGTTCGTTTCCAGTAACAGTTTGAATTTTTAGGTTTCACTCTGTTTTCTCCTATATTGATAGAGGTATTTGGAACTCTGAATCCAACACGGTTTGTGCTAGCTTCTTGAAACTTGACCCAATAAAGTAGTTTCACGTTCTATCTCTATGTTTTGTTTCCTCTTGATGTAGCCCTAACAGTGACTGGCGATAAACACTTTCATGGAAAGGGGTTGCCAGGCTTCCCAAAATTACGAATCTCCAGAAATCTCAGCAAATATTTTTTCACCCAAACAGGATGATACTTTCAGGTAATGATCAGTACACTAAGGCGACTTGGTTCCCCAAATTTTGTTCTTCTATGTTGAAGCATTCGCTTCCAGTAACAGTTTGAATTTTTAGGTTTCACTCTGTTTTCTCCTATATTGATAGATGTATTTGGAACTCTAAATCCAACACGGTTTGTGCTAGCTTCTTGAAACTTGACACAATAAAGTAGTTTCACGTTCTATCTCTATGTTTTGTTTCCTCTTGATGTAGCCCTAAGCATTGACTGGCGAGAAACACTTTCATGGAAAGGGGTGGCTTCCCAAAATTACGAATCTCCAGAAATCTCAGCAAATATTTTTTCACCCAAACTGGATGATACTTTCAGGTAATGATCACTACACTAACGCGACTTGGTTCCCCAAATTTCATTCTTCTATGTTGAAGCGTTCGTTTCCAGTAACAGTTTGAATTTTTAGGTTTCACTCTGTTTTCTCCTATATTGATAGATGTATTTGGAACTCTAAATCCAACACGGTTTGTGCTAGCTTCTGGAAACTTGACACAATAAAGCAGTTTCACGTTCTATCTCTATGTTTTGTTTCCTCTTGATGTAGCCCTAAGCAGTGACTGGCAAAAAACACTTTCATGGAAAGGGGTTGCCAGGCTTCCCAAAATTACGAATCTCCAGAAATCTCAGCAAATATTTTTTCACCCAAACTGGATGATACTTTCAGGTAATGATCAGTACACTAAGGCGACTTGGTTCCCCAAATGTCGTTCTTCTATGTTGAAGCGTTCGTTTCCAGTAACAGTTTGAATTTTTAGGTTTCACTCTGTTTTCTCCTATATTGATAGATGTATTTGGAACTCTAAATCCAACACGGTTTGTGCTAGCTTCTTGAAACTTGACACAATAAAGTAATTTCACGTTCTATCTCTATGTTTTGTTTCCTCTTGATGTAGCCCCAAGCAGTGACTGAGGAGAAACACTTTCATGGAAAGGGGTTGCCAAGCTTCCTAAAATTACAAATCTCCAGAAATCTCAGCAAATATTTTTTCACCCAAACTGGATGATACTTTCAGGTAATGATCAGTACACTAAGGCGACTTGGTTCCCCAAATATCGTTCTTCTATGTTGAAGCGTTCGTTTCCAGTAACAGTTTGAATTTTTAGGTTTCACTCTGTTTTCTCCTATATTGATAGATGTATTTGGAACTCTAAATCCAACACGGTTTGTGCTAGCTTCTTGAAACTTGACACAATAAAGTAATTTCACATTCTATCTCTATGTTTTGTTTCCTCTTGATGTAGCCCTAACAGTGACTGGCGAGAAACACTTTCATGGAAAGGGGTTGCCAGGCTTCCCAAATATACGAATCTCCAGAAATCTCAGGAAATATTTTTTCACCCAAACTGGATGATACTTTCAGGTAATGATCAGTACACTAAGGCGACTTGGTTCCCCAAATGTCGTTCTTCTATGTTGAAGCGTTCGTTTCCAGTAACAGTTTGAATTTTTAGGTTTCACTCTGTTTTCTCCTATATTGATAGATGTATTTGGAACTCTAAATCCAACACGGTTTGTGCTAGCTTCTTGAAACTTGACACAATAAAATAGTTTCACGTTCTATCTCTATGTTTTGTTTCCTCTTGATGTAGCCCTAAGCATTGACTGGCGAGAAACACTTTCATGGAAAGGGGTGGCTTCCCAAAATTACGAATCTCCAGAAATCACAGCAAATATTTTTTCACCCAAACTGGATGATACTTTCAGGTAATGATCAGTACACTAAGGCGACTTGGTTCCCCAAATTTCGTTCTTCTATGTTGAAGCGTTCGTTTCCAGTAACAGTTTGAATTTTTAGGTTTCACTCTGTTTTCTCCTATATTGATAGAGGTATTTGGAACTCTAAATCCAACACGGTTTGTGCTAGCTTCTTGAAACTTGACACAATAAAGTAGTTTCACGTTCTATCTCTATGTTTTGTTTCCTCTTGATGTAGCCCTAAGCATTGACTGGCGAGAAACACTTTCATGGAAAGGGGTGCCTTCCCAAAATTACGAATCTCCAGAAATCTCAGCAAATATTTTTTCACCCAAACTGGATGATACTTTCAGGTAATGATCACTACACTAACGCGACTTGGTTCCCCAAATTTCGTTCTTCTATGTTGAAGCGTTCGTTTCCAGTAACAGTTTGAATTTTTAGGTTTCACTCTGTTTTCTCCTATATTGATAGATGTATTTGGAACTCTAAATCCAACACGGTTTGTGCTAGCTTCTTGAAACTTGACACAATAAAGCAGTTTCACGTTCTATCTCTATGTTTTGTTTCCTCTTGATGTAGACCTAAGCAGTGACTGGCAAAAAACACTTTCATGGAAAGGGGTTGCCAGGCTTCCCAAAATTACGAATCTCCAGAAATCTCAGCAAATATTTTTTCACCCAAACTGGATGATAATTTCAGGTAATGATCAGTACACTAAGGCGACTTGGTTCCCCAAATGTCGTTCTTCTATGTTGAAGCGTTCGTTTCCAGTAACAGTTTGAATTTTTAGGTTTCACTCTGTTTTCTCCTATATTGATAGATGTATTTGGAACTCTAAATCCAACACGGTTTGTGCTAGCTTCTTGAAACTTGACACAATAAAGTAATTTCACGTTCTATCTCTATGTTTTGTTTCCTCTTGATGTAGCCCCAAGCAGTGACTGAGGAGAAACACTTTCATGGAAAGGGGTTGCCAAGCTTCCTAAAATTACAAATCTCCAGAAATCTCAGCAAATATTTTTTCACCCAAACTGGATGATACTTTCAGGTAATGATCAGTACACTAAGGCGACTTGGTTCCCCAAATTTCGTTCTTCTATGTTGAAGCGTTCGTTTCCAGTAACAGTTTGAATTTTTAGGTTTCACTCTGTTTTCTCCTATATTGATAGATGTATTTGGAACTCTGAATCCAACAAGGTTTGTGCTAGGTTCTTGAAACTTGACACAATAAAGTAGTTTCACGTTCTATCTCTATGTTTTGTTTCCTCTTGATGTAGCCCTAACAGTGACTGGCGAGAAACACTTTCATGGAAAGGGGTTGCCAGGCTTCCCAAATATACGAATCTCCAGAAATCTCAGCAAATATTTTTTCACCCAAACAGGATGATACTTTCAGGTAATGATCAGTACACTAAGGCGACTTGGTTCCCCAAATTTCGTTCTTCTATGTTGAAGCGTTCGTTTCCAGTAACAGTTTGAATTTTTAGGTTTCACTCTGTTTTCTCCTATATTGATAGATGTATTTGGAACTCTGAATCCAACAAGGTTTGTGCTAGGTTCTTGAAACTTGACACAATAAAGTAGTTTCACGTTCTATCTCTATGTTTTGTTTCCTCTTGATGTAGCCCTAACAGTGACTGGCGAGAAACACTTTCATGGAAAGGGGTTGCCAGGCTTCCCAAATATACGAATCTCCAGAAATCTCAGGAAATATTTTTTCACCCAAACAGGATGATACTTTCAGGTAATGATCAGTACACTAAGGCGACTTGGTTCCCCAAATTTCGTTCTTCTATGTTGAAGCGTTCGTTTCCAGTAACAGTTTGAATTTTTAGGTTTCACTCTGTTTTCTCCTATATTGATAGATGTATTTGGAACTCTAAATCCAACACGGTTTGTGCTAGCTTCTTGAAACTTGACACAATAAAGTAGTTTCACGTTCTATCTCTATGTTTGTTTCCTCTTGATGTAGCCCCAAGCAGTGACTGAGGAGAAACACTTTCATGGAAAGGGGTTGCCAAGCTTCCTAAAATTACAAATCTCCAGAAATCTCAGCAAATATTTTTTCACCCAAACTGGATGATACTTTCAGGTAATGATCAGTACACTAAGGCGACTTGGTTCCCCAAATTTCGTTCTTCTATGTTGAAGCGTTCGTTTCCAGTAACAGTTTGAATTTTTAGGTTTCACTCGGTTTTCTCCTATATTGATAGATGTATTTGGAACTCTGAATCCAACAAGGTTTGTGCTAGGTTCTTGAAACTTGACACAATAAAGTAGTTTCACGTTCTATCTCTATGTTTTGTTTCCTCTTGATGTAGCCCTAACAGTGACTGGCGAGAAACACTTTCATGGAAAGGGGTTGCCAGGCTTCCCAAATATACGAATCTCCAGAAATCTCAGCAAATATTTTTTCACCCAAACAGGATGATACTTTCAGGTAATGATCAGTACACTAAGGCGACTTGGTTCCCCAAATTTCGTTCTTCTATGTTGAAGCGTTCGTTTCCAGTAACAGTTTGAATTTTTAGGTTTCACTCTGTTTTCTCCTATATTGATAGATGTATTTGGAACTCTGAATCCAACAAGGTTTGTGCTAGGTTCTTGAAACTTGACACAATAAAGTAGTTTCACGTTCTATCTCTATGTTTTGTTTCCTCTTGATGTAGCCCTAACAGTGACTGGCGATAAACACTTTCATGGAAAGGGGTTGCCAGGCTTCCCAAATATACGAATCTCCAGAAATCTCAGGAAATATTTTTTCACCCAAACAGGATGATACTTTCAGGTAATGATCAGTACACTAAGGCGACTTGGTTCCCCAAATTTCGTTCTTCTATGTTGAAGCGTTCGTTTCCAATAACAGTTTGAATTTTTAGGTTTCACTCTGTTTTCTCCTATATTGATAGATGTATTTGGAACTCTAAATCCAACACGGTTTGTGCTAGCTTCTTGAAACTTGACACAATAAAGTAGTTTCACGTTCTATCTCTATGTTTTGTTTCCTCTTGATGTAGCCCTAAGCAGTGACTGGCGAGAAACACTTTCATGGAAAGGGGTGGCTTCCCAAAATTACGAATCTCCAGAAATCGCAGCAAATATTTTTTCACCCAAACTGGATGATACTTTCAGGTAATGATCACTACACTAAGGCGACTTGGTTCCCCAAATTTCGTTCTTCTATGTTGAAGCGTTCGTTTCCAGTAACAGTTTGAATTTTTAGGTTTCACTCTGTTTTCTCCTATATTGATAGATGTATTTGGAACTCTGAATACAACACGGTTTGTGCTAGCTTCTTGAAACTTGACACAATTAAGTAGTTTCACGTTCTATCTCTATGTTTTGTTTCCTCTTGATGTAGCCCTAAGCAGTGACTGGCGAGAAACACTTTCATGGAAAGGGGTTGCCAGGCTTCCCAAAATTACGAATCTCCAGAAATCTCAGCAAATATTTTTTCACCCAAACAGGATGATACTTTCAGGTAATGATCAGTACACTAAGGCGACTTGGTTCCCCAAATTTCGTTCTTCTATGTTGAAGCGTTCGTTTCCAGTAACAGTTTGAATTTTTAGGTTTCACTCTGTTTTCTCCTATATTGATAGATGTATTTGGAACTCTAAATCCAACACGGTTTGTGCTAGCTTCTTGAAACTTGACACAATAAAGTAGTTTCACGTTCTATCTCTATGTTTTGTTTCCTCTTGATGTAGCCCTAACAGTGACCGGCGAGAAACACTTTCATGTAAAGGGGTTGCCAGGCTTCCCAAATATACGAATCTCTAGAAATCTCAGGAAATATTTTTTCACCCAAACAGGATGATACTTTCAGGTAATGATCAGTACACTAAGGCGACTTGGTTCCCCAAATTTCGTTCTTCTATGTTGAGGCATTCGCTTCCAGTAACAGTTTGAATTTTTAGGTTTCACTCTGTTTTCTCCTATATTGATAGATGTATTTGGAACTCTAAATCCAACACGGTTTGTGCTAGCTTCTTGAAACTTGACACAATAAAGTAGTTTCACGTTCTATCTCTATGTTTTGTTTCCTCTTGATGTAGCCCTAAGCATTGACTGGCGAGAAACACTTTCATGGAAAGGGGTGGCTTTCCAAAATTACGAATCTCCAGAAATCTCAGCCAATATTTTTTCACCCAAACTGGATGACACTTTCAGGTAATGATCACTACACTAACGCGACTTGGTTCCCCAAATTTCGTTCTTCTATGTTGAAGCGTTCGTTTCCAGTAACAGTTTGAATTTTCATGTTTCACTGTGTTTTCTCCTATATTGATAGATGTATTTGGAACTCTAAATCCAACACGGTTTGTGCTAGCTTCTTGAAACTTGACACAATAAAGTAGTTTCACGTTCTCTCTCTATGTTTTGTTTCCTCTTGATGTAGCCCTAACAGTGACTGGCGAGAAACACTTTCATTGAAAGGGGTTGCCAGGCTTCCCAAATATACGAATCTCCAGAAATCTCAGCAAATATTTTTTCACCCAAACAGGATGATACTTTCAGGTAATGATCATTACACTAAGGCGACTTGGTTCCCTAAATGTCGTTCTTCTATGTTGAAGCGTTCGTTTCCAGTAACAGTTTGAATTTTTAGGTTTCACTCTGTTTTCTCCTATATTGATAGATGTATTTGGAACTCTAAATCCAACACGGTTTGTGCTAGCTTCTTGAAACTTGACACAATAAAGTAGTTTCACGTTCTATCTCTATGTTTTGTTTCCTCTTGATGTAGCCGTAAGCAGTGACTGGCAAGAAACACTTTCATGGAAAGGGGTTGCCAGGCTTCCCAAAATTACGAATCTCCAGAAATCACAGCAAATATTTTTTCACCCAAAGAGGATGATACTTTCAGGTAATGATCAGTACACTAAGGCGACTTGGTTCCCCAAATTTCGTTCTTCTATGTTGAAGCGTTCGTTTCCAGTAACAGTTTGAATTTTTAGGTTTCACTCTGTTTTCTCCTATATTGATAGAGGTATTTGGAACTCTGAATCCAACACGGTTTGTGCTAGCTTCTTGAAACTTGACCCAATAAAGTAGTTTCACGTTCTATCTCTATGTTTTGTTTCCTCTTGATGTAGCCCTAACAGTGACTGGCGATAAACACTTTCATGGAAAGGGGTTGCCAGGCTTCCCAAAATTACGAATCTCCAGAAATCTCAGCAAATATTTTTTCACCCAAACAGGATGATACTTTCAGGTAATGATCAGTACACTAAGGCGACTTGGTTCCCCAAATTTCGTTCTTCTATGTTGAAGCATTCGCTTCCAGTAACAGTTTGAATTTTTAGGTTTCACTCTGTTTTCTCCTATATTGATAGATGTATTTGGAACTCTAAATCCAACACGGTTTGTGCTAGCTTCTTGAAACTTGACACAATAAAGTAGTTTCACGTTCTATCTCTATGTTTTGTTTCCTCTTGATGTAGCCCTAAGCATTGACTGGCGAGAAACACTTTCATGGAAAGGGGTGGCTTCCCAAAATTACGAATCTCCAGAAATCTCAGCAAATATTTTTTCACCCAAACTGGATGATACTTTCAGGTAATGATCACTACACTAACGCGACTTGGTTCCCCAAATTTCATTCTTCTATGTTGAAGCGTTCGTTTCCAGTAACAGTTTGAATTTTTAGGTTTCACTCTGTTTTCTCCTATATTGATAGATGTATTTGGAACTCTAAATCCAACACGGTTTGTGCTAGCTTCTGGAAACTTGACACAATAAAGCAGTTTCACGTTCTATCTCTATGTTTTGTTTCCTCTTGATGTAGCCCTAAGCAGTGACTGGCAAAAAACACTTTCATGGAAAGGGGTTGCCAGGCTTCCCAAAATTACGAATCTCCAGAAATCTCAGCAAATATTTTTTCACCCAAACTGGATGATACTTTCAGGTAATGATCAGTACACTAAGGCGACTTGGTTCCCCAAATGTCGTTCTTCTATGTTGAAGCGTTCGTTTCCAGTAACAGTTTGAATTTTTAGGTTTCACTCTGTTTTCTCCTATATTGATAAATGTATTTGGAACTCTAAATCCAACACGGTTTGTGCTAGCTTCTTGAAACTTGACACAATAAAGTAGTTTCACGTTCTATCTCTATGTTTTGTTTCCTCTTGATGTAGCCCTAAGCATTGACTGGCGAGAAACACTTTCATGGAAAGGGGTGGCTTTCCAAAATTACGAATCTCCAGAAATCTCAGCCAATATTTTTTCACCCAAACTGGATGACACTTTCAGGTAATGATCACTACACTAACGCGACTTGGTTCCCCAAATTTCGTTCTTCTATGTTGAAGCGTTCGTTTCCAGTAACAGTTTGAATTTTCATGTTTCACTGTGTTTTCTCCTATATTGATAGATGTATTTGGAACTCTAAATCCAACACGGTTTGTGCTAGCTTCTTGAAACTTGACACAATAAAGTAGTTTCACGTTCTATCTCTATGTTTTGTTTCCTCTTGATGTAGCCCTAACAGTGACTGGCGAGAAACACTTTCATTGAAAGGGGTTGCCAGGCTTCCCAAATATACGAATCTCCAGAAATCTCAGCAAATATTTTTTCACCCAAACAGGATGATACTTTCAGGTAATGATCATTACACTAAGGCGACTTGGTTCCCCAAATGTCGTTCTTCTATGTTGAAGCGTTCGTTTCCAGTAACAGTTTGAATTTTTAGGTTTCACTCTGTTTTCTCCTATATTGATAGATGTATTTGGAACTCTAAATCCAACACGGTTTGTGCTAGCTTCTTGAAACTTGACACAATAAAGTAGTTTCACGTTCTATCTCTATGTTTTGTTTCCTCTTGATGTAGCCGTAAGCAGTGACTGGCAAGAAACACTTTCATGGAAAGGGGTTGCCAGGCTTCCCAAAATTACGAATCTCCAGAAATCTCAGCAAATATTTTTTCACCCAAAGAGGATGATACTTTCAGGTAATGATCAGTACACTAAGGCGACTTGGTTCCCCAAATTTCGTTCTTCTATGTTGAAGCGTTCGTTTCCAGTAACAGTTTGAATTTTTAGGTTTCACTCTGTTTTCTCCTATATTGATAGAGGTATTTGGAACTCTGAATCCAACACGGTTTGTGCTAGCTTCTTGAAACTTGACCCAATAAAGTAGTTTCACGTTCTATCTCTATGTTTTGTTTCCTCTTGATGTAGCCCTAACAGTGACTGGCGATAAACACTTTCATGGAAAGGGGTTGCCAGGCTTCCCAAAATTACGAATCTCCAGAAATCTCAGCAAATATTTTTTCACCCAAACAGGATGATACTTTCAGGTAATGATCAGTACACTAAGGCGACTTGGTTCCCCAAATTTCGTTCTTCTATGTTGAAGCATTCGCTTCCAGTAACAGTTTGAATTTTTAGGTTTCACTCTGTTTTCTCCTATATTGATAGATGTATTTGGAACTCTAAATCCAACACGGTTTGTGCTAGCTTCTTGAAACTTGACACAATAAAGTAGTTTCACGTTCTATCTCTATGTTTTGTTTCCTCTTGATGTAGCCCTAAGCATTGACTGGCGAGAAACACTTTCATGGAAAGGGGTGGCTTCCCAAAATTACGAATCTCCAGAAATCTCAGCAAATATTTTTTCACCCAAACTGGATGATACTTTCAGGTAATGATCACTACACTAACGCGACTTGGTTCCCCAAATTTCATTCTTCTATGTTGAAGCGTTCGTTTCCAGTAACAGTTTGAATTTTTAGGTTTCACTCTGTTTTCTCCTATATTGATAGATGTATTTGGAACTCTAAATCCAACACGGTTTGTGCTAGCTTCTGGAAACTTGACACAATAAAGCAGTTTCACGTTCTATCTCTATGTTTTGTTTCCTCTTGATGTAGCCCTAAGCAGTGACTGGCAAAAAACACTTTCATGGAAAGGGGTTGCCAGGCTTCCCAAAATTACGAATCTCCAGAAATCTCAGCAAATATTTTTTCACCCAAACTGGATGATACTTTCAGGTAATGATCAGTACACTAAGGCGACTTGGTTCCCCAAATGTCGTTCTTCTATGTTGAAGCGTTCGTTTCCAGTAACAGTTTGAATTTTTAGGTTTCACTCTGTTTTCTCCTATATTGATAGATGTATTTGGAACTCTAAATCCAACACGGTTTGTGCTAGCTTCTTGAAACTTGACACAATAAAGTAATTTCACGTTCTCTCTCTATGTTTTGTTTCCTCTTGATGTAGCCCCAAGCAGTGACTGAGGAGAAACACTTTCATGGAAAGGGGTTGCCAAGCTTCCTAAAATTACAAATCTCCAGAAATCTCAGCAAATATTTTTTCACCCAAACTGGATGATACTTTCAGGTAATGATCAGTACACTAAGGCGACTTGGTTCCCCAAATATCGTTCTTCTATGTTGAAGCGTTCGTTTCCAGTAACAGTTTGAATTTTTAGGTTTCACTCTGTTTTCTCCTATATTGATAGATGTATTTGGAACTCTAAATCCAACACGGTTTGTGCTAGCTTCTTGAAACTTGACACAATAAAGTAATTTCACATTCTATCTCTATGTTTTGTTTCCTCTTGATGTAGCCCTAACAGTGACTGGCGAGAAACACTTTCATGGAAAGGGGTTGCCAGGCTTCCCAAATATACGAATCTCCAGAAATCTCAGGAAATATTTTTTCACCCAAACTGGATGATACTTTCAGGTAATGATCAGTACACTAAGGCGACTTGGTTCCCCAAATGTCGTTCTTCTATGTTGAAGCGTTCGTTTCCAGTAACAGTTTGAATTTTTAGGTTTCACTCTGTTTTCTCCTATATTGATAGATGTATTTGGAACTCTAAATCCAACACGGTTTGTGCTAGCTTCTTGAAACTTGACACAATAAAATAGTTTCACGTTCTATCTCTATGTTTTGTTTCCTCTTGATGTAGCCCTAAGCATTGACTGGCGAGAAACACTTTCATGGAAAGGGGTGGCTTCCCAAAATTACGAATCTCCAGAAATCTCAGCAAATATTTTTTCACCCAAACTGGATGATACTTTCAGGTAATGATCACTACACTAACGCGACTTGGTTCCCCAAATTTCGTTCTTCTATGTTGAAGCGTTCGTTTCCAGTAACAGTTTGAATTTTTAGGTTTCACTCTGTTTTCTCCTATATTGATAGATGTATTTGGAACTCTAAATCCAACACGGTTTGTGCTAGCTTCTTGAAACTTGACACAATAAAGCAGTTTCACGTTCTATCTCTATGTTTTGTTTCCTCTTGATGTAGACCTAAGCAGTGACTGGCAAAAAACACTTTCATGGAAAGGGGTTGCCAGGCTTCCCAAAATTACGAATCTCCAGAAATCTCAGCAAATATTTTTTCACCCAAACTGGATGATACTGTCAGGTAATGATCAGTACACTAAGGCGACTTGGTTCCCCAAATGTCGTTCTTCTATGTTGAAGCGTTCGTTTCCAGTAACAGTTTGAATTTTTAGGTTTCACTCTGTTTTCTCCTATATTGATAGATGTATTTGGAACTCTAAATCCAACACGGTTTGTGCTAGCTTCTTGAAACTTGACACAATAAAGTAATTTCACGTTCTATCTCTATGTTTTGTTTCCTCTTGATGTAGCCCCAAGCAGTGACTGAGGAGAAACACTTTCATGGAAAGGGGTTCCCAAGCTTCCTAAAATTACAAATCTCCAGAAATCTCAGCAAATATTTTTTCACCCAAACTGGATGATACTTTCAGGTAATGATCAGTACACTAAGGCGACTTGGTTCCCCAAATTTCGTTCTTCTATGTTGAAGCGTTCGTTTCCAGTAACAGTTTGAATTTTTAGGTTTCACTCTGTTTTCTCCTATATTGATAGATGTATTTGGAACTCTGAATCCAACAAGGTTTGTGCTAGGTTCTTGAAACTTGACACAATAAAGTAGTTTCACGTTCTATCTCTATGTTTTGTTTCCTCTTGATGTAGCCCTAACAGTGACTGGCGAGAAACACTTTCATGGAAAGGGGTTGCCAGGCTTCCCAAATATACGAATCTCCAGAAATATCAGCAAATATTTTTTCACCCAAACAGGATGATACTTTCAGGTAATGATCAGTACACTAAGGCGACTTGGTTCCCCAAATTTCGTTCTTCTATGTTGAAGCGTTCGTTTCCAGTAACAGTTTGAATTTTTAGGTTTCACTCTGTTTTCTCCTATATTGATAGATGTATTTGGAACTCTAAATCCAACACGGTTTGTGCTAGCTTCTTGAAACTTGACACAATAAAGTAATTTCACGTTCTATCTCTATGTTTTGTTTCCTCTTGATGTAGCCCCAAGCAGTGACTGAGGAGAAACACTTTCATGGAAAGGGGTTGCCAAGCTTCCTAAAATTACAAATCTCCAGAAATCTCAGCAAATATTTTTTCACCCAAACTGGATGATACTTTCAGGTAATGATCAGTACACTAAGGCGACTTGGTTCCCCAAATTTCGTTCTTCTATGTTGAAGCGTTCGTTTCCAGTAACAGTTTGAATTTTTAGGTTTCACTCGGTTTTCTCCTATATTGATAGATGTATTTGGAACTCTGAATCCAACAAGGTTTGTGCTAGGTTCTTGAAACTTGACACAATAAAGTAGTTTCACGTTCTATCTCTATGTTTTGTTTCCTCTTGATGTAGCCCTAACAGTGACTGGCGAGAAACACTTTCATGGAAAGGGGTTGCCAGGCTTCCCAAATATACGAATCTCCAGAAATCTCAGCAAATATTTTTTCACCCAAACAGGATGATACTTTCAGGTAATGATCAGTACACTAAGGCGACTTGGTTCCCCAAATTTCGTTCTTCTATGTTGAAGCGTTCGTTTCCAGTAACAGTTTGAATTTTTAGGTTTCACTCTGTTTTCTCCTATATTGATAGATGTATTTGGAACTCTGAATCCAACAAGGTTTGTGCTAGGTTCTTGAAACTTGACACAATAAAGTAGTTTCACGTTCTATCTCTATGTTTTGTTTCCTCTTGATGTAGCCCTAACAGTGACTGGCGAGAAACACTTTCATGGAAAGGGGTTGCCAGGCTTCCCAAATATACGAATCTCCAGAAATCTCAGGAAATATTTTTTCACCCAAACAGGATGATACTTTCAGGTAATGATCAGTACACTAAGGCGACTTGGTTCCCCAAATTTCGTTCTTCTATGTTGAAGCGTTCGTTTCCAGTAACAGTTTGAATTTTTAGGTTTCACTCTGTTTTCTCCTATATTGATAGATGTATTTGGAACTCTAAATCCAACACGGTTTGTGCTAGCTTCTGGAAACTTGACACAATAAAGCAGTTTCACGTTCTATCTCTATGTTTTGTTTCCTCTTGATGTAGCCCTAAGCAGTGACTGGCAAAAAACACTTTCATGGAAAGGGGTTGCCAGGCTTCCCAAAATTACGAATCTCCAGAAATCTCAGCAAATATTTTTTCACCCAAACTGGATGATACTGTCAGGTAATGATCAGTACACTAAGGCGACTTGGTTCCCCAAATGTCGTTCTTCTATGTTGAAGCGTTCGTTTCCAGTAACAGTTTGAATTTTTAGGTTTCACTCTGTTTTCTCCTATATTGATAGATGTATTTGGAACTCTAAATCCAACACGGTTTGTGCTAGCTTCTTGAAACTTGACACAATAAAGTAGTTTCACGTTCTATCTCTATGTTTGTTTCCTCTTGATGTAGCCCTAACAGTGACTGGCGAGAAACACTTTCAAGGAAAAGGGTTGCCAAGCTTCCTAAAATTACAAATCTCCAGAAATCTCAGCAAATATTTTTTCACCCAAACTGGATGATACTTTCAGGTAATGATCAGTACACTAAGGCGACTTGGTTCCCCAAATTTCGTTCTTCTATGTTGAAGCGTTCGTTTCCAGTAACAGTTTGAATTTTTAGGTTTCACTCTGTTTTCTCCTATATTGATAGATGTATTTGGAACTCTGAATCCAACAAGGTTTGTGCTAGGTTCTTGAAACTTGACACAATAAAGTAGTTTCACGTTCTATCTCTATGTTTTGTTTCCTCTTGATGTAGCCCTAACAGTGACTGGCGAGAAACACTTTCATGGAAAGGGGTGGCTTCCCAAAATTACGAATCTCCAGAAATCTCAGCAAATATTTTTTCACCCAAACTGGATGATACTTTCAGGTAATGATCAGTACACTAAGGCGACTTGGTTCCCCAAATGTCGTTCTTCTATGTTGAAGCGTTTGTTTCCAGTAACAGTTTGAATTTTTAGGTTTCACTCTGTTTTCTCCTATATTGATAGATGTATTTGGAACTCTAAATCCAACACGGTTTGTGCTAGCTTCTGGAAACTTGACACAATAAAGCAGTTTCACGTTCTATCTCTATGTTTTGTTTCCTCTTGATGTTGCCCTAAGCAGTGACTGGCAAAAAACACTTTCATGGAAAGGGGTTGCCAGGCTTCCCAAAATTACGAATCTCCAGAAATCGCAGCAAATATTTTTTCACCCAAACTGGATGATACTTTCAGGTAATGATCAGTACACTAAGGCGACTTGGTTCCCCAAATGTCGTTCTTCTATGTTGAAGCGTTTGTTTCCAGTAACAGTTTGAATTTTTAGGTTTCACTCTGTTTTCTCCTATATTGATAGATGTATTTGGAACTCTAAATCCAACACGGTTTGTGCTAGCTTCTTGAAACTTGACACAATAAAGTAATTTCACGTTCTATCTCTATGTTTTGTTTCCTCTTGATGTAGCCCCAAGCAGTGACTGAGGAGAAACACTTTCATGGAAAGGGGTTGCCAAGCTTCCTAAAATTACAAATCTCCAGAAATCTCAGCAAATATTTTTTCACCCAAACTGGATGATAGTTTCAGGTAATGATCAGTACACTAAGGCGACTTGGTTCCCCAAATTTCGTTCTTCTATGTTGAAGCGTTCGTTTCCAGTAACAGTTTGAATTTTTAGGTTTCACTCTGTTTTCTCCTATATTGATAGATGTATTTGGAACTCTAAATCCAACACGGTTTGTGCTAGCTTCTTGAAACTTGACACAATAAAGTAATTTCACATTCTATCTCTATGTTTTGTTTCCTCTTGATGTAGCCCTAACAGTGACTGGCGAGAAACACTTTCATGGAAAGGGGTTGCCAGGCTTCCCAAATATACGAATCTCCAGAAATCTCAGGAAATATTTTTTCACCCAAACTGGATGATACTTTCAGGTAATGATCAGTACACTAAGGCGACTTGGTTCCCCAAATTTCGTTCTTCTATGTTGAAGCGTTCGTTTCCAGTAACAGTTTGAATTTTTAGGTTTCACTCTGTTTTCTCCTATATTGATAGATGTATTTGGAACTCTAAATCCAACACGGTTTGTGCTAGCTTCTTGAAACTTGACACAATAAAGTAGTTTCACGTTCTATCTCTATGTTTTGTTTCCTCTTGATGTAGCCCTAAGCATTGACTGGCGAGAAACACTTTCATGGAAAGGGGTGGCTTCCCAAAATTACGAATCTCCAGAAATCTCAGCAAATATTTTTTCACCCAAACTGGATGATACTTTCAGGTAATGATCAGTACACTAAGGCGACTTGGTTCCCCAAATGTCGTTCTTCTATGTTGAAGCGTTTGTTTCCAGTAACAGTTTGAATTTTTAGGTTTCACTCTGTTTTCTCCTATATTGATAGATGTATTTGGAACTCTAAATCCAACACGGTTTGTGCTAGCTTCTGGAAACTTGACACAATAAAGCAGTTTCACGTTCTATCTCTATGTTTTGTTTCCTCTTGATGTTGCCCTAAGCAGTGACTGGCAAAAAACACTTTCATGGAAAGGGGTTGCCAGGCTTCCCAAAATTACGAATCTCCAGAAATCTCAGCAAATATTTTTTCACCCAAACTGGATGATACTTTCAGGTAATGATCAGTACACTAAGGCGACTTGGTTCCCCAAATGTCGTTCTTCTATGTTGAAGCGTTTGTTTCCAGTAACAGTTTGAATTTTTAGGTTTCACTCTGTTTTCTCCTATATTGATAGATGTATTTGGAACTCTAAATCCAACACGGTTTGTGCTAGCTTCTTGAAACTTGACACAATAAAGTAATTTCACGTTCTATCTCTATGTTTTGTTTCCTCTTGATGTAGCCCCAAGCAGTGACTGAGGAGAAACACTTTCATGGAAAGGGGTTGCCAAGCTTCCTAAAATTACAAATCTCCAGAAATCTCAGCAAATATTTTTTCACCCAAACTGGATGATAGTTTCAGGTAATGATCAGTACACTAAGGCGACTTGGTTCCCCAAATTTCGTTCTTCTATGTTGAAGCGTTCGTTTCCAGTAACAGTTTGAATTTTTAGGTTTCACTCTGTTTTCTCCTATATTGATAGATGTATTTGGAACTCTAAATCCAACACGGTTTGTGCTAGCTTCTGGAAACTTGACACAATAAAGTAGTTTCACGTTCTATCTCTATGTTTGTTTCCTCTTGATGTAGCCCTAAGCATTGACTGGCGAGAAACACTTTCATGGAAAGGGGTGGCTTACCAAAATTACGAATCTCCAAAAATCTCAGCAAATATTTTTTCACCCAAACTGGATGATACTTTCAGGTAATGATCACTACACTAACGCGACTTGGTTCCCCAAATTTCGTTCTTCTATGTTGAAGCGTTCGTTTCCAGTAACAGTTTGAATTTTTAGGTTTCACTCTGTTTTCTCCTATATTGATAGATGTATTTGGAACTCTAAATCCAACACGGTTTGTGCTAGCT
Organism: Spermophilus citellus; assembly: GCF_964194105.1. Classification (NCBI taxonomy): domain Eukaryota; kingdom Metazoa; phylum Chordata; class Mammalia; order Rodentia; family Sciuridae; genus Spermophilus; species Spermophilus citellus. Next base: position 287,584 of record NW_027672960.1, read on the forward strand.
TCTGGAAACTTGACACAATAAAGCAGTTTCACGTTCTATCTCTATGTTTTGTTTCCTCTTGATGTAGCCCTAAGCAGTGACTGGCAAAAAACACTTTCATGGAAAGGGGTTGCCAGGCTTCCCAAAATTACGAATCTCCAGAAATCTCAGCAAATATTTTTTCACCCAAACTGGATGATACTTTCAGGTAATGATCAGTACACTAAGGCGACTTGGTTCCCCAAATGTCGTTCTTCTATGTTGAAGCGTTCGTTTCCAGTAACAGTTTGAATTTTTAGGTTTCACTCTGTTTTCTCCTATATTGATAGATGTATTTGGAACTCTAAATCCAACACGGTTTGTGCTAGCTTCTTGAAACTTGACACAATAAAGTAGTTTCACGTTCTATCTCTATGTTTTGTTTCCTCTTGATGTAGCCCTAACAGTGACTGGCGAGAAACACTTTCATGGAAAGGGGTTGCCAGGCTTCCCAAATATACGAATCTCCAGAAATCTCAGGAAATATTTTTTCACCCAAACAGGATGATACTTTCAGGTAATGATCAGTACACTAAGGCAACTTGGTTCCCCAAATTTCGTTCTTCTATGTTGAAGCATTCGTTTCCAGTAACAGTTTGAATTTTTAGGTTTCACTCTGTTTTCTCCTATATTGATAGATGTATTTGGAACACTAAATGCAACACGGTTTGTGCTAGCTTCTTGAAACTTGACACAATAAAGTAGTTTCACGTTCTATCTTTATGTTTTGTTTCCTCTTGATGTAGCCCTAAGCAGTGACTGGCGATAAACACTTTCATGGAAAGGGGTGGCTTCCCAAAATTAGGAATCTCCAGAAATCTCAGCAAATATTTTTTCACCCAAACTGGATCATACTTTCAGGTAATGATCAGTACACTAAGGCGACTTGGTTCTTCAAATTTCGTTCTTCTATGTTGAAGCGTTCGTTTCCAGTAACAGTTTGAATTTTTAGGTTTCACTCTGTTTTCTCCTATATTGATAGATGTATTTGGAACTCTAAATCCAACACGGTTTGTGCTAGCTTCTGGAAACTTGACACAATAAAGCAGTTTCACGTTCTATCTCTATGTTTTGTTTCCTCTTGATGTAGCCCTAAGCAGTGACTGGCAAGAAACACTTTCATGGAAAGGGGTTGCCAGGCTTCCCAAAATTACGAATCTCCAGAAATCTCAGCAAATATTTTTTCACCCAAACTGGATGATACTTTCAGGTAATGATCACTACACTAATGCGACTTGGTTCCCCAAATGTCGTTCTTCTATGTTGAAGCGTTCGTTTCCAGTAACAGTTTGAATTTTTAGGTTTCACTCTGTTTTCTCCTATATTGATAGATGTATTTGGAACTCTAAATCCAACACGGTTTGTGCTAGCTTCTTGAAACTTGACACAATAAAATAGTTTCACGTTCTATCTCTATGTTTTGTTTCCTCTTGATGTAGTCCTAAGCATTGACTGGCGAGAAACACTTTCATGGAAAGGGGTGGCTTCCCAAAATTACGAATCTCCAGAAATCACAGCAAATATTTTTTCACCCAAACTGGATGATACTTTCAGGTAATGATCAGTACACTAAGGCGACTTGGTTCCCCAAATTTCGTTCTTCTATGTTGAAGCGTTCGTTTCCAGTAACAGTTTGAATTTTTAGGTTTCACTCTGTTTTCTCCTATATTGATAGAGGTATTTGGAACTCTAAATCCAACACGGTTTTTGCTAGCTTCTTGAAACTTGACACAATAAAGTAGTTTCACGTTCTATCTCTATGTTTTGTTTCCTCTTGATGTAGCCCTAACAGTGACTGGCGAGAAACACTTTCATGGAAAGGGGTTGCCAGGCTTCCCAAATATGCGAATCTCCAGAAATCTCAGGAAATATTTTTTCACCCAAACAGGATGATACTTTCAGGTAATGATCAGTACACTAAGGCGACTTGGTTCCCCAAATTTCGTTCTTCTATGTTGAAGTGTTCGTTTCCAGTAACAGTTTGAATTTTTAGGTTTCACTCGGTTTTCTCCTATATTGATAGACGTATTTGGAACTCTAAATCCAACACGGTTTGTGCTAGCTTCTTGAAACTTGACACAATAAAGTAGTTTCACGTTCTATCTCTATGTTTTGTTTCCTCTTGATGTAGCCCTAACAGTGACTGGCGAGAAACACTTTCATGGAAAGGGGTTGCCAGGCTTCCCAAATATACGAATCTCCAGAAATCTCAGCAAATATTTTTTCACCCAAACAGGATGATACTTTCAGGTAATGATCAGTACACTAAGGCGACTTGGTTCCCCAAATTTCGTTCTTCTATGTTGAAGTGTTCGTTTCCAGTAACAGTTTGAATTTTTAGGTTTCACTCTGTTTTCTCCTATATTGATAGATGTATTTGGAACTCTGAATCCAACAAGGTTTGTGCTAGGTTCTTGAAACTTGACACAATAAAGTAGTTTCACATTCTATCTCTATGTTTTGTTTCCTCTTGATGTAGCCCTAACAGTGACTGGCGAGAAACACTTTCATGGAAAGGGGTTGCCAGGCTTCCCAAATATACGAATCTCCAGAAATCTCAGGAAATATTTTTTCACACAAACAGGATGATACTTTCAGGTAATGATCAGTACACTAAGGCGACTTGGTTCCCCAAATGTCGTTCTTCTATGTTGAAGCGTTCGTTTCCAATAACAGTTTGAATTTTTAGGTTTCACTCTGTTTTCTCCTATATTGATAGATGTATTTGGAACTCTAAATCCAACAGGGTTTGTGCTAGCTTCTTGAAACTTGACACAATAAAGTAGTTTCACGTTCTATCTCTATGTTTTGTTTCCTCTTGATGTAGCCCTAACAGTGACTGGCGAGAAACACTTTCATGGAAAGGGGTTGCCAGGCTTCCCAAATATACGAATCTCCAGAAATCTCAGGAAATATTTTTTCACCCAAACAGGATGATACTTTCAGGTAATGATCAGTACACTAAGGCGACTTGGTTCCCCAAATTTCGTTCTTCTATGTTGAAGCGTTCGTTTCCAGTAACAGTTTGAATTTTTAGGTTTCACTCTGTTTTCTCCTATATTGATAGATGTATTTGGAACTCTGAATCCAACAAGGTTTGTGCTAGGTTCTTGAAACTTGACACAATAAAGTAGTTTCACGTTCTATCTCTATGTTTTGTTTCCTCTTGATGTAGCCCTAACAGTGACTGGCGAGAAACACTTTCATGGAAAGGGGTTGCCAGGCTTCCCAAATATACGAATCTCCAGAAATCTCAGGAAATATTTTTTCACCCAAACTGGATGATACTTTCAGGTAATGATCACTACACTAAGGCGACTTGGTTCCCCAAATTTCGTTCTTCTATGTTGAAGCGTTCGTTTCCAGTAACAGTTTGAATTTTTAGGTTTCACTCTGTTTTCTCCTATATTGATAGATGTATTTGGAACTCTAAATCCAACACGGTTTGTGCTAGCTTCTTGAAACTTGACACAATAAAGCAGTTTCACGTTCTATCTCTATGTTTTGTTTCCTCTTGATGTAGCCCTAAGCAGTGACTGGTGAGAAACACTTTCATGGAAAGGGGTGGCTTCCCAAAATTACGAATCTCCAGAAATCGCAGCAAATATTTTTTCACCCAAACTGGATGATACTTTCAGGTAATGATCAGTACACTAAGGAGACTTGGTTCCCCAAATTTCGTTCTTCTATGTTGAAGCGTTCGTTTCCAGTAACAGTTTGAATTTTTAGGTTTCACTCTGTTTTCTCCTATATTGATAGAGGTATTTGGAACTCTAAATCCAACACGGTTTGTGCTAGCTTCTTGAAACTTGACACAATAAAGTAGTTTCACGTTCTATCTCTATGTTTTGTTTCCTCTTGATGTAGCCCTAACAGTGACTGGCGACAAACACTTTCATGGAAAGGGGTTGCCAGGCTTCCCAAATATACGAATCTCCAGAAATCTCAGCAAATATTTTTTCACCCAAACAGGATGATACTTTCAGGTAATGATCAGTACACTAAGGCGACTTGGTTCCCCAAATTTCGTTCTTCTATGTTGAAGCGTTCGTTTCCAGTAACAGTTTGAATTTTTAGGTTTCACTCTGTTTTCTCCTATATTGATAGATGTATTTGGAACTCTAAATCCAACACGGTTTGTGCTAGCTTCTGGAAACTTGACACAATAAAGTAGTTTCACGTTCTATCTCTATGTTTGTTTCCTCTTGATGTAGCCCTAAGCATTGACTGGCGAGAAACACTTTCATGGAAAGGGGTGGCTTACCAAAATTACGAATCTCCAAAAATCTCAGCAAATATTTTTTCACCCAAACTGGATGATACTTTCAGGTAATGATCACTACACTAACGCGACTTGGTTCCCCAAATTTCGTTCTTCTATGTTGAAGCGTTCGTTTCCAGTAACAGTTTGAATTTTTAGGTTTCACTCTGTTTTCTCCTATATTGATAGATGTATTTGGAACTCTAAATCCAACACGGTTTGTGCTAGCTTCTGGAAACTTGACACAATAAAGCAGTTTCACGTTCTATCTCTATGTTTTGTTTCCTCTTGATGTAGCCCTAAGCAGTGACTGGCAAAAAACACTTTCATGGAAAGGGGTTGCCAGGCTTCCCAAAATTACGAATCTCCAGAAATCTCAGCAAATATTTTTTCACCCAAACTGGATGATACTTTCAGGTAATGATCAGTACACTAAGGCGACTTGGTTCCCCAAATGTCGTTCTTCTATGTTGAAGCGTTCGTTTCCAGTAACAGTTTGAATTTTTAGGTTTCACTCTGTTTTCTCCTATATTGATAGATGTATTTGGAACTCTAAATCCAACACGGTTTGTGCTAGCTTCTTGAAACTTGACACAATAAAGTAGTTTCACGTTCTATCTCTATGTTTTGTTTCCTCTTGATGTAGCCCTAACAGTGACTGGCGAGAAACACTTTCATGGAAAGGGGTTGCCAGGCTTCCCAAATATACGAATCTCCAGAAATCTCAGGAAATATTTTTTCACCCAAACAGGATGATACTTTCAGGTAATGATCAGTACACTAAGGCAACTTGGTTCCCCAAATTTCGTTCTTCTATGTTGAAGCATTCGTTTCCAGTAACAGTTTGAATTTTTAGGTTTCACTCTGTTTTCTCCTATATTGATAGATGTATTTGGAACACTAAATGCAACACGGTTTGTGCTAGCTTCTTGAAACTTGACACAATAAAGTAGTTTCACGTTCTATCTTTATGTTTTGTTTCCTCTTGATGTAGCCCTAAGCAGTGACTGGCGATAAACACTTTCATGGAAAGGGGTGGCTTCCCAAAATTACGAATCTCCAGAAATCTCAGCAAATATTTTTTCACCCAAACTGGATCATACTTTCAGGTAATGATCAGTACACTAAGGCGACTTGGTTCTTCAAATTTCGTTCTTCTATGTTGAAGCGTTCGTTTCCAGTAACAGTTTGAATTTTTAGGTTTCACTCTGTTTTCTCCTATATTGATAGATGTATTTGGAACTCTAAATCCAACACGGTTTGTGCTAGCTTCTGGAAACTTGACACAATAAAGCAGTTTCACGTTCTATCTCTATGTTTTGTTTCCTCTTGATGTAGCCCTAAGCAGTGACTGGCAAGAAACACTTTCATGGAAAGGGGTTGCCAGGCTTCCCAAAATTACGAATCTCCAGAAATCTCAGCAAATATTTTTTCACCCAAACTGGATGATACTTTCAGGTAATGATCACTACACTAATGCGACTTGGTTCCCCAAATGTCGTTCTTCTATGTTGAAGCGTTCGTTTCCAGTAACAGTTTGAATTTTTAGGTTTCACTCTGTTTTCTCCTATATTGATAGATGTATTTGGAACTCTAAATCCAACACGGTTTGTGCTAGCTTCTTGAAACTTGACACAATAAAATAGTTTCACGTTCTATCTCTATGTTTTGTTTCCTCTTGATGTAGTCCTAAGCATTGACTGGCGAGAAACACTTTCATGGAAAGGGGTGGCTTCCCAAAATTACGAATCTCCAGAAATCACAGCAAATATTTTTTCACCCAAACTGGATGATACTTTCAGGTAATGATCAGTACACTAAGGCGACTTGGTTCCCCAAATTTCGTTCTTCTATGTTGAAGCGTTCGTTTCCAGTAACAGTTTGAATTTTTAGGTTTCACTCTGTTTTCTCCTATATTGATAGAGGTATTTGGAACTCTAAATCCAACACGGTTTTTGCTAGCTTCTTGAAACTTGACACAATAAAGTAGTTTCACGTTCTATCTCTATGTTTTGTTTCCTCTTGATGTAGCCCTAACAGTGACTGGCGAGAAACACTTTCATGGAAAGGGGTTGCCAGGCTTCCCAAATATGCGAATCTCCAGAAATCTCAGGAAATATTTTTTCACCCAAACAGGATGATACTTTCAGGTAATGATCAGTACACTAAGGCGACTTGGTTCCCCAAATTTCGTTCTTCTATGTTGAAGTGTTCGTTTCCAGTAACAGTTTGAATTTTTAGGTTTCACTCGGTTTTCTCCTATATTGATAGACGTATTTGGAACTCTAAATCCAACACGGTTTGTGCTAGCTTCTTGAAACTTGACACAATAAAGTAGTTTCACGTTCTATCTCTATGTTTTGTTTCCTCTTGATGTAGCCCTAACAGTGACTGGCGAGAAACACTTTCATGGAAAGGGGTTGCCAGGCTTCCCAAATATACGAATCTCCAGAAATCTCAGCAAATATTTTTTCACCCAAACAGGATGATACTTTCAGGTAATGATCAGTACACTAAGGCGACTTGGTTCCCCAAATTTCGTTCTTCTATGTTGAAGTGTTCGTTTCCAGTAACAGTTTGAATTTTTAGGTTTCACTCTGTTTTCTCCTATATTGATAGATGTATTTGGAACTCTGAATCCAACAAGGTTTGTGCTAGGTTCTTGAAACTTGACACAATAAAGTAGTTTCACATTCTATCTCTATGTTTTGTTTCCTCTTGATGTAGCCCTAACAGTGACTGGCGAGAAACACTTTCATGGAAAGGGGTTGCCAGGCTTCCCAAATATACGAATCTCCAGAAATCTCAGGAAATATTTTTTCACACAAACAGGATGATACTTTCAGGTAATGATCAGTACACTAAGGCGACTTGGTTCCCCAAATGTCGTTCTTCTATGTTGAAGCGTTCGTTTCCAATAACAGTTTGAATTTTTAGGTTTCACTCTGTTTTCTCCTATATTGATAGATGTATTTGGAACTCTAAATCCAACAGGGTTTGTGCTAGCTTCTTGAAACTTGACACAATAAAGTAGTTTCACGTTCTATCTCTATGTTTTGTTTCCTCTTGATGTAGCCCTAACAGTGACTGGCGAGAAACACTTTCATGGAAAGGGGTTGCCAGGCTTCCCAAATATACGAATCTCCAGAAATCTCAGGAAATATTTTTTCACCCAAACAGGATGATACTTTCAGGTAATGATCAGTACACTAAGGCGACTTGGTTCCCCAAATTTCGTTCTTCTATGTTGAAGCGTTCGTTTCCAGTAACAGTTTGAATTTTTAGGTTTCACTCTGTTTTCTCCTATATTGATAGATGTATTTGGAACTCTGAATCCAACAAGGTTTGTGCTAGGTTCTTGAAACTTGACACAATAAAGTAGTTTCACGTTCTATCTCTATGTTTTGTTTCCTCTTGATGTAGCCCTAACAGTGACTGGCGAGAAACACTTTCATGGAAAGGGGTTGCCAGGCTTCCCAAATATACGAATCTCCAGAAATCTCAGGAAATATTTTTTCACCCAAACTGGATGATACTTTCAGGTAATGATCACTACACTAAGGCGACTTGGTTCCCCAAATTTCGTTCTTCTATGTTGAAGCGTTCGTTTCCAGTAACAGTTTGAATTTTTAGGTTTCACTCTGTTTTCTCCTATATTGATAGATGTATTTGGAACTCTAAATCCAACACGGTTTGTGCTAGCTTCTTGAAACTTGACACAATAAAGCAGTTTCACGTTCTATCTCTATGTTTTGTTTCCTCTTGATGTAGCCCTAAGCAGTGACTGGTGAGAAACACTTTCATGGAAAGGGGTGGCTTCCCAAAATTACGAATCTCCAGAAATCGCAGCAAATATTTTTTCACCCAAACTGGATGATACTTTCAGGTAATGATCAGTACACTAAGGAGACTTGGTTCCCCAAATTTCGTTCTTCTATGTTGAAGCGTTCGTTTCCAGTAACAGTTTGAATTTTTAGGTTTCACTCTGTTTTCTCCTATATTGATAGAGGTATTTGGAACTCTAAATCCAACACGGTTTGTGCTAGCTTCTTGAAACTTGACACAATAAAGTAGTTTCACGTTCTATCTCTATGTTTTGTTTCCTCTTGATGTAGCCCTAACAGTGACTGGCGACAAACACTTTCATGGAAAGGGGTTGCCAGGCTTCCCAAATATACGAATCTCCAGAAATCTCAGCAAATATTTTTTCACCCAAACAGGATGATACTTTCAGGTAATGATCAGTACACTACGGCGACTTGGTTCCCCAAATTTCGTTCTTCTATGTTGATGCGTTCGTTTCCAGTAACAGTTTGAATTTTTAGGTTTCACTCTGTTTTCTCCTATATTGATAGATGTATTTGGAACTGTAAATCCAACACGGTTTGTGCTAGCTTCTTGAAACTTGACACAATAAAATAGTTTCACGTTCTATCTCTATGTTTTGTTTTTTCTTGATGTAGCCCTAAGCAGTGACTGGCGAGAAACACGTTCATGGAAAGGGGTTGCCAGGCTTCCCAAAATTACGAATCTCCAGAAATCGCAGCAAATATTTTTTCACCCAAACTGGATGATACTTTCAGGTAATGATCAGTACACTAAGGCGACTTGGTTCCCCAAATTTCGTTCTTCTATGTTGAAGCGTTCGTTTCCAGTAACAGTTTGAATTTTTAGGTTTCACTCTGTTTTCTCCTATATTGATAGAGGTATTTGGAACTCTGAATCCAACATGGTTTGTGCTAGCTTCTTGAAACTTGACCCAATAAAGTAGTTTCACGTTCTATCTCTATGTTTTGTTTCCTCTTGATGTAGCCCTAACAGTGACTGGCGAGAAACACTTTCATGGAAAGGGGTTGCCAGGCTTCCCAAAATTACGAATCTCCAGAAATCTCAGCAAATATTTTTTCACCCAAACAGGATGATACTTTCAGGTAATGATCAGTATACAAAGGCGATTTGGTTCCCCAAATGTCGTTCTTCTATGTTGAAGCGTTCGTTTCCAGTAACAGTTTGAATTTTTAGGTTTCACTCTGTTTTCTCCTATATTGATAGATGTATTTGGAACTCTAAATCCAACACGGTTTTTGCTAGCTTCTTGAATCTTGACACAATATAGTAGTTTCACGTTCTATCTCTATGTTTTGTTTCCTCTTGATGTAGCCCTAACAGTGACTGGCGAGAAACACTTTCATGGAAAGGGGTGGCTTCCCAAAATTACGAATCTCCAGAAATCTCAGCAAATATTTTTTCACCCAAACTGGATGATACTTTCAGGTAATGATCACTACACTAACGCGACTTGGTTCCCCAAATTTCGTTCTTCTATGTTGAAGCGTTCGTTTCCAGTAACAGTTTGAATTTTTAGGTTTCACTCTGTTTTCTCCTATATTGATAGATGTATTTGGAACTCTAAATCCAACACGGTTTGTGCTGGCTTCTGGAATCTTGACACAATAAAGCAGTTTCACGTTCTATCTCTATGTTTTGTTTCCTCTTGATGTAGCCCTAAGCAGTGACTGGCAAAAAACACTTTCATGGAAAGGGGTTGCCAGGCTTCCCAAAATTACGAATCTCCAGAAATCTCAACAAATATTTTTTCACCCAAACTGGATGATACTTTCAGGTAATGATCAGTACACTAAGGCGACTTGGTTCCCCAAATGTCGTTCTTCTATGTTGAAGCGTTCGTTTCCAGTAACAGTTTGAATTTTTAGGTTTCACTCTGTTTTCTCCTATATTGATAGATGTATTTGGAACTCTAAATCCAACACGGTTTGTGCTAGCTTCTTGAAACTTGACACAATAAAGTAATTTCACGTTCTATCTCTATGTTTTGTTTCCTCTTGATGTAGCCCCAAGCAGTGACTGAGGAGAAACACTTTCATGGAAACGGGTTGCCAAGCTTCCTAAAATTACAAATCTCCAGAAATCTCAGCAAATATTTTTTCACCCAAACTGGATGATACTTTCACGTAATGATCAGTACACTAAGGCGACTTGGTTCCCCAAATTTCGTTCTTCTATGTTGAAGCGTTCGATTCCAGTAACAGTTTGAATTTTTAGGTTTCACTCTGTTTTCTCCTATATTGATAGATGTATTTGGAACTCTAAATCCAACACGGTTTGTGCTAGCTTCTGGAAACTTGACACAATAAAGCAGTTTAACGTTCTATCTCTATGTTTTGTTTCCTCTTGATGTAGCCCTAAGCAGTGACTGGCAAGAAACACTTTCATGGAAAGGGGTTGCCAGGCTTCCGAAAATTACGAATCTCCAGAAATCTCAGCAAATATTTTTTCACCCAAACTGGATGATACTTTCAGGTAATGATCACTACACTAAGGCGACTTGGTTCCCCAAATGTCGTTCTTCTATGTTGAAGCGTTCGTTTCCAGTAACAGTTTGAATTTTTATGTTTCACTCTGTTTTCTCCTATATTGATAGATGTATTTGGAACTCTAAATCCGACACGGTTTGTGCTAGCTTCTTGAAACTTGACACAATAAAATAGTTTCACGTTCTATCTCTATGTTTTGTTTCCTCTTGATGTAGCCCTAAGCATTGACTGGCGAGAAACACTTTCATGGAAAGGGGTTGCTTCCCAAAATTACGAATCTCCAGAAATCGCAGCAAATATTTTTTCACCCAAACTGGATGATACTTTCAGGTAATGATCAGTACACTAAGGCGACTTGGTTCCCCAAATTTCGTTCTTCTATGTTGAAGCGTTCGTTTCCAGTAACAGTTTGAATTTTTAGGTTTCACTCTGTTTTCTCCTATATTGATAGATGTATTTGGAACTCTAAATCCAACACGGTTTGTGCTAGCTTCTTGAAACTTGACACAATAAAGTAGTTTCATGTTCTATCTCTATGTTTTGTTTCCTCTTGATGTAGCCCTAACAGTGACCGGCGAGAAACACTTTCATGTAAAGGAGTTGCCAGGCTTCCCAAATATACGAATCTCCAGAAATCTCAGGAAATATTTTTTCACCCAAACTGGATGATACTTTCAGGTAATGATCAGTACACTAAGGCGACTTGGTTCCCCAAATTTCGTTCTTCTATGTTGAAGCGTTCGCTTCCAGTAACAGTTTGAATTTTTAGGTTTCACTCTGTTTTCTCCTATATTGATAGATGTATTTGGAACTCTAAATCCAACACGGTTTGTGCTAGCTTCTTGAAACTTGACACAATAAAGTAATTTCACGTTCTATCTCTATGTTTTGTTTCCTCTTGATGTAGCCCCAAGCAGTGACTGGCAAAAAACACTTTCATGGAAAGGGGTTGCCAAGCTTCCTAAAATTACAAATCTCCAGAAATCTCAGCAAATATTTTTTCACCCAAACTGGATGATACTTTCAGGTAATGATCAGTACACTAAGGCGACTTGGTTCCCCAAATGTCGTTCTTCTATGTTGAAGCGTTCGTTTCCAGTAACAGTTTGAATTTTTAGGTTTCACTCTGTTTTCTCCTATATTGATAGATGTATTTGGAACTCTAAATCCAACACGGTTTGTGCTAGCTTCTTGAAACTTGACACAATAAAGTAGTTTCACGTTCTATCTCTATGTTTTGTTTCCTCTTGATGTAGCCCTAAGCAGTAACTGGCGAGAAACACTTTCATGGAAAGGGGTTGCCAGACTTCCCAAATATACAAATCTCCAGAAATCTCAGGAAATATTTTTTCACCCAAACACAATGATACTTTCAGGTAATGATCGGTACACTAAGGCGACTTGGTTCCCCAAATGTCGTTCTTCTATGTTGAAGCGTTCGTTTCCAGTAACAGTTTGAATTTTTATGTTTCACTCTGTTTTCTCCTATATTGATAGATGTATTTGGAACTCTAAATCCAACACGGTTTGTGCTAGCTTCTTGAAACTTGACACAATAAAGTAGTTTCACGTTCTATCTCTATGTTTTGTTTCCTCTTGATGTAGCCCTAACAGTGACTGGCGACAAACACTTTCATGGAAAGGGGTTGCCAGGCTTCCCAAATATACGAATCTCCAGAAATCTCAGCAAATATTTTTTCACCCAAACAGGATGATACTTTCAGGTAATGATCAGTACACTACGGCGACTTGGTTCCCCAAATTTCGTTCTTCTATGTTGAAGCGTTCGTTTCCAGTAACAGTTTGAATTTTTAGGTTTCACTCTGTTTTCTCCTATATTGATAGATGTATTTGGAACTGTAAATCCAACACGGTTTGTGCTAGCTTCTTGAAACTTGACACAATAAAATAGTTTCACGTTCTATCTCTATGTTTTGTTTTTTCTTGATGTAGCCCTAAGCAGTGACTGGCGAGAAACACTTTCATGGAAAGGGGTTGCCAGGCTTCCCAAAATTACGAATCTCCAGAAATCGCAGCAAATATTTTTTCACCCAAACTGGATGATACTTTCAGGTAATGATCAGTACACTAAGGCGACTTGGTTCCCCAAATTTCGTTCTTCTATGTTGAAGCGTTCGTTTCCAGTAACAGTTTGAATTTTTAGGTTTCACTCTGTTTTCTCCTATATTGATAGAGGTATTTGGAACTCTGAATCCAACACGGTTTGTGCTAGCTTCTTGAAACTTGACCCAATAAAGTAGTTTCACGTTCTATCTCTATGTTTTGTTTCCTCTTGATGTAGCCCTAACAGTGACTGGCGAGAAACACTTTCATGGAAAGGGGTTGCCAGGCTTCCCAAAATTACGAATCTCCAGAAATCTCAGCAAATATTTTTTCACCCAAACAGGATGATACTTTCAGGTAATGATCAGTACACAAAGGCGATTTGGTTCCCCAAATGTCGTTCTTCTATGTTGAAGCGTTCGTTTCCAGTAACAGTTTGAATTTTTAGGTTTCACTCTGTTTTCTCCTATGTTGATAGATGTATTTGGAACTCTAAATCCAACACGGTTTTTGCTAGCTTCTTGAATCTTGACACAATATAGTAGTTTCACGTTCTATCTCTATGTTTTGTTTCCTCTTGATGTAGCCCTAACAGTGACTGGCGAGAAACACTTTCATGGAAAGGGGTGGCTTCCCAAAATTAAGAATCTCCAGAAATCTCAGCAAATATTTTTTCACCCAAACTGGATGATACTTTCAGGTATTGATCACTACACTAACGCGACTTGGTTCCCCAAATTTCGTTCTTCTATGTTGAAGCGTTCGTTTCCAGTAACAGTTTGAATTTTTAGGTTTCACTCTGTTTTCTCCTATATTGATAGATGTATTTGGAACTCTAAATCCAACACGGTTTGTGCTGGCTTCTGGAATCTTGACACAATAAAGCAGTTTCACGTTCTATCTCTATGTTTTGTTTCCTCTTGATGTAGCCCTAAGCAGTGACTGGCAAAAAACACTTTCATGGAAAGGGGTTGCCAGGCTTCCCAAAATTACGAATCTCCAGAAATCTCAGCAAATATTTTTTCACCCAAACTGGATGATACTTTCAGGTAATGATCAGTACACTAAGGCGACTTGGTTCCCCAAATGTCGTTCTTCTATGTTGAAGCGTTCGTTTCCAGTAACAGTTTGAATTTTTAGGTTTCACTCTGTTTTCTCCTATATTGATAGATGTATTTGGAACTCTAAATCCAACACGGTTTGTGCTAGCTTCTTGAAACTTGACACAATAAAGTAATTTCACGTTCTATCTCTATGTTTTGTTTCCTCTTGATGTAGCCCCAAGCAGTGACTGAGGAGAAACACTTTCATGGAAACGGGTTGCCAAGCTTCCTAAAATTACAAATCTCCAGAAATCTCAGCAAATATTTTTTCACCCAAACTGGATGATACTTTCAGGTAATGATCAGTACACTAAGGCGACTTGGTTCCCCAAATTTCGTTCTTCTATGTTGAAGCGTTCGATTCCAGTAACAGTTTGAATTTTTAGGTTTCACTCTGTTTTCTCCTATATTGATAGATGTATTTGGAACTCTAAATCCAACACGGTTTGTGCTAGCTTCTGGAAACTTGACACAATAAAGCAGTTTAACGTTCTATCTCTATGTTTTGTTTCCTCTTGATGTAGCCCTAAGCAGTGACTGGCAAGAAACACTTTCATGGAAAGGGGTTGCCAGGCTTCCGAAAATTACGAATCTCCAGAAATCTCAGCAAATATTTTTTCACCCGAACTGGATGATACTTTCAGGTAATGATCACTACACTAAGGCGACTTGGTTCCCCAAATGTCGTTCTTCTATGTTGAAGCGTTCGTTTCCAGTAACAGTTTGAATTTTTATGTTTCACTCTGTTTTCTCCTATATTGATAGATGTATTTGGAACTCTAAATCCAACACGGTTTGTGCTAGCTTCTTGAAACTTGACACAATAAAATAGTTTCACGTTCTATCTCTATGTTTTGTTTCCTCTTGATGTAGCCCTAAGCATTGACTGGCGAGAAACACTTTCATGGAAAGGGGTTGCTTCCCAAAATTACGAATCTCCAGAAATCGCAGCAAATATTTTTTCACCCAAACTGGATGATACTTTCAGGTAATGATCAGTACACTAAGGCGACTTGGTTCCCCAAATTTCGTTCTTCTATGTTGAAGCGTTCGTTTCCAGTAACAGTTTGAATTTTTAGGTTTCACTCTGTTTTCTCCTATATTGATAGATGTATTTGGAACTCTAAATCCAACACGGTTTGTGCTAGCTTCTTGAAACTTGACACAATAAAGTAGTTTCACGTTCTATCTCTATGTTTTGTTTCCTCTTGATGTAGCCCTAACAGTGACTGGCGAGAAACACTTTCATGGAAAGGGGTTGCTTCCCAAAATTACGAATCTCCAGAAATCTCAGCAAATATTTTTTCACCCAAACAGGATGATACTTTCAGGTAATGATCAGTACACAAAGGCGATTTGGTTCCCCAAATGTCGTTCTTCTATGTTGAAGCGTTCGTTTCCAGTAACAGTTTGAATTTTTAGGTTTCACTCTGTTTTCTCCTATATTGATAGATGTATTTGGAACTCTAAATCCAACACGGTTTTTGCTAGCTTCTTGAATCTTGACACAATATAGTAGTTTCACGTTCTATCTCTATGTTTTGTTTCCTCTTGATGTAGCCCTAACAGTGACTGGCGAGAAACACTTTCATGGAAAGGGGTGGCTTCCCAAAATTACGAATCTCCAGAAATCTCAGCAAATATTTTTTCACCCAAACTGGATGATACTTTCAGGTATTGATCACTACACTAACGCGACTTGGTTCCCCAAATTTCGTTCTTCTATGTTGAAGCGTTCGTTTCCAGTAACAGTTTGAATTTTTAGGTTTCACTCTGTTTTCTCCTATATTGATAGATGTATTTGGAACTCTAAATCCAACACGGTTTGTGCTGGCTTCTGGAATCTTGACACAATAAAGCAGTTTCACGTTCTATCTCTATGTTTTGTTTCCTCTTGATGTAGCCCTAAGCAGTGACTGGCAAAAAACACTTTCATGGAAAGGGGTTGCCAGGCTTCCCAAAATTACGAATCTCCAGAAATCTCAGCAAATATTTTTTCACCCAAACTGGATGATACTTTCAGGTAATGATCAGTACACTAAGGCGACTTGGTTCCCCAAATGTCGTTCTTCTATGTTGAAGCGTTCGTTTCCAGTAACAGTTTGAATTTTTAGGTTTCACTCTGTTTTCTCCTATATTGATAGATGTATTTGGAACTCTAAATCCAACACGGTTTGTGCTAGCTTCTTGAAACTTGACACAATAAAGTAATTTCACGTTCTATCTCTATGTTTTGTTTCCTCTTGATGTAGCCCCAAGCAGTGACTGAGGAGAAACACTTTCATGGAAACGGGTTGCCAAGCTTCCTAAAATTACAAATCTCCAGAAATCTCAGCAAATATTTTTTCACCCAAACTGGATGATACTTTCAGGTAATGATCAGTACACTAAGGCGACTTGGTTCCCCAAATTTCGTTCTTCTATGTTGAAGCGTTCGATTCCAGTAACAGTTTGAATTTTTAGGTTTCACTCTGTTTTCTCCTATATTGATAGATGTATTTGGAACTCTAAATCCAACACGGTTTGTGCTAGCTTCTGGAAACTTGACACAATAAAGCAGTTTAACGTTCTATCTCTATGTTTTGTTTCCTCTTGATGTAGCCCTAAGCAGTGACTGGCAAGAAACACTTTCATGGAAAGGGGTTGCCAGGCTTCCGAAAATTACGAATCTCCAGAAATCTCAGCAAATATTTTTTCACCCAAACTGGATGATACTTTCAGGTAATGATCACTACACTAAGGCGACTTGGTTCCCCAAATGTCGTTCTTCTATGTTGAAGCGTTCGTTTCCAGTAACAGTTTGAATTTTTATGTTTCACTCTGTTTCCTCCTATATTGATAGATGTATTTGGAACTCTAAATCCAACACGGTTTGTGCTAGCTTCTTGAAACTTGACACAATAAAATAGTTTCACGTTCTATCTCTATGTTTTGTTTCCTCTTGATGTAGCCCTAAGCATTGACTGGCGAGAAACACTTTCATGGAAAGGGGTTGCTTCCCAAAATTACGAATCTCCAGAAATCGCAGCAAATATTTTTTCACCCAAACTGGATGATACTTTCAGGTAATGATCAGTACACTAAGGCGACTTGGTTCCCCAAATTTCGTTCTTCTATGTTGAAGCGTTCGTTTCCAGTAACAGTTTGAATTTTTAGGTTTCACTCTGTTTTCTCCTATATTGATAGATGTATTTGGAACTCTAAATCCAACACGGTTTGTGCTAGCTTCTTGAAACTTGACACAATAAAGTAGTTTCATGTTCTATCTCTATGTTTTGTTTCCTCTTGATGTAGCCCTAACAGTGACCGGCGAGAAACACTTTCATGTAAAGGAGTTGCCAGGCTTCCCAAATATACGAATCTCCAGAAATCTCAGGAAATATTTTTTCACCCAAACTGGATGATACTTTCAGGTAATGATCAGTACACTAAGGCGACTTGGTTCCCCAAATTTCGTTCTTCTATGTTGAAGCGTTCGCTTCCAGTAACAGTTTGAATTTTTAGGTTTCACTCTGTTTTCTCCTATATTGATAGATGTATTTGGAACTCTAAATCCAACACGGTTTGTGCTAGCTTCTTGAAACTTGACACAATAAAGTAATTTCACGTTCTATCTCTATGTTTTGTTTCCTCTTGATGTAGCCCCAAGCAGTGACTGGCAAAAAACACTTTCATGGAAAGGGGTTGCCAAGCTTCCTAAAATTACAAATCTCCAGAAATCTCAGCAAATATTTTTTCACCCAAACTGGATGATACTTTCAGGTAATGATCAGTACACTAAGGCGACTTGGTTCCCCAAATGTCGTTCTTCTATGTTGAAGCGTTCGTTTCCAGTAACAGTTTGAATTTTTAGGTTTCACTCTGTTTTCTCCTATATTGATAGATGTATTTGGAACTCTAAATCCAACACGGTTTGTGCTAGCTTCTTGAAACTTGACACAATAAAGTAGTTTCACGTTCTATCTCTATGTTTTGTTTCCTCTTGATGTAGCCCTAAGCAGTAACTGGCGAGAAACACTTTCATGGAAAGGGGTTGCCAGGCTTCCCAAATATACAAATCTCCAGAAATCTCAGGAAATATTTTTTCACCCAAACACAATGATACTTTCAGGTAATGATCGGTACACTAAGGCGACTTGGTTCCCCAAATGTCGTTCTTCTATGTTGAAGCGTTCGTTTCCAGTAACAGTTTGAATTTTTAGGTTTCACTCTGTTTTCTCCTATATTGATAGATGTATTTGGAACTCTAAATCCAACACGGTTTGTGCTAGCTTCTTGAAACTTGACACAATAAAGTAATTTCACGTTCTATCTCTATGTTTTGTTTCCTCTTGATGTAGCCCCAAGCAGTGACTGAGGAGAAACACTTTCATGGAAAGGGGTTGCCAAGCTTCCTAAAATTACAAATCTCCAGAAATCTCAGCAAATATTTTTTCACCCAAACTGGATGATACTTTCAGGTAATGATCAGTACACTAAGGCGACTTGGTTCCCCAAATTTCGTTCTTCTATGTTGAAGCGTTCGTTTCCAGTAACAGTTTGAATTTTTAGGTTTCACTCTGTTTTCTCCTATATTGATAGATGTATTTGGAACTCTAAATCCAACACGGTTTGTGCTAGCTTCTTGAAACTTGACACAGTAAAGTAGTTTCACGTTCTATCTCTATGGTTTGTTTCCTCTTGATGTAGCCCTAAGCAGCGACTGGCGAGAAACACTTTCATGGAAAGGGGTTGCCAGGCTTCCCAAATATACAAATCTCAGGAAATCTCAGGAAATATTTTTTCACCCAAACAGGATGATACTTTCAGGTAATGATCAGTACACTAAGGCGACTTGGTTCCCCAAATTTCGTTTTTCTATGTTGAAGCGTTCATTTCCAGTAACAGTTTGAATTTTTAGGTTTCACTCTGTTTTCTCCTATATTGATAGATGTATTTGGAACTCTAAATCCAACACGGTTTGTGCTAGCTTCTTGAAACTTGACCCAATAAAATAGTTTCACGTTCTATCTCTATGTTTTGTTTCCTCTTGATGTAGCCCTAAGCATTGACTGGCGAGAAACACTTTCATGGAAAGGGGTGGCTTCCCAAAATTACGAATCTCCAGAAATCGCAGCAAATATTTTTTCACCCAAACTGGATGATACTTTCAGGTAATGATCAGTACACTAAGGCGACTTGGTTCCCCAAATTTCGTTCTTCTATGTTGAAGCGTTCGTTTCCAGTAACAGTTTGAATTTTTAGGTTTCACTCTGTTTTCTCCTATATTGATAGAGTTATTTGGAACTCTAAATCCAACACGGTTTGTGCTAGCTTCTTGAAACTTGACACAATAAAGTAGTTTCACGTTCTATCTCTATGTTTTGTTTCCTCTTGATGTAGCCCTAAGCAGCGACTGGCGAGAAACACTTTCATGGAAAGGGGTTGCCAGGCTTCCGAAAATTACGAATCTCCAGAAATCTCAGCAAATATTTTTTCACCCAAACTGGATGATACTTTCAGGTAATGATCACTACACTAAGGCGACTTGGTTCCCCAAATGTCGTTCTTCTATGTTGAAGCGTTCGTTTCCAGTAACAGTTTGAATTTTTATGTTTCACTCTGTTTTCTCCTATATTGATAGATGTATTTGGAACTCTAAATCCAACACGGTTTGTGCTAGCTTCTTGAAACTTGACACAATAAAATAGTTTCACGTTCTATCTCTATGTTTTGTTTCCTCTTGATGTAGCCCTAAGCATTGACTGGCGAGAAACACTTTCATGGAAAGGGGTTGCTTCCCAAAATTACGAATCTCCAGAAATCGCAGCAAATATTTTTTCACCCAAACTGGATGATACTTTCAGGTAATGATCAGTACACTAAGGCGACTTGGTTCCCCAAATTTCGTTCTTCTATGTTGAAGCGTTCGTTTCCAGTAACAGTTTGAATTTTTAGGTTTCACTCTGTTTTCTCCTATATTGATAGATGTATTTGGAACTCTAAATCCAACACGGTTTGTGCTAGCTTCTTGAAACTTGACACAATAAAGTAGTTTCATGTTCTATCTCTATGTTTTGTTTCCTCTTGATGTAGCCCTAACAGTGACCGGCGAGAAACACTTTCATGTAAAGGAGTTGCCAGGCTTCCCAAATATACGAATCTCCAGAAATCTCAGGAAATATTTTTTCACCCAAACTGGATGATACTTTCAGGTAATGATCAGTACACTAAGGCGACTTGGTTCCCCAAATTTCGTTCTTCTATGTTGAAGCGTTCGCTTCCAGTAACAGTTTGAATTTTTAGGTTTCACTCTGTTTTCTCCTATATTGATAGATGTATTTGGAACTCTAAATCCAACACGGTTTGTGCTAGCTTCTTGAAACTTGACACAATAAAGTAATTTCACGTTCTATCTCTATGTTTTGTTTCCTCTTGATGTAGCCCCAAGCAGTGACTGAGGAGAAAAACTTTCATAGAAAGGGGTTGCCAAGCTTCCTAAAATTACAAATCTCCAGAAATCTCAGCAAATATTTTTTCACCCAAACTGGATGATACTTTCAGGTAATGATCAGTACACTAAGGCGACTTGGTTCCCCAAATGTCGTTCTTCTATGTTGAAGCGTTCGTTTCCAGTAACAGTTTGAATTTTTAGGTTTCACTCTGTTTTCTCCTATATTGATAGATGTATTTGGAACTCTAAATCCAACACGGTTTGTGCTAGCTTCTTGAAACTTGACACAATAAAGTAGTTTCACGTTCTATCTCTATGTTTTGTTTCCTCTTGATGTAGCCCTAAGCAGTAACTGGCGAGAAACACTTTCATGGAAAGGGGTTGCCAGGCTTCCCAAATATACAAATCTCCAGAAATCTCAGGAAATATTTTTTCACCCAAACAGGATGATACTTTCAGGTAATGATCAGTACACTAAGGCGACTTGGTTCCCCAAATGTCGTTCTTCTATGTTGAAGCGTTCGTTTCCAGTAACAGTTTGAATTTTTAGGTTTCACTCTGTTTTCTCCTATATTGATAGATGTATTTGGAACTCTAAATCCAACACGGTTTGTGCTAGCTTCTTGAAACTTGACACAATAAAGTAATTTCACGTTCTATCTCTATGTTTTGTTTCCTCTTGATGTAGCCCCAAGCAGTGACTGAGGAGAAACACTTTCATGGAAAGGGGTTGCCAAGCTTCCTAAAATTACAAATCTCCAGAAATCTCAGCAAATATTTTTTCACCCAAACTGGATGATACTTTCAGGTAATGATCAGTACACTAAGGCGACTTGGTTCCCCAAATTTCGTTCTTCTATGTTGAAGCGTTCGTTTCCAGTAACAGTTTGAATTTTTAGGTTTCACTCTGTTTTCTCCTATATTGATAGATGTATTTGGAACTCTAAATCCAACACGGTTTGTGCTAGCTTCTTGAAACTTGACACAGTAAAGTAGTTTCACGTTCTATCTCTATGGTTTGTTTCCTCTTGATGTAGCCCTAAGCAGCGACTGGCGAGAAACACTTTCATGGAAAGGGGTTGCCAGGCTTCCCAAATATACAAATCTCCAGAAATCTCAGGAAATATTTTTTCACCCAAACAGGATGATACTTTCAGGTAATGATCAGTACACTAAGGCGACTTGGTTCCCCAAATTTCGTTTTTCTATGTTGAAGCGTTCGTTTCCAGTAACAGTTTGAATTTTTCGGTTTCACTCTGTTTTCTCCTATATTGATAGATGTATTTGGAACTCTAAATCCAACACGGTTTGTGCTAGCTTCTTGAAACTTGACCCAATAAAATAGTTTCACGTTCTATCTCTATGTTTTGTTTCCTCTTGATGTAGCCCTAGGCATTGACTGGCGAGAAACACTTTCATGGAAAGGGGTGGCTTCCCAAAATTACGAATCTCCAGAAATCGCAGCAAATATTTTTTCACCCAAACTGGATGATACTTTCAGGTAATGATCAGTACACTAAGGCGACTTGGTTCCCCAAATTTCGTTCTTCTATGTTGAAGCGTTCGTTTCCAGTAACAGTTTGAATTTTTAGGTTTCACTCTGTTTTCTCCTATATTGATAGAGTTATTTGGAACTCTAAATCCAACACGGTTTGTGCTAGCTTCTTGAAACTTGACACAATAAAGTAGTTTCACGTTCTATCTCTATGTTTTGTTTCCTCTTGATGTAGCCCTAACAGTGACTGGCGAGAAACACTTTCATGGAAAGGGGTTGCCAGGCTTCCCAAATATGCGAATCTCCAGAAATCTCAGGAAATATTTTTTCACCCAAACAGGATGATACTTTCAGGTAATGATCAGTAAACTAAGGCGACTTGGTTCCCCAAATTTCGTTCTTCTATGTTGAAGCGTTCGCTTCCAGTAACAGTTTGAATTTTTAGGTTTCACTCTGTTTTCTCCTATATTGATAGATATATTTGGAACTCTTAATCCAACACGGTTTGTGCTAGCTTCTTGAAACTTGACACAATAAAGTGGTTTCACGTTCTATCTCTATGTTTTGTTTCCTCTTGATGTAGCCCCAGGCAGTGCCTGGCGAGAAACACTTTCATGGAAAGGGGTGGCTTCCCAAAATTACGAATCTCCAGAAATCTCAGCAAATATTTTTTCACCCAAACTGGATGATACTTTCAGGTAATGATCAGTACACTAAGGCGACTTGGTTCCCCAAATGTCGTTCTTCTATGTTGAAGCGTTCGTTTCCAGTAACAGTTTGAATTTTTAGGTTTCACTCTGTTTTCTCCTATAATGATAGATGTATTTGGAACTCTAAATCCAACACGGTTTGTGCTAGCTTCTGGAAACTTGACACAATAAAGCAGTTTCACGTTCTATCTCTATGTTTTGTTTCCTCTTGATGTAGCCCTAAGCAGTGACTGGCAAGAAACACTTTCATGGAAAGGGGTTGCCAGGCTTCCCAAAATTACGAATCTCCAGAAATCTCAGCAAATATTTTTTCACCCAAACTGGATGATACTTTCAGGTAATGATCAGTACACTAAGGCGACTTGGTTCCCCAAATGTCGTTCTTCTATGTTGAAGCGTTCGCTTCCAGTAACAGTTTGAATTTTTAGGTTTCACTCTGTTTTCTCCTATATTGATAGATGTATTTGGAACTCTAAATCCAACACGGTTTGTGCTACCTTCTTGAAACTTGACACAATAAAGTAATTTCACGTTCTATCTCTATGTTTTGTTTCCTCTTGATGTAGCCCCAAGCAGTGACTGAGGAGAAACACTTTCATGGAAAGGGGTTGCCAAGCTTCCTAAAATTACAAATCTCCAGAAATCTCAGCAAATATTTTTTCACCCAAACTGGATGATACTTTCAGGTAATGATCAGTACACTAAGGCGACTTGGTTCCCCAAATTTCGTTCTTCTATGTTGAAGCGTTCGATTCCAGTAACAGTTTGAATTTTTAGGTTTCACTCTGTTTTCTCCTATATTGATAGATGTATTTGGAACTCTAAATCCAACACGGTTTGTGCTAGCTTCTGGAAACTTGACACAATAAAGCAGTTTAACGTTCTATCTCTATGTTTTGTTTCCTCTTGATGTAGCCCTAAGCAGTGACTGGCAAGAAACACTTTCATGGAAAGGGGTTGCCAGGCTTCCGAAAATTACGAATCTCCAGAAATCTCAGCAAATATTTTTTCACCCAAACTGGATGATACTTTCAGGTAATGATCACTACACTAAGGCGACTTGGTTCCCCAAATGTCGTTCTTCTATGTTGAAGCGTTCGTTTCCAGTAACAGTTTGAATTTTTAGGTTTCACTCTGTTTTCTCCTATATTGATAGATGTATTTGGAACTCTAAATCCAACACGGTTTGTGCTAGCTTCTTGAAACTTGACACAATAAAATAGTTTCACGTTCTATCTCTATGTTTTGTTTCCTCTTGATGTAGACCTAAGCATTGACTGGCGAGAAACACTTTCATGGAAAGGGGTGGCTTCCCAAAATTACGAATCTCCAGAAATCGCAGCAAATATTTTTTCACCCAAACAGGATGATACTTTCAGGTAATGATCAGTACACTAAGGCGACTTGGTTCCCCAAATTT
Source organism: Spermophilus citellus (assembly GCF_964194105.1). NCBI lineage: Eukaryota > Metazoa > Chordata > Mammalia > Rodentia > Sciuridae > Spermophilus > Spermophilus citellus. Next base: position 311,423 of record NW_027672960.1, read on the forward strand.
CGTTCTTCTATGTTGAAGCGTTCGTTTCCAGTAACAGTTTGAATTTTTAGGTTTCACTCTGTTTTCTCCTATATTGATAGATGTATTTGGAACTCTAAATCCAACACGGTTTGTGCTAGCTTCTTGAAACTTGACACAATAAAGTAGTTTCATGTTCTATCTCTATGTTTTGTTTCCTCTTGATGTAGCCCTAACAGTGACCGGCGAGAAACACTTTCATGTAAAGGAGTTGCCAGGCTTCCCAAATATACGAATCTCCAGAAATCTCAGGAAATATTTTTTCACCCAAACAGGATGATACTTTCAGGTAATGATCAGTACACTAAGGCGACTTGGTTCCCCAAATTTCGTTCTTCTATGTTGAAGCGTTCGCTTCCAGTAACAGTTTGAATTTTTAGGTTTCACTCTGTTTTCTCCTATATTGATAGATGTATTTGGAACTCTAAATCCAACACGGTTTGTGCTAGCTTCTTGAAACTTGACACAATAAAGTAATTTCACGTTCTATCTCTATGTTTTGTTTCCTCTTGATGTAGCCCCAAGCAGTGACTGAGGAGAAAAACTTTCATGGAAAGGGGTTGCCAAGCTTCCTAAAATTACAAATCTCCAGAAATCTCAGCAAATATTTTTTCACCCAAACTGGATGATACTTTCAGGTAATGATCAGTACACTAAGGCGACTTGGTTCCCCAAATGTCGTTCTTCTATGTTGAAGCATTCGTTTCCAGTAACAGTTTGAATTTTTAGGTTTCACTCTGTTTTCTCCTATATTGATAGATGTATTTGGAACTCTAAATCCAACACGGTTTGTGCTAGCTTCTTGAAACTTGACACAATAAAGTAGTTTCACGTTCTATCTCTATGTTTTGTTTCCTCTTGATGTAGCCCTAAGCAGTAACTGGCGAGAAACACTTTCATGGAAAGGGGTTGCCAGGCTTCCCAAATATACAAATCTCCAGAAATCTCAGGAAATATTTTTTCACCCAAACAGGATGATACTTTCAGGTAATGATCAGTACACTAAGGCGACTTGGTTCCCCAAATGTCGTTCTTCTATGTTGAAGCGTTCGTTTCCAGTAACAGTTTGAATTTTTGGGTTTCACTCTGTTTTCTCCTATATTGATAGATGTATTTGGAACTCTAAATCCAACACGGTTTGTGCTAGCTTCTTGAAACTTGACACAATAAAGTAATTTCACGTTCTATCTCTATGTTTTGTTTCCTCTTGATGTAGCCCCAAGCAGTGACTGAGGAGAAACACTTTCATGGAAAGGGGTTGCCAAGCTTCCTAAAATTACAAATCTCCAGAAATCTCAGCAAATATTTTTTCACCCAAACTGGATGATACTTTCAGGTAATGATCAGTACACTAAGGCGACTTGGTTCCCCAAATTTCGTTCTTCTATGTTGAAGCGTTCGTTTCCAGTAACAGTTTGAATTTTTAGGTTTCACTCTGTTTTCTCCTATATTGATAGATGTATTTGGAACTCTAAATCCAACACGGTTTGTGCTAGCTTCTTGAAACTTGACACAGTAAAGTAGTTTCACGTTCTATCTCTATGGTTTGTTTCCTCTTGATGTAGCCCTAAGCAGTGACTGGCGAGAAACACTTTCATGGAAAGGGGTTGCCAGGCTTCCCAAATATACAAATCTCCAGAAATCTCAGGAAATATTTTTTCACCCAAACAGGATGATACTTTCAGGTAATGATCAGTACACTAAGGCGACTTGGTTCCCCAAATTTCGTTTTTCTATGTTGAAGCGTTCGTTTCCAGTAACAGTTTGAATTTTTAGGTTTCACTCTGTTTTCTCCTATATTGATAGATGTATTTGGAACTCTAAATCCAACACGGTTTGTGCTAGCTTCTTGAAACTTGACCCAATAAAATAGTTTCACGTTCTATCTCTATGTTTTGTTTCCTCTTGATGTAGCCCTAAGCATTGACTGGCGAGAAACACTTTCATGGAAAGGGGTGGCTTCCCAAAATTACGAATCTCCAGAAATCGCAGCAAATATTTTTTCACCCAAACTGGATGATACTTTCAGGTAATGATCAGTACACTAAGGCGACTTGGTTCCCCAAATTTCGTTCTTCTATGTTGAAGCGTTCGTTTCCAGTAACAGTTTGAATTTTTAGGTTTCACTCTGTTTTCTCCTATATTGATAGAGGTATTTGGAACTCTAAATCCAACACGGTTTTTGCTAGCTTCTTGAAACTTGACACAATAAAGTAGTTTCACGTTCTATCTCTATGTTTTGTTTCCTCTTGATGTAGCCCTAACAGTGACTGGCGAGAAACACTTTCATGGAAAGGGGTTGCCAGGCTTCCCAAATATGCGAATCTCCAGAAATCTCAGGAAATATTTTTTCACCCAAACAGGATGATACTTTCAGGTAATGATCAGTACACTAAGGCGACTTGGTTCCCCAAATTTCGTTCTTCTATGTTGAAGCGTTCGCTTCCAGTAACAGTTTGAATTTTTAGGTTTCACTCTGTTTTCTCCTATATTGATAGATATATTTGGAACTCTTAATCCAACACGGTTTGTGCTAGCTTCTTGAAACTTGACACAATAAAGTAGTTTCACGTTCTATCTCTATGTTTTGTTTCCTCTTGATGTAGCCCCAGGCAGTGCCTGGCGAGAAACACTTTCATGGAAAGGGGTGGCTTCCCAAAATTACGAATCTCCAGAAATCTCAGCAAATATTTTTTCACCCAAACTGGATGATACTTTCAGGTAATGATCAGTACACTAAGGCGACTTGGTTCCCCAAATGTCGTTCTTCTATGTTGAAGCGTTCGTTTCCAGTAACAGTTTGAATTTTTAGGTTTCACTCTGTTTTCTCCTATATTGATAGATGTATTTGGAACTCTAAATCCAACACGGTTTGTGCTAGCTTCTGGAAACTTGACACAATAAAGCAGTTTCACGTTCTATCTCTATGTTTTGTTTCCTCTTGATGTAGCCCTAAGCAGTGACTGGCAAGAAACACTTTCATGGAAAGGGGTTGCCAGGCTTCCCAAAATTACGAATCTCCAGAAATCTCAGCAAATATTTTTTCACCCAAACTGGATGATACTTTCAGGTAATGATCAGTACACTAAGGCGACTTGGTTCCCCAAATGTCGTTCTTCTATGTTGAAGCGTTCGTTTCCAGTAACAGTTTGAATTTTTAGGTTTCACTCTGTTTTCTCCTATATTGATAGATGTATTTGGAACTCTAAATCCAACACGGTTTGTGCTAGCTTCTTGAAACTTGACACAATAAAGTAATTTCACGTTCTATCTCTATGTTTTGTTTCCTCTTGATGTAGCCCCAAGCAGTGACTGAGGAGAAACACTTTCATGGAAAGGGGTTGCCAAGCTTCCTAAAATTACAAATCTCCAGAAATCTCAGCAAATATTTTTTCACCCAAACTGGATGATACTTTCAGGTAATGATCAGTACACTAAGGCGACTTGGTTCCCCAAATTTCGTTCTTCTATGTTGAAGCGTTCGTTTCCAGTAACAGTTTGAATTTTTAGGTTTCACTCTGTTTTCTCCTATATTGATAGATGTATTTGGAACTCTAAATCCAACACGGTTTGTGCTAGCTTCTTGAAACTTGACACAATAAAGTAGTTTCACGTTCTATCTCTATGTTTTGTTTCCTCTTGATGTAGCCCTAACAGTGACTGGCGAGAAACACTTTCATGGAAAGGGGTTGCCAGGCTTCCCAAATATACGAATCTCCAGAAATCTCAGCAAATATTTTTTCACCCAAACAGGATGATACTTTCAGGTAATGATCAGTACACTAAGGCGACTTGGTTCCCCAAATGTCGTTCTTCTATATTGAAGCGTTCGTTTCCAGTAACAGTTTGAATTTTTAGGTTTCACTCTGTTTTCTCCTATATTGATAGATGTATTTGGAACTCTAAATCCAACACGGTTTGTGCTAGCTTCTTGAAACTTGACACAATAAAGTAGTTTCACGTTCTATCTCTATGTTTTGTTTCCTCTTGATGTAGCCCTAAGCAGTGACTGGCGATAAACACTTTCATGGAAAGGGGTGGCTTCCCAAAATTACGAATCTCCAGAAATCTCAGCAAATATTTTTTCACCCAAACTGGATGATACTTTCAGGTAATGATCACTACACTAACGCGACTTGGTTCCCCAAATTTCGTTTTTCTATGTTGAAGCGTTCGTTTCCAGTAACAGTTTGAATTTTTAGGTTTCACTCTGTTTTCTCCTATATTGATAGATGTATTTGGAACTCTAAATCCAACACGGTTTGTGCTAGCTTCTTGAAACTTGACACAATAAAGTAGTTTCACGTTCTATCTCTATGTTTTGTTTCCTCTTGATGTAGCCCCAAGCAGTGACTGGCAAGAAACACTTTCATGGAAAGGGGTTGCCAGGCTTCCCAAAATTACGAATCTCCAGAAATCTCAGCAAATATTTTTTCACCCAAACTGGATGATACTTTCAGGTAATGATCAGTACACTAAGGCGACTTGGTTCCCCAAATGTCGTTCTTCTATGTTGAAGCGTTCGTTTCCAGTAACAGTTTGAATTTTTAGGTTTCACTCTGTTTTCTCCTATATTGATAGATGTATTTGGAAGTCTAAATCCAACACGGTTTGTGCTAGCTTCTTGAAACTTGACACAATAAAGTAGTTTCACGTTCTATCTCTATGTTTTGTTTCCTCTTGATGTAGCCCCAAGCAGTGACTGAGGAGAAACACTTTCATGGAAAGGGGTTGCCAGGCTTCCCAAAATCACGAATCTCCAGAAATCTCAGCAAATATTTTTTCACCCAAACTGGATGATACTTTCAGGTAATGATCACTACACTAAGGCGACTTGGTTCCCCAAATGTCGTTCTTCTATGTTGAAGCGTTCGTTTCCAGTAACAGTTTGAATTTTTAGGTTTCACTCTGTTTTCTCCTATATTGATAGATGTATTTGGAACTCTAAATCCAACACGGTTTGTGCTAGCTTCTTGAAACTTGACACAATAAAGTAGTTTCACGTTCTATCTCTATGTTTTGTTTCCTCTTGATGTAGCCCTAAGCAGTGACTGGCGAGAAACACTTTCATGGAAAGGGGTGGCTTCCCAAAATTACGAATCTCCAGAAATCTCAGCAAATATTTTTTCACCCAAACTGGATGATACTTTCAGGTAATGATCAGTACACTAAGGCGACTTGGTTCCCCAAATGTCGTTCTTCTATGTTGAAGCGTTCGTTTCCAGTAACAGTTTGAATTTTTAGGTTTCACTCTGTTTTCTCCTATATTGATAGATGTATTTGGAACTCTAAATCCAACACGGTTTGTGCTAGCTTCTTGAAACTTGACACAATAAAGTAATTTCACGTTCTATCTCTATGTTTTGTTTCCTCTTGATGTAGCCCCAAGCAGTGACTGAGGAGAAACACTTTCATGGAAACGGGTTGCCAAGCTTCCTAAAATTACAAATCTCCAGAAATCTCAGCAAATATTTTTTCACCCAAACTGGATGATACTTTCAGGTAATGATCAGTACACTAAGGCGACTTGGTTCCCCAAATTTCGTTCTTCTATGTTGAAGCGTTCGATTCCAGTAACAGTTTGAATTTTTAGGTTTCACTCTGTTTTCTCCTATATTGATAGATGTATTTGGAACTCTAATTCCAACACGGTTTGTGCTAGCTTCTGGAAACTTGACACAATAAAGCAGTTTAACGTTCTATCTCTATGTTTTGTTTCCTCTTGATGTAGCCCTAAGCAGTGACCGGCAAGAAACACTTTCATGGAAAGGGGTTGCCAGGCTTCCGAAAATTACGAATCTCCAGAAATCTCAGCAAATATTTTTTCACCCAAACTGGATGATACTTTCAGGTAATGATCACTACACTAAGGCGACTTGGTTCCCCAAATGTCGTTCTTCTATGTTGAAGCGTTCGTTTCCAGTAACAGTTTGAATTTTTAGGTTTCACTCTGTTTTCTCCTATATTGATAGATGTATTTGGAACTCTAAATCCAACACGGTTTGTGCTAGCTTCTTGAAACTTGACACAATAAAATAGTTTCACGTTCTATCTCTATGTTTTGTTTCCTCTTGATGTAGCCCTAAGCATTGACTGGCGACAAACACTTTCATGGAAAGGGGTGGCTTCCCAAAATTACGAATCTCCAGAAATTGCAGCAAATATTTTTTCACCCAAACTGGATGATACTTTCAGGTAATGATCAGTACACTAAGGCGACTTGGTTCCCCAAATTTCGTTCTTCTATGTTGAAGCGTTCGTTTCCAGTAACAGTTTGAATTTTTAGGTTTCACTCTGTTTTCTCCTATATTGATAGATGTATTTGGAACTCTAAATCCAACACGGTTTATGCTAGCTTCTTGAAACTTGACACAATAAAATAGTTTCACGTTCTATCTCTATGTTTTGTTTCCTCTTGATGTAGCCCTAACAGTGACTGGCGAGAAACACTTTCATGGAAAGGGGTTGCCAGGCTTCCCAAATATGAGAATCTCCAGAAATTTCAGGAAATATTTTTCACCCAAACAGGATGATACTTTCAGGTAATGATCAGTACACTAAGGCGACTTGGTTCCCCAAATTTCGTTCTTCTATGTTGAAGCGTTCGTTTCCAGTAACAGTTTGAATTTTTAGGTTTCACTCTGTTTTCTCCTATATTGATAGATGTATTTGGAACTCTAAATCCAACACGGTTTGTGCTAGCTTCTTGAAACTTGACACAATAAAGTAGTTTCACGTTCTATCTCTATGTTTTGTTTCCTCTTGATGTAGCCCTAAGCAGTGACTGGCGATAAACACTTTCATGGAAACGGGTGGCTTCCCAAAATTACGAATCTCCAGAAATCTCAGCAAATATTTTTTCACCCAAACTGGATGATACTTTCAGGTAATGATCACTACACTAACGCGACTTGGTTCCCCAAATTTCGTTCTTCTATGTTGAAGCGTTCGTTTCCAGTAACAGTTTGAATTTTTAGGTTTCACTCTGTTTTCTCCTATATTGATAGATGTATTTGGAACTCTAAATCCAACACGGTTTGTGCTAGCTTCTGGAAACTTGACACAATAAAGCAGTTTCACGTTCTATCTCTATGTTTTGTTTCCTCTTGATGTAGCCCTAAGCAGTGACTGGCAAGAAACACTTTCATGGAAAGGGGTTGCCAGGCTTCCCAAAATTACGAATCTCCAGAAATCTCAGCAAATATTTTTTCACCCAAACTGGATGATACTTTCAGGTAATGATCAGTACACTAAGGCGACTTGGTTCCCCAAATGTCGTTCTTCTATGTTGAAGCGTTCGTTTCCAGTAACAGTTTGAATTTTTAGGTTTCACTCTGTTTTCTCCTATATTGATAGATGTATTTGGAACTCTAAATCCAACACGGTTTGTGCTAGCTTCTTGAAACTTGACACAATAAAGTAGTTTCATGTTCTATCTCTATGTTTTGTTTCCTCTTGATGTAGCCCTAACAGTGACCGGCGAGAAACACTTTCATGTAAAGGAGTTGCCAGGCTTCCCAAATATACGAATCTCCAGAAATCTCAGGAAATATTTTTTCACCCAAACAGGATGATACTTTCAGGTAATGATCAGTACACTAAGGCGACTTGGTTCCCCAAATTTCGTTCTTCTATGTTGAAGCGTTCGCTTCCAGTAACAGTTTGAATTTTTAGGTTTCACTCTGTTTTCTCCTATATTGATAGATGTATTTGGAACTCTAAATCCAACACGGTTTGTGCTAGCTTCTTGAAACTTGACACAATAAAGTAATTTCACGTTCTATCTCTATGTTTTGTTTCCTCTTGATGTAGCCCCAAGCAGTGACTGAGGAGAAAAACTTTCATGGAAAGGGGTTGCCAAGCTTCCTAAAATTACAAATCTCCAGAAATCTCAGCAAATATTTTTTCACCCAAACTGGATGATACTTTCAGGTAATGATCAGTACACTAAGGCGACTTGGTTCCCCAAATGTCGTTCTTCTATGTTGAAGCATTCGTTTCCAGTAACAGTTTGAATTTTTAGGTTTCACTCTGTTTTCTCCTATATTGATAGATGTATTTGGAACTCTAAATCCAACACGGTTTGTGCTAGCTTCTTGAAACTTGACACAATAAAGTAGTTTCACGTTCTATCTCTATGTTTTGTTTCCTCTTGATGTAGCCCTAAGCAGTAACTGGCGAGAAACACTTTCATGGAAAGGGGTTGCCAGGCTTCCCAAATATACAAATCTCCAGAAATCTCAGGAAATATTTTTTCACCCAAACAGGATGATACTTTCAGGTAATGATCAGTACACTAAGGCGACTTGGTTCCCCAAATGTCGTTCTTCTATGTTGAAGCGTTCGTTTCCAGTAACAGTTTGAATTTTTGGGTTTCACTCTGTTTTCTCCTATATTGATAGATGTATTTGGAACTCTAAATCCAACACGGTTTGTGCTAGCTTCTTGAAACTTGACACAATAAAGTAATTTCACGTTCTATCTCTATGTTTTGTTTCCTCTTGATGTAGCCCCAAGCAGTGACTGAGGAGAAACACTTTCATGGAAAGGGGTTGCCAAGCTTCCTAAAATTACAAATCTCCAGAAATCTCAGCAAATATTTTTTCACCCAAACTGGATGATACTTTCAGGTAATGATCAGTACACTAAGGCGACTTGGTTCCCCAAATTTCGTTCTTCTATGTTGAAGCGTTCGTTTCCAGTAACAGTTTGAATTTTTAGGTTTCACTCTGTTTTCTCCTATATTGATAGATGTATTTGGAACTCTAAATCCAACACGGTTTGTGCTAGCTTCTTGAAACTTGACACAGTAAAGTAGTTTCACGTTCTATCTCTATGGTTTGTTTCCTCTTGATGTAGCCCTAAGCAGTGACTGGCGAGAAACACTTTCATGGAAAGGGGTTGCCAGGCTTCCCAAATATACAAATCTCCAGAAATCTCAGGAAATATTTTTTCACCCAAACAGGATGATACTTTCAGGTAATGATCAGTACACTAAGGCGACTTGGTTCCCCAAATTTCGTTTTTCTATGTTGAAGCGTTCGTTTCCAGTAACAGTTTGAATTTTTAGGTTTCACTCTGTTTTCTCCTATATTGATAGATGTATTTGGAACTCTAAATCCAACACGGTTTGTGCTAGCTTCTTGAAACTTGACCCAATAAAATAGTTTCACGTTCTATCTCTATGTTTTGTTTCCTCTTGATGTAGCCCTAAGCATTGACTGGCGAGAAACACTTTCATGGAAAGGGGTGGCTTCCCAAAATTACGAATCTCCAGAAATCGCAGCAAATATTTTTTCACCCAAACTGGATGATACTTTCAGGTAATGATCAGTACACTAAGGCGACTTGGTTCCCCAAATTTCGTTCTTCTATGTTGAAGCGTTCGTTTCCAGTAACAGTTTGAATTTTTAGGTTTCACTCTGTTTTCTCCTATATTGATAGAGGTATTTGGAACTCTAAATCCAACACGGTTTTTGCTAGCTTCTTGAAACTTGACACAATAAAGTAGTTTCACGTTCTATCTCTATGTTTTGTTTCCTCTTGATGTAGCCCTAACAGTGACCGGCGAGAAACACTTTCATGGAAAGGGGTTGCCAGGCTTCCCAAATATGCGAATCTCCAGAAATCTCAGGAAATATTTTTTCACCCAAACAGGATGATACTTTCAGGTAATGATCAGTACACTAAGGCGACTTGGTTCCCCAAATTTCGTTCTTCTATGTTGAAGCGTTCGCTTCCAGTAACAGTTTGAATTTTTAGGTTTCACTCTGTTTTCTCCTATATTGATAGATATATTTGGAACTCTTAATCCAACACGGTTTGTGCTAGCTTCTTGAAACTTGACACAATAAAGTAGTTTCACGTTCTATCTCTATGTTTTGTTTCCTCTTGATGTAGCCCCAGGCAGTGCCTGGCGAGAAACACTTTCATGGAAAGGGGTTGCCAGGCTTCCCAAAATTACGAATCTCCAGAAATCTCAGCAAATATTTTTTCACCCAAACTGGATGATACTTTCAGGTAATGATCAGTACACTAAGGCGACTTGGTTCCCCAAATGTCGTTCTTCTATGTTGAAGCGTTCGTTTCCAGTAACAGTTTGAATTTTTAGGTTTCACTCTGTTTTCTCCTATATTGATAGATGTATTTGGAACTCTAAATCCAACACGGTTTGTGCTAGCTTCTGGAAACTTGACACAATAAAGCAGTTTCACGTTCTATCTCTATGTTTTGTTTCCTCTTGATGTAGCCCTAAGCAGTGACTGGCAAGAAACACTTTCATGGAAAGGGGTTGCCAGGCTTCCCAAAATTACGAATCTCCAGAAATCTCAGCAAATATTTTTTCACCCAAACTGGATGATACTTTCAGGTAATGATCAGTACACTAAGGCGACTTGGTTCCCCAAATGTCGTTCTTCTATGTTGAAGCGTTCGTTTCCAGTAACAGTTTGAATTTTTAGGTTTCACTCTGTTTTCTCCTATATTGATAGATGTATTTGGAACTCTAAATCCAACACGGTTTGTGCTAGCTTCTTGAAACTTGACACAATAAAGTAATTTCACGTTCTATCTCTATGTTTTGTTTCCTCTTGATGTAGCCCCAAGCAGTGACTGAGGAGAAACACTTTCATGGAAAGGGGTTGCCAAGCTTCCTAAAATTACAAATCTCCAGAAATCTCAGCAAATATTTTTTCACCCAAACTGGATGATACTTTCAGGTAATGATCAGTACACTAAGGCGACTTGGTTCCCCAAATTTCGTTCTTCTATGTTGAAGCGTTCGTTTCCAGTAACAGTTTGAATTTTTAGGTTTCACTCTGTTTTCTCCTATATTGATAGATGTATTTGGAACTCTAAATCCAACACGGTTTGTGCTAGCTTCTTGAAACTTGACACAATAAAGTAGTTTCACGTTCTATCTCTATGTTTTGTTTCCTCTTGATGTAGCCCTAACAGTGACTGGCGAGAAACACTTTCATGGAAAGGGGTTGCCAGGCTTCCCAAATATACGAATCTCCAGAAATCTCAGCAAATATTTTTTCACCCAAACAGGATGATACTTTCAGGTAATGATCAGTACACTAAGGCGACTTGGTTCCCCAAATGTCGTTCTTCTATATTGAAGCGTTCGTTTCCAGTAACAGTTTGAATTTTTAGGTTTCACTCTGTTTTCTCCTATATTGATAGATGTATTTGGAACTCTAAATCCAACACGGTTTGTGCTAGCTTCTTGAAACTTGACACAATAAAGTAGTTTCACGTTCTATCTCTATGTTTTGTTTCCTCTTGATGTAGCCCTAAGCAGTGACTGGCGATAAACACTTTCATGGAAAGGGGTGGCTTCCCAAAATTACGAATCTCCAGAAATCTCAGCAAATATTTTTTCACCCAAACTGGATGATACTTTCAGGTAATGATCACTACACTAACGCGACTTGGTTCCCCAAATTTCGTTCTTCTATGTTGAAGCGTTCGTTTCCAGTAACAGTTTGAATTTTTAGGTTTCACTCTGTTTTCTCCTATATTGATAGATGTATTTGGAACTCTAAATCCAACACGGTTTGTGCTAGCTTCTTGAAACTTGACACAATAAAGCAGTTTCACGTTCTATCTCTATGTTTTGTTTCCTCTTGATGTAGCCCCAAGCAGTGACTGGCAAGAAACACTTTCATGGAAAGGGGTTGCCAGGCTTCCCAAAATTACGAATCTCCAGAAATCTCAGCAAATATTTTTTCACCCAAACTGGATGATACTTTCAGGTAATGATCAGTACACTAAGGCGACTTGGTTCCCCAAATGTCGTTCTTCTATGTTGAAGCGTTCGTTTCCAGTAACAGTTTGAATTTTTAGGTTTCACTCTGTTTTCTCCTATATTGATAGATGTATTTGGAAGTCTAAATCCAACACGGTTTGTGCTAGCTTCTTGAAACTTGACACAATAAAGTAGTTTCACGTTCTATCTCTATGTTTTGTTTCCTCTTGATGTAGCCCCAAGCAGTGACTGAGGAGAAACACTTTCATGGAAAGGGGTTGCCAGGCTTCCCAAAATCACGAATCTCCAGAAATCTCAGCAAATATTTTTTCACCCAAACTGGATGATACTTTCAGGTAATGATCACTACACTAAGGCGACTTGGTTCCCCAAATGTCGTTCTTCTATGTTGAAGCGTTCGTTTCCAGTAACAGTTTGAATTTTTAGGTTTCACTCTGTTTTCTCCTATATTGATAGATGTATTTGGAACTCTAAATCCAACACGGTTTGTGCTAGCTTCTTGAAACTTGACACAATAAAGTAGTTTCACGTTCTATCTCTATGTTTTGTTTCCTCTTGATGTAGCCCTAACAGTGACTGGCGAGAAACACTTTCATGGAAAGGGGTGGCTTCCCAAAATTACGAATCTCCAGAAATCTCAGCAAATATTTTTTCACCCAAACTGGATGATACTTTCAGGTAATGATCAGTACACTAAGGCGACTTGGTTCCCCAAATGTCGTTCTTCTATGTTGAAGCGTTCGTTTCCAGTAACAGTTTGAATTTTTAGGTTTCACTCTGTTTTCTCCTATATTGATAGATGTATTTGGAACTCTAAATCCAACACGGTTTGTGCTAGCTTCTTGAAACTTGACACAATAAAGTAATTTCACGTTCTATCTCTATGTTTTGTTTCCTCTTGATGTAGCCCCAAGCAGTGACTGAGGAGAAACACTTTCATGGAAACGGGTTGCCAAGCTTCCTAAAATTACAAATCTCCAGAAATCTCAGCAAATATTTTTTCACCCAAACTGGATGATACTTTCAGGTAATGATCAGTACACTAAGGCGACTTGGTTCCCCAAATTTCGTTCTTCTATGTTGAAGCGTTCGATTCCAGTAACAGTTTGAATTTTTAGGTTTCACTCTGTTTTCTCCTATATTGATAGATGTATTTGGAACTCTAATTCCAACACGGTTTGTGCTAGCTTCTGGAAACTTGACACAATAAAGCAGTTTAACGTTCTATCTCTATGTTTTGTTTCCTCTTGATGTAGCCCTAAGCAGTGACTGGCAAGAAACACTTTCATGGAAAGGGGTTGCCAGGCTTCCGAAAATTACGAATCTCCAGAAATCTCAGCAAATATTTTTTCACCCAAACTGGATGATACTTTCAGGTAATGATCACTACACTAAGGCGACTTGGTTCCCCAAATGTCGTTCTTCTATGTTGAAGCGTTCGTTTCCAGTAACAGTTTGAATTTTTAGGTTTCACTCTGTTTTCTCCTATATTGATAGATGTATTTGGAACTCTAAATCCAACACGGTTTGTGCTAGCTTCTTGAAACTTGACACAATAAAATAGTTTCACGTTCTATCTCTATGTTTTGTTTCCTCTTGATGTAGCCCTAAGCATTGACTGGCGAGAAACACTTTCATGGAAAGGGGTGGCTTCCCAAAATTACGAATCTCCAGAAATTGCAGCAAATATTTTTTCACCCAAACTGGATGATACTTTCAGGTAATGATCAGTACACTAAGGCGACTTGGTTCCCCAAATTTCGTTCTTCTATGTTGAAGCGTTCGTTTCCAGTAACAGTTTGAATTTTTAGGTTTCACTCTGTTTTCTCCTATATTGATAGATGTATTTGGAACTCTAAATCCAACACGGTTTATGCTAGCTTCTTGAAACTTGACACAATAAAATAGTTTCACGTTCTATCTCTATGTTTTGTTTCCTCTTGATGTAGCCCTAACAGTGACTGGCGAGAAACACTTTCATGGAAAGGGGTTGCCAGGCTTCCCAAATATGAGAATCTCCAGAAATTTCAGGAAATATTTTTCACCCAAACAGGATGATACTTTCAGGTAATGATCAGTACACTAAGGCGACTTGGTTCCCCAAATTTCGTTCTTCTATGTTGAAGCGTTCGTTTCCAGTAACAGTTTGAATTTTTAGGTTTCACTCTGTTTTCTCCTATATTGATAGATGTATTTGGAACTCTAAATCCAACACGGTTTGTGCTAGCTTCTTGAAACTTGACACAATAAAGTAGTTTCACGTTCTATCTCTATGTTTTGTTTCCTCTTGATGTAGCCCTAAGCAGTGACTGGCGATAAACACTTTCATGGAAAGGGGTGGCTTCCCAAAATTACGAATCTCCAGAAATCTCAGCAAATATTTTTTCACCCAAACTGGATGATACTTTCAGGTAATGATCACTACACTAACGCGACTTGGTTCCCCAAATTTCGTTCTTCTATGTTGAAGCGTTCGTTTCCAGTAACAGTTTGAATTTTTAGGTTTCACTCTGTTTTCTCCTATATTGATAGATGTATTTGGAACTCTAAATCCAACACGGTTTGTGCTAGCTTCTGGAAACTTGACACAATAAAGCAGTTTCACGTTCTATCTCTATGTTTTGTTTCCTCTTGATGTAGCCCTAAGCAGTGACTGGCAAGAAACACTTTCATGGAAAGGGGTTGCCAGGCTTCCCAAAATTACGAATCTCCAGAAATCTCAGCAAATATTTTTTCACCCAAACTGGATGATACTTTCAGGTAATGATCAGTACACTAAGGCGACTT